>NC_090372.1:95814260-96118201 GCF_036365525.1 Heterodontus francisci | reverse complement strand
GTTTGTGGAGCAGCGCCTGGAGTGGCTATAAAGGCCAATACTAGAGTGACAGACTCTTCCACAGATCAATGAAACTCACCATCCGCAAGAAGCCCAAATTTTATATATATGATATATTATTTTATGTATAGATAGATATATAGACATATATCTACATATATATAGAGAGACAGAGAGAGAGAGCGTTTTAAATTGACAAATGATTAAGCCGTGAACTGCCAATATATTATTTTCATGAAAATTACATTTAAAGTGCTCCACCATTGACGGCCATGCCTTCAGCTGCCAAGGTCCTAAGGTCTGGAATTCCTTCCCTAAACCTCTCCACCTCTCTACCTCTCTTTCCTCCTTTAAGACTCTCCTTAAAACCTACCTTTTTGACCAAGCTTTGGGTCATCTGACCTAATTTCTCCTATGTGGCTCTGTGTTAAACTTTGTTTGATAGAGCTCCAGTGAAGTGCCTTAGGTCATTTTATTACTGTAGAGGCTCTATATAAATACCAGTTGTTGTTGTTATTACAATCTGTGCCATTTCAATTGACAGATCAGTCAAGTGACACTATTGTGTGTTATACCATATTCCAGACTTTATTTTGCTTCACAATAAATGGCAAAAGGTAATAAAATGATTCAATAGGACAAGGTAATGGATTTAATCTGATATTAGTTGAATTGGTCAAGTACATTATCCCGCAACAAGAAGGAATGATGTATTTGACAAATGCTAATGAACAGAATGCGAGTAAAAGAGGTATCTTTGAGACTAAAAGTAAGGTCCAAAGAAGTCACATTTTACCACGTTAACTCGAACAACCACAAAAGCAGAATAGGTCATGAAATCTCATTTAATAAGCATCGTATAGAAAAAAGTACACAGATGCTACAGCATTGTTGTAAACAGGTTAATAATCTCAAAAGAGTGGAAAGGAAAGCAGCACATAATAAAACCGGTCCACTGAAAAAAAACACTTACGCAGCCTCAGCATATGATTTTGGAATATTGCTGTACTCGATTATGTCATCAGTATCAATAGGGTTATCTGACCTACTATCGCCTTTTGTGGCTTGGTGTCATACTTTGTTTTATAATGCTCCTGTAAAGCGCCTTGGGACGTTTTATTACTTTAAAGGCACAATATAAATATGTTGTTGTTGTTGAATATGGTAAAAGTGAAATACACTGCTTTTATTAAGCAGTCTTCCCAAACAGTATCAGCAGGATGTAGAATTCAACTTTGGCGGGGATGCAAAACAGGAAGTAGTGGATTGGCCACCTGTTATACTCACTTTGTGCCCTCGTGCAAGTTGAGCTTCATCCCACTAGATTGAATGTACTGTTCATAATGGAGTAAAAGTGATTGTTGCCATGTTATCATGCAAATGTTTAAAGTGCTCGTAAAGGATTCCTCCCTCCGTTATTTTCATGAAGGCATTACCCCATAATATTAAAATGTCAGTTAAAATTGTAGAGGGAAGAATTTGACATGACATGTTAAATGTTCATACGATAATATTGCTCATAGAAATTTCTAACCTGTCTACCTAAATCAGTATTTTAATATTATATAATGTCACATGAGTAAATGCTCTCTAAAGTACATATCACCGCATTACACTTAAACTGTAACAATTGCACAGTTCTGCATCTTGAATGAATATTTAGTCAGGCTTGTTATTAGAACAATGAACCTCATAAATCCACCTCAAAGTTACGTGAATCCATCTCAATGTGACAGGGCACAAGAGGGTTGTTACAAACTGAGCTTTCTCTTGGGTTTAACATCAAAGAACACTCTTGTAAGACCTCTTTTCCCTTATGATCAAGTTCAACCATATTGCCCAATATATTATAAAATTGTATGACCTGTATGTAACAATAAGACCCCCTTGTTTTGTGAATTGGATATTGTGGTCCTTACATGTGCCCTCATTAAGCTTTTCTAATTTTCCCAACAGGTATGCTGATTAACACTTCAGCTCAACAAAGCCAAACACCAATCACTAAGTTATTTTATTTTACAGTCTGCTAGTGAATGTACAGAGTAACCATTACTGCAAATCATATCCTTTTTTCACTCAATTTCAATTCCTCCTCACATAAGAAAATATGACGACAGCTACAGGCGGCACAGTGGCGCAGTGGTTAGCACTGCAGCCTCACAGCACCAGGGACCCGGGTTCAATTCCGGGTACTGCCTGTGTGGAGTTTGCAAGTTCTCCCTGTGTCTGCGTGGGTTTCCTCCGGGTGCTCCGGTTTCCTCCCACATGCCAAAGACTTGCAGGTTGATAGGTAAATTGGCCATTAGCAATTGCCCCTAGTATAGGTAGGTGGTAGGGAAATATAGGGACAGGTGAGGATGTGGTAGGAATATGGAATTAGTGTAGGATTAGTATAAATGGGTGGTTGATGGTCGGCACAGACTCGGTGGGCCGAAGGGCCTGTTTCAGTGCTGTATCTCTAAACTAAACTACACTGCCTCTGTTATTGGGCGAAACAACACTTCGGCTTGGTCATTGCTTTCAATGACTTTGACAAAGGCACGTTCAGAGGTAAACTGACCTAACCTCAAGCCTGCCTTTCTCAAACCTCAAGCATTTGTTTCTACTTCATGTTTTTTTCCTGTAACTGGAGAGGAGGTTGGAAATCTGACCTCTGACTCTCTTTCTCTCTGTCTTGAGCTGCCAATTAGTATGTCCCCATGGGTGGAATCCCCTAAAAACAAAATCCTGCTGTTTCTGAAACAAATAGAGCCATCCAAACACAAGGGTTTAGGAATTAGATCATGTTGCTCCAATTTTACAAGGGTAAAACAGACACACTGGGCTAAAAATTGGTTTGTGGCATTACTTGGGCTCAGAGGTCACAATATATGATATGCCCTTACCGGTTCCGGTGCAGATGGGCAGCATGGAAATTTCGTGCAGCCACCTCATTTGCCTGATTGTAGTGTTGCATGGAGCATTTGCTGCACTGCAGGCAGCTTTACACTCAGCAGGGAGCCCAGCAGAGTTTGCTGATAGCACATGGTGCAGCCAGCTTTCTGTTCTTAAAGACAGTCTGTTCCTTTCAAAGGGTCACTGTTCCGAAGAAGGGTCACTGACCCGAAACGTTAACTCTGCTCCTCTTTCCACAGATGCTGCCAGACCCGCTGAGTGGTTCCAGCATTTCTTGTTTTTATTTCAGATTTCCAGCATCCGCAGTATTTTGCTTTTATCCTTTCAAAGGGAAGCTGCTTGGAATTACAGGAGGCTGCTGTTGAATACTATTGCTGCAATTCTAAACAGGTAAAATGGAAGACCAAGGCATAGAAAGGGCTCCAGGGTCACAGATGCAGTACTGGAGGCCTTAGTGGTGAAAGTGGACAGGAGGAGAAACATTATTGGCTGAATTTTTGTGTTCGGGCAGGAAATAGGACATCCTCGGGGAAAGCAGTCACTGACATGGAATTTTGACTGGGGCAACCCCTTAAGTGGCATGGAGACACATTCCCTTTCAAATTAAGGGCAGTGGGTGGGCTTTTGAAGATGGAGGGCCTTTGGGCTTCAGGGGAGCACCTAACTGCCATAAATGGTAAGTAACTGGGAGGGTGCTTCAACAAGAAGGTGCTCTCTCAGCCGCTTTTTAAAAACTTTAGCACTACTACAGTGCGGCCTTTAGCTGCACCCTCGCCCAGGCAGGCAAGGAGAGCATATAGGCCTATCTGGAGTGTTGGCACCCTGCCTGCCACTAATGCCTACCTCCATGCAGTTAACATACCCCCTGTCATATTAACATACAAACATACAAATTAGGAGCAGGAGTAGGCCACTCGGCCCCTCAAGCCTGCTCTGCCATTCAACAAGATCATGGCCCATCTGATTGTAACCTCAACCCCACATTCCCACCTACCCCCAATAACCTTTCACCCCTTTGCTTATCAAGAGTGAGTACCTCCGCCATAAAAATATTTAAAGACTATGTTTCCACTGCCTTTTGAGGAAGAGAGTTCCAAAGACTCACGACCCTCTGAGAGAAAACATTATTCCTCATCTCTGTCTTAAATGGGCGACCCTTTATTTTTAAACCGTGACCTCTATTTCTAAATTCTCCCACAAGAGGAAATATCCTTTCCACATCCCCCCTGTCAGAATCTTACATGTTTCAATCAAGTCGCCTCTGCCTCTTCTAAACTCCAGCGGATACAAGCCTAGTCTGCCCAAACTTTCCTCATAAGACAACCCGCCCATTCCAGGTATTAGTCTAGGTAAACCTTCAAACCTTCTCTGAACTGCTGCCAACACATTTACATCCTTCTTTAAATAAGGATAACAATACTGAACACAGTACTCCAGATGTGGTCTCACCAATGCCCTGTATAACTGAAGCATAACCTCCCTACTTTTGTATTCAATTCCCCTCACTATAAACAATAACATTCTATTTGCTTTCCTAATTACTTGCTGTACCTGCATACTAACCTTTTGTGATTCATGCACTAGGACACCCAAATCCCTCTGTATCTCAGAGCTCCGCAATCTCTCACCATTTAGATAATATGCTTCTTTTTCATTATTCCTACCAAAATGGACAATTTCACATTTTCCCACATTATACTCCATTTGCCAGATCTTTGCCCATCACTTAACCTATCTATATCCCTTTGTAGCCTCCTTATTTCCTCTTCACAACTTACTTTCCTACCTATCTTTGTGTCATCAGAAAACTTAGCAATCATACCTTCGGTCTCTTCATCCACGCCATTTATATAAATTGTAAAAAGTTGAGGCCCCGGCACAGATCCCTGTGGCACACCACTTGTTGCATCTTGCCAACCAGAAAATGACCCATTTATGTCTACTCTCTGTTTCCTGTCAGCTAGCCAATCTTCCATCCATGCCAATATGTTTTCCCTTACACCATGAACTTTTATTTTTTGCAATGACCTTTGATGTGGCACCTTATCAAATGCCTTCTGGACATCTAAGTACAGTACATCCACTGGTTCCCCTTCATCCACAGCACATGTTACATCTTCAAAGAACTCCAATAAATTGGTTAAACATGATTTCCCTTTCACAAAACCATGTTGGCTCTCTCTGATTACCTTGCATTTTTCTAAGTGCCCTACTATAATGTTTTTAATAATAGCTTCTAATATTTTCCCTATAACAGATGTTAAGCTAACTGGCCTGTAGCTTCCTGCTTTCTGTCTCCCTCCCTTTTTGAATAAAGGAGTTATATTGGCTATTTTCGAATCTAACGGATCCTTTCCCAAATCTAGGGAATTTTTGCAAATTAAAACCAACGCATCAACTATCTCATTAGCCACATCGTTTAACACCTTAGGATGAAGTCCAGCAGGACCCGGGGACTTCTCAGCCTGCAGCTCCAACAATTTTCTCAGTACCACTTCCCTGGTGATTGTAATTTTCTTGGGTTCCTCCCTCCCTTCCATTTCCTGATTTACAGCTATTTCTGGGATGCTACTTGTACCCTCTATGGTGAAGACAGATGCAAAATACCTGTTCAATCTGCAATATCCTTATTTTCCCTTATTAATTCCCCAGACTCACTGTCTATAGGACCAAGCCTCACTTTGTTAACTTTTTTCTTTTTTAAGTATCTATAGAAACTCTTACTATCTGTTTTTTGTATATCTAGCCAGCTTTCTCTCATACTCTAAATTTTCCCTCCTGATTAATCTTTTAGTCGTTCTTTGCTGCTTTTAATATTCTGTCTAATCTTCTGACCTGCCACCCATCTTTGCACAATGATATGCTTTTCTTTAAGCTACCTTTGCCCATCTGATTTTTCCAATCTATATTTAGATTAAAATCCCCCATGATTATCGCTGTAGCTTTCTGACAAGTTCCCATTATTTCTTCCTTTATACCCCGTCCTACTGTGTGGTTACTATTAGGAGGCCTGTACACCACTCCCACAAGTGACTTCTTGCCTTTACTATTTCTCATCTCGACCCAAACCGCTTCTACATCCTAGTTTCCTGAACTTAGGTCATCCCTCTCTATTGTGCTAATACCATCATTAATTAACAAAGCCACCCTCCACCTTTTCCTAGCTTCCTATCCTTCCTAAATGTCATGCGCCCTTCAATATTCAGGTCCCAGTCTTTGTCATCCTGCAGCCATGTCTCTGTAATGGCTATCGGATCATACTTATTTATTTCTATTTGGGCTATCAGTTCATCATTTTGTTTTGTATACTCTCTTCTCTTCTCTTTGGCCTCTTGTCTCGAGAGACAATGGGTAAGCTTCTGGAGGTGGTTAGTGGTTGGTGAAGCAGCACCTGGAGTGGCTATAAAGGCCAATTCTAGAGTGACAGACTCTTCCACAGGCGCTGCAGATAAAATTGGCTGTCAGGGCTGTTACACATTTGGCTCTCTCCTTGCGCTTCTGTCTTTTTTCCTGTCAACAGCTAAGTCTCTTCGACTCGCCACTCTTTAGCCCTGCCTTTATGGCTGTCCGCCAGCTCTGGCGATCACTGGCAACTGACTCCCACGACTTGTGGCCAATGTCACAGGACTTCATGTTGTGTTTGCAGACATCTTTAAAGCGGAGATATGGACAGCCGGTGGGTCTGATACCAGTGATGAGCTCGCTGTACTACGTGCATTCAAATACAGAGCCTTTAGCTTTGTCCTTTTATTATTTTTGTACCCTCTAGCCTTGCTTGCTGATTTACTGTTAGATTTGTACTCACTGTCCCTTCCTGTCACTGTCTATTTATCTTTTCCCATATTAATACCTTTCTCTCTAGTCTCGTCTCTATGCTTTGATCTACATCTTCCCAAATTTAATCCCTTGTCCCCACTATTTAGTTTAAGCCCTCTCTACTTCCCTAGTTATACAGTTGGCTAGAACAATGGTCCCAGCATGTTTCAGGTATAGACCGTCCCAACGGTACAGCTCCCACTTTCCCCAGTACAGGTGCCAGTGCCCCACGAAGTGGAACCCACTTCTACCACACCAGTCTTTGAGCCACACATTCATTTCTATAATCCAATTTGTACGTGGCTCAGGTAATAATCCAGAAAATATTACCTTTGTGGTTCTGCTTCTTAATTTGGTGCCGAGCTCCTCATACTGACTATGCAGAACCTCTTTCCTTGTCCTGCCTATGTCGTTGGTACCTACATGGACCATGACGACTGGATCCTCCCCCTCCCACTATAAGTTCCTCTCCAGCCTTGAGCAGATGTCCCAAACCCTGGCACCGGGCAGGCAACACAGCCATCTGGGCTCTCGCTCTTTGCTGCAGAGAACAGTGTCAATCCCCCTTACTATACTGTCCCCTACTGCTACTACTTTGCTTTTTGCTCCCGCCACTTGAACAGCTTCCTGTACCATGGTGCCATGGTCAGTCTGCTCATCCACAGTACAGCCCTCACTCTTGTCCATACAAGCTGCAAGAACCTCAAACTTGTTGCTCAATTGCAAGGGCTGAGGCTCATCCACTCCCACCTTCTCGATCCCCTTACCTGCCGGGCTTGCAGTCACATTTTCCTGTCCTTGACCACTGACCAAAACAGATGACCCTATCCTAAGGGGTGTGACTGCCTTCTGAAACAAAATGTCCAGGAAACTTTCCCCCTTCCTGATGCATCACAGTGTCTGCAGCTCGGCCTTCAGTTCAATGACTCCGATCTAGAGCTCCTCAAGCTGCAGACACGACAGATGTAGTTGCCATGGATTGCAGCCATGACACATCACCTGTCCTGCCATCTATATTGTCTTAATTTAATTACATTTATTTTTTCTTAATTAATTTATAGTTCCCCTCCTTACTGAACTCCCTCACTTACCAAACTCCCTTCTTCACACTCTATGCCCTCCAGCAGCACTCAGTGCAGACAAGTGATCTGGCAAATGGAGTATAATGTGGAAAAATGTGAAATGTTTCCATTTTGGCAGGAAGAATAAAAAAGAAGCAAATTATCTAAATGGTGAGAGATTGCAGAGCTCTGAGATGCAGAGGGATCTGGGTGTCCTAGTGCATGAACCGCAAAAGGTTAGTATGCAGGTACAGCACGTAATTAGGAAAACTAATAGAATGTTATTGTTTATCACGAGGGGAATTGAATACAAAAGTAGGGAGGTTTTGCTTCAGTTATGCAGGGCACTGAGGAGACCACATCTGGAGTACTGTGTTCAGTATTGTTCTCCTTATTGAAGGAAGGACGTAAATGCGTTGGCAGCAGTTCAGAGAAGGTTTACTAAACTGATACCTGGAATGGGCAGGCTATCTTATGAGGAAAGGTTGGGCAGGCTAGGCTTGTATCCGCTGGAGTTTAGGAGAGTAAAAGGCGACTTGATTAAAACATATAAGATCCTGAGGGGTCGTGACAGGGTGAATGTGGAAAGGATGTTTCCCCTTGTGGGAGAATCGAGAACCTGGAACCTAGAATCACTGTTTAAAAATAAAGGGTCGTCCATGTAAGAGGAGAAATTTTTTCTCTCAGAGGGTTGTGAGTCTTTGGAACTCTCTTCCTCAAAAGGCGGTGGAAACAATCTTTGAATATTTTTAAGGCAAAGGTAGATAGATTCTTGTTAAGCAAGGGGGTGAAAGGTTATTGGGGGCAAGTGGGAATGTGGAGAAATCAGTTCAGCCATGAACTTATTGAATGGCGGAGCAGGCTCGAGAGGCTGAATGGCCTACTCCTGCTCCTAATTCGTATGTTCATATGTTCGTATGTACAAGCAGCACTAAGATTCCTCTAAATTTATATTCTCTGAAAACAGTGATGTGTCAGCGTTGCTGGAGCTCACGTCGGGAAACTGGAGCTGACTGGAAAATCCCAGTTGGCCTCCTTAATCCCTGGTTAACAAGACTGTTAACAAGCCTAAGGATGGCTTTCCTTGGCTCCGAACTCACGTCGGCCAAAATGGCCAATGTCAGGGACTGGGTAGGGAAACTGTCACACCAGCCAGCCTCATAACCTTTTGGGCGCCATCCACCTCTGTTCCCAACCTCGGTGGGGGGGTCTGAAACTTTAGCTCCATGGATCCACAGGGAGCTAGGAGGCCCTTAAGAGCACCCCTCAGAAGGGATTGGGAGCAGGTGACCAGGGAGGTCAATTCCAACATCTGGATCTGACGATGGCAGCAGTTCCACAAGAATTTGAATGGCCTCACACAGATGGTCAAGGTCTGTGGATGCATCTTCACATGACATCTCCAGCACACTGCTCCAGAAACATCTCTCATTACTCAATGCACCACACCCAATCACTCAGCCATCAGCACTTAGGACTCATACATAACGCCCAGATATTCCACCTCACCCTCACACAGTTACCAATGCTGCCAGCCTCACACTCACCTCTTTTTGCCTACACATATCTCCAGCTATGGAGCTTTGGCAGGCATATCACCCAAACACAGTGCTACACAATCACTCACAATAGAAGGGAGCAGAGCAAAGCCTGCAATGGACAAGGATACCTGCAACACCCCACAGAGGAGATGGTTCCCCATGTCATGGGGCTGGCTGCGACAGAGCCCATGGCATCCAGCATCGCTGAGAACTTGAGGTATGTTTGTGCCTTATGCCCCTCCTCCACTTCCAACTCACCCTAATCCTGAGATCTGGCTTGATAATCAAGGTGCTGATAGTGTGGCCATGGACCTTTTGCTTTCCACCCCACCCTGTTCCCACACCCTCAACTTCCTTTAATGATTAGTCAAGAAATGCCACCTGCCCAATCACCTCAGTCCAAAGCATAAGAAGGAGAGCAACACCACAGCACTGATGCAGAGGTACCATTATTTGATCTGACGCATGCAGCCACTCATTCAGATACTGGCACTGTACCTACCTTGGAGGCTAGTTTAGAGTTGGGATCAGCATGTAGTGAGTCACTGGCCTTAAGTTGGCTGCAGCCAGGCAAGGGTAATGGATGGTTCTTGTGCCAGCTCACCAGAGGATGAGGTCACAGACGAGCTCTGCTACTGGGAACTCAGATGAGGACCTCGATGGGACAGCATATAAGAGCTGGGAGTTGAGAAGGGGCAGAAGAGTGCTGAATGGCATGCACATTGTAATGTATTTATAAATTATGCCAATGATGTGATGATGTAATGACATAAATAAATACTTCCATGAACTGCCCATGCTTTGTGGTGAACCTGAGTATATTACAGAAAATGGCAATGAGGATGAGATTAAAGTCTGTAAATACAGGCAGCAGGGACAGCAGTGAGCAAGATCAGCCAGCTGCTGGTGACCGACCTGTTTGGATGGCAGAAATTTTGGCTAGATTGTGCGAAGTCTGAGCCTCAAACTGTCTTCTCAGTTGAATGGGATGCTGCAGGGTCCTAGCGTGCATCAGATTCAAGGTTCTTATTTGGGCAAAATAATATTTTCAATCACTGATTGGACTGGTTTTAGATACCAATGCTATAGACAGCCTCAGTAAAGTGTTTACTGGGTCACTGTGAATTTGAAAATTGGACAATATGACTGTACCCACAGGATACATCACAAGGCTAGGAACATATGAGAGACAATTCAGTTTGTATATTGAAAGAATGGACATTTTTTGAGAGCTAATAACATTGCAGAACTTCAAGGTAATAGTGGGGGGCAAGACTCAGAATAAAGCAATTCTTGAGCACAAGAAAGCAATTTTGCTAAAGGAAATTGGCCTGGAAGTGTACGGCACAATAACAAAACTTCTTGCTCCCAACAAGGCAAATGATGTGCCATTCAAAACAATCATCACCAAGTTGGAAGAACATTTCAACTGGAAGCCACTGGGGATAGTGGAAAGCTACAAATTTGGAACCAGAAAAGTATGAAACAGTTGGTGACTACATTGTGGCACTGAAGAATTTATCACTATTACAATTTTGGCACATCCTTAGACTGTTCATTACGAGAAAGATTCGTGTGTGGATTGGTGGATAAAATAATCCAATCAAAGTTTCTAAACACGCAATATCTTACATTTGAGCTAGTGTGAAAGATTGCTTTTTCTAAGAGATGGCATCAAAGAATGCTAGGGAATTTCATCCTATGACAGTGATTAGTACAGCTTCTGTCCACAGTCAGAAAGTGTCGGGACCGTGGCAGGGGAGGCCTGAAGATCACTCCAGAGGAGGCGCACCCCGACCCCAATGCCATGAAGGCCAGGCCTGATCTTCACGGAGGCAGAGAGGCCGCTTGGCAATGGGCCTGGCATTTACATATTTAAATAAATTTGCATATCTGGGTTAATTGCATGCCTGCAGCCGCCTCCAGTCCTGTGGCGATCTTCGTGCCACTGGCCGGCACTCCCATGCCTTCTGATCCCCGTCCATGGAATTGAGGTGCCACATTGGTTGGGAGGGAGGAGCAGGTCATTTTTTGTGTGCGGGGGGAGCTGGTGGGGGAAGCAGTGAGAAATTCTTCTCTTTGGTGGGTGGGATATTGGGAAAGGGTAAAGTTTATCGTTTATACACTTTAAGGGGGGGGAAGGTCATTTGAAAAAGGAAAGTGTTTTCGGCTGGAGAAGACAACCATTCAATTTTATGATCATTGGGGGCGGTGTGGGGGGGTGCTGTTGTGGGGGGAAGGCCAAAAGTACTGCATCGACTGTTTTTATTATTGTCTTCCAAAATCTTAAAATCTGCCGGAAAGGCTCAAAGCCCTTTAAAAATGGCGTCAGCACCCGTGCACAGGCAGCTGATGCCATTGCCAGTGATGGACAGGCCACCCCCTCCACGTGATCGCCGGAGTTGGTGGGGGGGGGGGAGCGGATCACCCCGTCCATTCAAATGAGCCGCTGCACTGAAGATTGCGGCGGCTCATCGACATGCAGCCGGTGTGGGCTGGGTGCCTCTTCCTTCGCCCGCCGCGCAGAAGATTCTGACCTAAAAGTGGAGAGACCTAGTCAGAAGGGTGCTGGTGATAGTGGTTTAGTGCTTTATTATTGCTATACAGGCAACCACACAACACAAGCATGGCAGAACAGAAACTCCAAGTGCTTGAATTAACAAAAGAATGGCCATCTTGCAACTGCTTGCTGAGCGAAAGCCAAGGCAGGAAAGGGAACTCATTCCACTGGTAATGGAAAACAGCGATGTCACAAAGGTGGAGTCCACAATCTTGAAGTGAATCCAGAGTGCTTAAGCAATGAGGAGCTAGGGCTGTACAGCATTTATGCCACTAGCACTCACTCAAATGACAGAGACTTTTGTACAAATGCATTAGCAAATCAACAGAACATCAACATGCGTATTGATACAGCTGCAGATTGCTTCATTATGAGTAGAGATACATACGAGAGCAAATTCAGTGACATTATTCTAACTGAGAGCACAGTTCAGTTGACAACCTACTCTGGTGAAGTGTTAGAAATGTGCAGACAAATGGAGGTCAATGTCCAATATAAGCGCAAGTCCCTCAAGTGACCCATTGTTGTAACGAGATATGTCAAATTAATTTACAGAAGGAATACAATTGTTCCATCTTTGTTTTCTTTTATTATACAGCAGCATACTATTAACAAACCAATGTTAATGGGCAAAGACAGGCTTTGTAAGCTGAAGTTGGACTGGAAACGTGTTGTGGGTTTTCAGACGAGACCTCAACCCAATAAGGTAGGACAACTGGTATAATTTGTGAATCAAGCAAGATTTATTAAAGTAAAACAATACTTAACAAAAGGCAATAGCAAACAGCAATGATCAGCCGTTGGTCTCTGGCGCTTCTGGACCACAGGTAATGTTGTCTTCAACTTGTAAGTTTTCTTCTTTTGTCCCTTTGGTAGTTGTGCTACTTTGCTCACCAATGTTACTCCTTTTATCTTTACTTTGGCTCAGACTCAGTAATTCCTTCACCATATTTGGTCATGATCTTTTGGAATGTTCATTGATTGGTGTGGGAGACTTGCTACATCACCCAGGTATGCATGTGCATTCTGGACGTGCCTTGATATGCCCCTATCCCAGTTACAATTTGAACACAAATGCTTAACTTCAACAATGTAGGCAGTGGACTGAATTTTATGGGCCCCCTAAGGCCGGGCCGAAAGCAGGGGGTGTGGGAGTGTGGAGAATCCCAATGGGTGGCAGGGGTTGGAGGGCCCATCGCCTCCCTGTCACCAAGCGATTTTCCCAGGGGTGGGACAGGCCAATGATGGCCATCCCGCCCAGTGACCAATTGAGGCCCTTAAGTGAGTTAGTAATGGCTAATTAAGGGCCTCTTCCCGTGCTGCAGGTGCCTCTGTGGCTCACGGAGCACCTCTGCCGGGAAACACTTCACTCCCGGGACTGATACAAAACCAATATGTTGCAAAACATTGCCGGTTCCTTATGCTCTCAAAATCCAGGTTGAAGAGGAATTAAAGAAACTGGAGAGGAACGTTATGCTAGTGAAAACTGACCACAGTGATTGGACAACCCCAATGAGAGTGATGCCCAAGTCAGACAAAGCCATAAGACTATGCGGAAATTACAAAGTCACAATCAATCTGCCAGTGGATGATAAGCAGTATCCATGACCTACTTCTCAAGATTTGTATGCAGATTTAATGGGATCCAAGCTACTCACCAAATTGGATTTGTCCCATGCTTATACACAGCTCAATTTGGATCAAGAGTCAGCAGTGTCTCATGTTTAGCAAACACATGGGGTTATACTCCTACACAAAGCTGCCCTATGGTGTAAAGTGTTCTCCAAAAATCTTCCAAGCAACAATAGATAAGATTTTGCAAGGTGTGCTGCATTGTTTATGTAATCAGGATGATCTGTTGATCGCGACCACAACGAAGGAAGAGAACCTTCAAATGTTGGATGAAATGTTAAAAAACTCAATGATCACAATATGAAGCTGAAAAACAGCACATGTGCTTTTGTACAATCAGAGGTAGTGTACCTTGGCTTAAAAATCAATGAAAAGGGATTATAGCCAGTGAAAGAGAAGATAGAGGCAATAGCCAATGCCTCAAAGCCAGAAGATACATCTGAGCTTAGATCTTTTCCAGGCATTATCTAATACTACTTGCAATTTCTGCCAGAGCTTGCAATAGGGTTAGCTCCATTGCATGAGTTGTTGAAGAAAGATGTGAAAAGGAATGGTCCAAAGCACAACAAGAAGTTTATGATGCATGTAAGAGACATTTGACCAGCGATGCAACACTCGTTCTTTATGACACAAATTGTGACCTGAATCTAGCAAGCGATGCTTTAAATTATGGAGTTAGAGCAGTGATCAGTCATATCATAGATGATGGTCAAGAGAAGCCCATAGAATTTGCATCGTGTACCCTGACCAAGAGTGAACGCAACTACGTGCAGATAGAAAAGGATGTGCTTGGAATCATCATCAGAATCAAATTTTCACCAGCTTTTGTTGAGTAGAAACTTCAGGGGGAATTTTATGCTCTCCCCCATATTGGGTTTGAAGGTGGGGAGAGCATATAATCAGGCGGGATGGTGGCGGGAGGGACCCCACCACCTTTCCGCCTCCACCCAAATCAAGTCCAGGGCAGGAATTGAGGCCGCCAATTGATGCCCTTAAGTGGGCAATTAATGCCAATTAAGGGCCTCATTCTGCCGCCGCTGGAATTAGCCCAGTGAACGGGTGGACCTGTCACTGCAAGGGAAGCACACCAAGCAAACCCATGCAGGTTGCTTCCCGGCTCTGGGGGAAGGGGGGAGAGGGTCCCTTGTTAAAAGGAAATTAGTGCCTGAACGAGGGACCCAGCATTGGGAAGAAGGAGCCTGCTGACAGCCACCCTCCCCGCCCTTGCTGCCGACCCCCTACACTCCCCCTTCTCTGCGGCCCTCACCCCACGAAACCCTGCCTGCCCTGACTTACCTGTGGCCTGGGTCCAGGGCCTCGGGTAAGTGCTCCACCAGCAGCAGCCACTGTTTCTGCGGTTGCGCTGCTCAGTTAAAGAGCTGCCAGCCTCTGATTGGCCAGCAGCTCTCAGCAGGCAGAACATCCGCTACCACGGTCCTTGGTCCTATGGAAGGCCCACCGCTGTCCACTTAAATGCCTAATTTGTACTTGATCCGACAGGCCTTCCCCAGAGTAGGCGAAGCAGGGCTCTTGCCAGCGCTTTTGCCAGTGGTCAAGGCCTCCGTCGCCTGGATAAAATCCTTGTATTCATGCTAGTAACAGACCATAAAGCATTTATAGTTATTCATAGCTATTCCTGGTCCAAAGTCTGCAATACCGATGATGGTAGCGTCAAGGATGCAGCGGTGGGCTGTACCTCTCTCACAGTACAACCACAAAATTGAATATCGTTGTTCAAAAGAGAATGCTATTACTGATGCACTGTTGTGTTTGCCAAATGAGGACTCAGAAGTAGGCTCTGAAGGTTCATTCTTCACTATAGGAGTAGTAGATGATGACTTTCCAATCACTGCGACTGAAATTACAGCTGAAACTCAGAAAGACTCAGTGTTGAAAAGAGTCTACAAACAGACGTTGAATGGATGGACAGAATTTGACCAGTATACAGATGAGGAACTGAAACCATTCGACAATCGGCACAGACTCGGTGGGCCGAAGGGCCTGTTTCAGTGCTGTATCTCTAAATAAAAAAAAAAATTAAAAAAAAAAATTATTGCAATGAGTTGTCATGTAAACAGGGCTGAGATTAAGTGGGGTCGCAGAGTGGTGGTACCTAGTTCTTTGAAAGATAGAATTCTGGAAGAACTCCATACTGTACACACAGGAAGAATCAGTATGAAATCCATAGCAAGAGGTTTTGTTCATTGGCCTGGCTAAACAGTGACCTGGTTGGTTAGCAAATGTACTTTCTGCAAAACTGTAGAAAGAATCTGCCAAAATCTGCTTTGCAATTGTGGTCAAGGTTGAGTGGACCATTTCAAAGAGTTCATTTAGACTTTTGTGAGAAGGAAAATGGCAATTTCTTGGTACTGATCGATAGCCACTCGAAGTGGATCAAAGTCAAGCACATGGGTTAAAACACCAATGCTGATTATACAATTGACGAGTTACGGTCGATTGTTGATTGTTATGATTTACAAAAAGACCTTGTCTCAGATAATCGTCCTCAGTTTCACTCTGCTCCATTCCAAACTTTCATGAGGCAAAATGGTATCAACATATCCTCATTCCTCCTTACCATATGAAATCAAATGGAGCAGTTGAAAAATCTGTTCAGAAAGTTAAAGAAGCACTCAAGTAACAAGTGCTGCTTGGGTGTTCAAATTTCAGTGTGCAACAGCAGCTGGCTAATTTCCTGCCGAAATATAGAATAACCCCACACTCCACGACAGGGTATCCACCTGCTGAGCTTTTGATGAAGACAAGGTTAAGGGCACGTTTGAGTCTGGTCCAAACTTGACAGCTAAAGTTGAACACAAACAGTTCAGTCAAAAACGTCAGTATGACACAAACAAGAGAGAATGCAGTTTCAGGCGAAATGAGCATGTTCGTGTTTTGAGTCCCCCTCACATGTCACACACATGTGGGATATGGGAAATATAGTAGAAGTGTGTAGAACTAAAAGATACTTGTTTGAAATTGACAGAAAGCTGAGCAATGTCCATGTAGATCTCATGATCCCAGCAAAGGCAGAACCAAAACAAAAGCACGATCCACTTGATCATGAGCTGATGCCAGAGTCTGAACCAGTTCAGACTTCAGTGTCTGAAATACCAATTTCTGAGAAAGAGCCAAGATTTTCTTTAAGTTCTGAACTGAAACCAAGCAGTGATTCAACTCCAAAACCTGTACGGAGATCAGAAAGATGTTGTAAACCAGCTATTAGACTTAGTTTGTAAATATAGTTCATTGTAGAGTAACAAAAAGAAAAATACTTTCTTTTGAAAGGGGAAGCAGTGTAATGTATTTGATGATGTGATGACATCATGATGTGAAGATGTAATGACATAAATAAACACTTTCATGAACGGGCTATGCTTTGTGTCCATTTTCTTTGCTAGTGCAAACCCAAATATATTACACACACCAAGATGCTGAGTGCATTGGCTGGCTTGTCAGACAGCCTCCTGTTAATGTCAATGAGTATGGAGGAATCTGGCTCCAACTTGGCAGAGGACACCAGGCAGGGCTTGCCCTCTCTGCAGCCTCTGCTCCTTTTCCCTGTCATGTTGCAGATGCAGACACAGAGGCACTGCCACTGCGGCTCCCATAACGGTTGCAGCCTTTGTGTGGGACAGGTTACCAAATCCTTTGCCTCCCTATGCTGATGCAATACACTCCCTGCCAAATCCAGGAACTCAATACAACGTCTCCAAAAACACTCCAGAGTGCTTTCAGATAGGACCCATCTTGCAGCTCAATGCTTAATCTTTGTAGAGTAAGGTGAAAATTCATTGAATGGACTTGAATGGTCCAAATTTGGAAAATGGGCATTACATTAGTCGGTTGAGCTGTTGGACATTATGCTAGGACGCATTCAGTTTCTTCTGGAGTTCACAGGGGACGCCCTCGAGAGCACTCTTCTCGAGATGGTTAGCCAAACATTCCACGCAGAAAGTGGCTGGCTGCACAGTGTGCACGGTCAGGAGGGCATCTGGTTTCAGTAGCGCCATTGGAGGCCAAAAGCCTTCAATATGGTGGATGGCATGCATCTGCACATTTTGAGGTGGAATATCAGGTTTACATGCAGTCTAATCAGTGGTCCTTAAAGGGACGATGCAGGCTGCCACCAAAAAGGTACACTTTAAAAAAAAATACACCTCCTGGCTCCACATAAAAAACATAGGATATGACTGGACACCATTTCCACCCCCCGCCCCTCAACCCCACAACTTCTTGGTCACTGCCTGAACCCCCAATCCAATGCCACCCTGCCCCTTTCCATTCATCCCCCATCCCCCTGAACTCCAACACCCCTATCCCGGCCACCCTCCTCCCTTTTCCGGTCACTCCCCCTCCCTACTAATTGCACCACATTGTTGCAAGACCTAACTGAGAGCAACTGCTGGTGTGACAGCGGCCGAAAATTCAAATGGTGTTCACTGACAAGCTGCCTGGGAAATGTCCAACAGGCATCTGCAGCTCATGGTCTGATGTAAATGAGACCCAAGGCAAAATATTTAGTGGGTCTCGGACCTACCGTTCCAGTAATTGTCCTTTGTGACCATTTCCTATTATATCCTTATTGTTAATCCTTATTTTTACATATTGTCCCCATAGTGAAAGTTTTATGATGCATGTAACGACATTGAGACATATGTATATTGGGTTTTCAGTAGAAATGAATACTTCATCTGTTTGTTATACATTTCAGCTTCTTGAAAGAAATGAACATTAAAAAGTGAAGCCTTGTCCTTTCCTCTTCATGTCAGTTCTCCATTCCTGTTTTCATGTATTGGTGTCATCCTCAAACATGATAGCTGTTCACCATTATTGGGTGTAACTGACAGTTTCTGGAATGTATGCTGCTCTCGTACAGGTGATCCTACCCATAAAAAGGCTGATTTTCCCCTTCAGGGCTACGTCAGTTCTAAACTGAGGGTCAATGCAAATAGCACTCAATTGTCCAGTCTGAGCTAATTTGCATAATTATTCAAAGCAGCAGCTGCTGACTCAGATAGGTTGCG
Source organism: Heterodontus francisci (assembly GCF_036365525.1). Lineage (NCBI taxonomy): Eukaryota > Metazoa > Chordata > Chondrichthyes > Heterodontiformes > Heterodontidae > Heterodontus > Heterodontus francisci. The sequence continues at coordinate 96,099,669 of NC_090372.1, read as the reverse complement.
GGATCAAAGAATCTTCTGCCACCATGTAAATAGTAAACGGGTTAGTAAGAGGTGGAATGTGGCCTATTAGGGACAAGGAGGGTAACATATGCCTAGAGGTGCAGGGCAATACTTCATGAGTACTTTGTATCAGTGTTCACTAAGGAAGTGAAATGTGACAAAATATCGGTCGAAGAGGAGAGAGTAGAAGCAATTGCTAGGACCAGGTGAGAAAGAGGCCTCGGGTTCCCTTTCAGCCGTCACCTGGTCTTACTGTAACAGTTTAATTTTAAACACACCATGTTTTTAGCTCCCCTTTGGTGAAACCTTTTCTTCCACTTTCCAATTGTAAGGCAAAGAAACCAGCACAAACAGGCTTTCTTAGGTTTAAAGAAAAAAAGTTGAATTTTATTAAACTTAAACTCTAATTCGGTTAACGCCTATGGATACAGGACATGCCCATGCTCGCGTGCATACATGATACACACATGCAAATAGAGACAGAAAGGAGCAGAAGAAAAATAAAGTGGAAAGATTTGAGGCAATATCTGAAGAGTTGTTGTCATGGTTCTTCGAGCTCACTGTAGAGTCCTCGATTGTAGGTAGATCCGCTTTTCGTTGGGGGACAGTATTCTTCTTAAACCTTGTTTGCTGTAGGAGACTTTTTTTCTCTTGGGGTTCGTGTGCCTTCAGTGGATTCAGAGGCTTGTGAGAAAGAGATGGGACCAGACAGGACAGAGATCTTCTCAGACCAGGAACAAACAGCTTTCTGCCCAACCTGTTTGTACAAATTCAAAAAACCCAAGTTGCCCAGCAGGTTAGTCATGTGACTAGATGGTTTGACCATGTCTGTTTGTGTATTCATCATCTTAGCAGTCAATCTGGAAGGCAAGCTCCTCCACCTTCAATGTCTGGTGATCAAAAGTCCATTGTGGGTTGAATGTCAAGGAATGGCTGTTTTGCCCTTCCAAACACTGACTGTCAATATGCAAATGTCTTTTCCAGCCATGGCTGATCTGTTTAACAAGTCTTCTTCACTCCAGTAACAGTTTAAAATCGATGTTCATGACAAAATTAATGTGCCTCATTCTTGGCAGGTGGGGGCCTGTATGACACAATGGATAGGGTAAAAATTGAGCAGGGGGAGGTACTGGAAAGGCTGGCTATGCTTAGGGTAGATAAGTCACCTCATCCAGCTGGTTTGCATCTTAGGTTGCTGAAGGAAGTGGGGATGGAGATAATGGAAGGGCTTGCCGTAATCTGCCAATCTGCCCTAGATACTGGGGAGGTGCCAGAGAATTGGACAGTGACAAATGTGACACCATTATTCAAGAAACAATGTAAGGACAGTCCTAGCAACTACAGGCCAATCAGTTTAACATCAGTGGTGCAAAGGCTTTAGAAACAATAATCAGGGAAAAATCAACAGGCACTTGAGAGGTTTGAGTTAATTAGGGATAGTCATCATGGATTTGTAAAAGGCAAATCATGCTTGACTAATCTAATTGAATTTTCTGATGAAGTAACAGAGAAGGTTGATGAAGGGAATGCAGTGGATGTTGTTTATATGGATTGCAAGAAAGCGATTGATAAGGTCCACACAAAGGTCTGGTTAACCATATTAAGACTCGTGGAAAAGAAGGGTCAGTGTCCAATTGTGTGAAGAAATTGGCTTAAGGACAGAAAACAATGAGTCATAGTAAATGGTTATTTTTCAAACTGGAGGATGGTAGACTGTGGTGTTCCCCAAAGCTCAGTGCTGGGGCCACTGATTATTTTGATATATATATAAATGACTTGCATCTTGGAGTACATAGTAGAATCTCAAAATTTGCTGATGACACCAAACTTGGAGGAGTGGCAAATTGTGAGGATGATATGAACTGCCTGCAACAGGACATAGCTAGTCTAGCAGAATGGGCAGAGAGGTGGCAAATGGAATTTAATACTGACAAGAGTGGGGTGATTTTGGCAGAAGGAATAGGGAGAGGCAATATATACTAAAAGAATGTGCAGGAACAGAGGGACCTGGGGGCGCATTTGCATCGATCTTTAAAGGTGACAGGGCAGATTGACAGAGTGTTTAATAAAGCATATGGGATTTTGGGATTCATAAATTGAGGCACAGAGTACAAAAGCAGGGAAGTTATGCTGAACCTCTATAAAGCTCTGGTTAGGCCCCAGCTGGAATATTGCATCCAATTCTGCTCACCACACTTTAGGAAGGATCTGAGGTTCCTTGAGAGGGTGCAAAGGAGATTTACTAGATTGGTTCCAGGGATGGAGGATTTTAGTTACAAGGTAAAGTTGAAAAATTTGGCATTGTTTTCCTCAGAAAAAAGGAGATTAAGGGGATATTTGATAGGGGTATACTCGTTGCCTACGAGGGTGGTGGAAGCAGAGACAATCAATGACTTCAAAAGTAAATTGTACGGCCACTTGAAGGAAATAAAATTGCAGGGCTACAGGGATCAAGCAGGGGAGTGTGACTGACTGGATGGTTCTGTGGAGAGCTGGCATGGACTCGATGAGCTGAATGGCCTCCTTCTGTGCCGTAAATGACTCTATGAGTCCATAAGTGATGAGAGAATAAAATTGGATGCAAGTAAAACTTAAATAGATGACAACAATTAAAGTGGAGGTCTTAATGTGGGGTGGTGGGGGACACAAATTCAGCAAACTTTGGGGGGTACCTTAAAACACATCTGCAACACATCAACAGCATTTGCCAAGATTGATCAGAGGACAAGTAGTAGAATGGATAGCAAACTGCCTAATAAACAGAAAACAGAGCTGGAGAAATGGTATTCCAGAGGAATCGGTGTTGGGACCACTGTTGTTCACTATTTACATAAATTATTTAAACGTGATTATTGTAGTTACAATGTCAAAATTTGTAGATGACTCCAAATTGGGGTGTAGTTAATACTGAGCAGGACTGCAACAAAATACAAGAAGAAGTTAAGAAACTTGTATGGATGTGTCAAAGGCACATTTTAATATAGCTAAGTGTGAGGTGGGGAATTGTGTTGGAGGAATAAAGGGGCCACCTACTCCTTTGAAATAAGAGTCTAAATGGGATAGAGCCCCAAAAGGATCTCGTGGTACAAACACACAAATCATTAGAAGTAATGGGTTAACAAAACCATGAAAGTGTAAACTGGGCTCATTTCTAGAGGAATGGAATTCAAAAGCAGTGAAGTTATGGTAAACTTATATAGACCACATTTATAATTCATATTACATAAAGGATATAGGAGCACTGGAGAAAGTGTAAAAAAACGATTTGCAAGGATGATACCGGAATGGAGAGGGTACAATATCTAGAATGTCTGAACAGGCTGTGGCTCTTTTCTGTAGGGAAGAGAAGACTGAGGAGTGATTTGATAGAGGTCTTTAAAATTATGAAGGGGTTTTGATAGGATAGATGGAGAGAAGATGTTTCCACTTGTGCAACAGACCAAAACTAGGTGCCATCAATATAAGATAATCAGTAGTAAATTATAGGAAATTCAGGAGAAACTTCTTTATCCAGAGTATGGTAAGAATGCGGAACTCGCTACCACATGGAATGGTTGAGGTGAATAGTACAGAAGCATTTAAGGAGAAGCTAGACAAGTACATGAGGGTGAAAGAAATTAAAGGATATGTTGACAAGGGGAGATGAAGTAAATAGAGTGGAAAGAGGCTAGTGTGGAACATTAACACCAGCATAGGTGTTGGGCAGAATGGCCTGTTTCCATGCTGTACATTCCATTTAATTCTATGTAAAGATTGTGTCATGAAAACGCTATATGCTAAATGGGAAATATTAATTTCATCGTTTGGAACCTTGCATTAGACTTTTACTGGAAATTCTTACAAGTAACTTTTTTTAAAGAATAAACTGGCAGCCATGGTGGCCATTACATTTGAAACACCAAAAAACCAGACTGGAGACGACCCATCTGACTCAACCTATCCAGGACAATGGGGCGCTCTCGGTGATTAACACCTGAAATGATCAGCACGGTCGTCAGGGGCCATCTACACCCATTGACTTTGTAAGAACCAACCCCCTCCAAGTGTGACTGGACAGCTTGAGGTGTAGCACCCTGAATCTCACAGAAGAGTTCAGAAAACAACAAAGGGGCTTGATAATGTCCTGTGACTGCCTGCACCGCTCTGGAGAGACTGTAAGCTGTGTCACACAGAAAGCAGACAGGAGTAACTGAAAAGCCATCAACAAAGCAGGTCTCTCTCTCTCTCTCCAGTAAATGCCAAGAGAAGACCTGGCTGAAACTGGAACCCCTCCCCGCCCCCCGACAAGCAAACAGACCACTACAGCCAGCAACCCAGAGGACAAGGATTGAACCCCTCTTCTGCCTTCAGGAGCCCTGAGAAAAGCAAGCCTACAATCATGGACATGGCCCAGCGAGGACTTCAGGAATACAACTTCAGCTGAAGACTTGAAATTTAAAACTGTATTTAAATTCCATTTATTCTGGACTCTACTCCAACCACCAAGCGGTTTTCCCTCTGTGATCTATTTGTGTGTGTGTGATTCTCGTGTGAATGTCTGCGTAATGCGTAGCATTTTTGTTTAGTAATTTTAACTGTTTAGAGTGTTAAGGGTAATAAACTTACATCTTTCTTGTTTAAACTCAAGAAAACCTGTCGGATTGGTTCTTATGCAATTACATTAGAGGAACTGGAGCCACTGAGGTGGTAAGTTCAATCACTGTGTTAAAAAAGGATACACCCTGTTGCAGTCAAACCAGAGAAGGGGTGAAACAGGAGCCTGAGACCCCCTCCTCAACTGGCTGTAACAACTGGCAAACTGTGATTGCAATGCTTGCAAAGAACCATCCAGCATTACAGTTATGAAGCATTCAGTCACTGTGGGTCTGCTGGTGCAGCTTTCTTTGGATCTCTCCACAGATGCAGGAGTGCAAGTACGAATAGGGGAGCTCAGAGCACCTCCTGAATAATTGGACTTGCCTAGCATCTCTCCACATATCTCTCTCTTTTTCCAAACATATCAGCTGAGAAGATTCCCAAGGGAGGAAAGGGAATCAGTGACACATAAATCATTAATAAGCAAGTGTCACAAAGACTCAGGTGAGATATGAATGGATTTGTAAATGAAGACAAGGGTTTTGAAATTCACGTACGGACAGAGAGTGAGACACTTAAAGTCAGCAAATACAAAAGTAATATGGAAATGGGCTTACAGCACAATAGAATGTGAGTGGCGTAGTTTTGGATGAATTGAAGTTCGTAAAGGGTCGAACCTGAAAGCCAGCAAATGAAAAATTGAATCAACTGAGTGTAAAAGAGACTAAAGCATAAGAAAGTTGCATATCCCAAATGAAGTCAGTGGCAGGACCAGGAAAATTCTTGCCAGTGAGTTGCTTGTGCCAGTAATGGCCCCAGTAATGGCACATTGTATGTAATAGGGGGCAGCAAGATCAGTTGAATCGGACTCTGACCAAGGTCGCTGGAGAATGCCACTGGAAAAGTAAGCTTGAATTTTTAACTTACTTTATTATGGAGCACACTGTTCTTCCCAGCTCCAAAATGAAATAAGTAAATTAGTTTAAACTTACCCATCCAGTAACAGCCTCCAGTGATCCCTTTAAGGACTGAAGAAACTGACCGGTGCTTGCTGTGTTCATGTGCAATCGGATTTTTCAAAGGCAGCCTCAACCAAGCATTACACTCCCTTTTTGCATATGAAAACATGATAACACCTGCTTCGGCTGCACACCTTGGACGCCTACAGAGGAGTCTTCATCACGAGAATGCGAGGCCACTTCAAGCACTGAATGAACACATGCAGATCACGCACTACGTTAAACATTTAGGCACCATTGTGCCTTTAAAATAAGCAAAGCATGATCCAATTTCTAGGCCAGTGTTTCAGTGGCAATGGGGTTGAAGTAAGAGCAGAGGCAGATGATGTTATGTGTGTTCTTTGTGGTGTTGAGGATATGGGGCTTCAAACACAATCCACAATCAAACAGGCTCAGATTGAGCAAGCAACAAGGGAACATAGGAACATAGGAAGATAGGAACAGGAGTAGGCCATTCAGCCCCTCAAGCCTGTCCCACCATTCATTAAGATCATGGCTGATCCACAGCCTTTAGCCCATATCCCTTAATATCTTTGCTTAATAAAAATCTATCTCAGATTTAAAATTAACAACTGTTCTAGCTTCAACTGCTGTTTGTGGGAGAGAGTTCCAAACCTCTACCACCCTTTGTGTGAAGAAGTGCTTCCTAACATCTCTCCTGAACGGTCTGGTCCTAATCTTTAGACTATGCCCCCTAGTTTTAGAATCTCCAACCAGTGGAAATAGTTTATCTTTATCTAGCCTGTCTTTTCCTGTTAATATCTTAAAGACTTTGATCAGATCACCCCTTAACCTTCTAAATTCTAGCGAAAACAGGCCTAATTTGTGTAATCTCTCCTCGTAACTTAACCCCTGTAGTCCAGGTATCATTCTTGTAAACCTACGTTGCACTCCCTCCAAGGTATGTATATCCTTCCTAAGGTGTAGTGCCCAGAACTGCTCACAATACTCCAAGTGTGTTTAACCAGAGTTTTGTATAGCTGCAGCATAACCTCTGTGTCTTTATACTCCAATCCTCTAGATATAAAGGCTAGCATTCCATTAGCCTTTTTGATTATTTTCTGCACTTGTTCGTGGCATTTTAAAGATCTATGCACCTGAACCCACAAGTCTCTTTGGACATCCACTGTACTTAACCTCTTCCCATTTAAAAAGTACCCTGCTCTATCCTTTTTTGGCCCAAAATGGATAACCTCACACTTCCCCGCATTGAAATCCATCTGCCACAGTTTTGCCCACTCACCTAGTCTGTCAATATCTCCTTGCAATTTTATGCTATCATCTAGACTGTCTACAATGCCGCCTAACTTTGTATCATCAAAAAATTTGGATATATGACTTACTATGCCATCATCTAAGTCGTTAATGAATAATGTGAGTAATTGAGGCCCCAACACAGATCCCTGTGGGACACCACTGGTTACATCCTGCCAATCAGAGTACTTACCCATTATCCCCACTCTCTGTCACCTACCACTCAACCAATTTTCTAACCATGTCAATAATTTGCCCTCAACTCCATGGGCTTCTACCTTAGTTAACAGTCTCTTATGTGGGACTTTATCAAATGCCTTCTGGAAGTCCATATAAATAACATCCATAGACACTCCCCTGTCCACTACCTTAGTCACCTCTTCAAAAAAATTCAATGAGATTTGTCAGGCATGACCTTCCCGTCATGAATCCATGCTGGCTGTCCTTGATTAACTGAAATTTTTCGAGGTGTTCAGTCACCCTATCCTTGATTACAGACTCCAGCAACTTGCCCACCCCAGATGTCAGGCTAACTGGTCTGTAATTTCCTTGGTTCCCCCTTTCACCCTTCTTAAAAGGTGGAGTGACATGTGCAACTTTCCAATCTAGAGGGACCACTCCTGAATCTGGGGAACTCTGAAAGACTATAGTTAGGACATCTACAATGTGCTCCCCTACTTCCTTTAACACCCTCGGATGGAAACCGTCAGGTCTTGGGGATTTCTCACTCTTTAGTTCCATTAATTTCCTTGTTACTGATGATTTACTTACGTTAATTGTATTAAGTCCCTGAGAGAGAGGCAGTCGGGTGTGAAGATGTTAAGTAGGAGTCAAACATGATGGCATCACTGTTGCCAAAGTTCAATTGAAGGAAATTCTTGTTTATTCAGAACTTGATATTGGCTAAGCTGTCAGACAGCACAGTGACGGTTGAGCAATCAAGAGTGGTGCCAGACAGGAAAAATTGCATATTGTCAATACACATATGAAAGCTGTTTCCAATACTTTGAATTATATAATATAGGGATGCACTTAGACAAAGAGGAGGATAGAGCCTTGCGGCAAACCTGATATGACAGCCTGAGGATACAAAAGAAAATTGGAAGATGTGCAGGCTCCATTTGGAAAAGTAGGAATTGAACCAAGGTAGATCAGTACCATATAAACTGATTAAAGAGCATGAAGATGGCAAAGCATCGTGTGCTCAAAAGTCATAGAAGGGTCAAGAGGATGAGGAGGGCTCTAGGGTATGGCAGTCACAGTCACAAAAGATGTCACTGCTGACTTTGGCAAAGGCAGTAGTCTTTGCTGTAGTGGAAACCAGGGGCTGGAGTTTCAATTGGCCTTGAGGGCGAGCACAGGTGCAGGCGCACATTGAAAATCACATTCCTGGAAGGCGTCACGGGATCCTGACACCTGGAACACAAAGGGATTTTCAAAGGAAGAGCGTGGTGAAGTGAGGAAAACCAGAACCTTGTATGCCTCCAATTAAGCGGTTGTTGAGCTCATTGCTAAGCTCATGAGAAGGCTTCTGAGGAACAGATTCAAATTTTCAATCGCCAGACACGAGGGACTGGATTTTAAGGAGCTCTCGCGTTGGGATCTGTGGTGGGGGCCGGTGTGGGGGCCTGAAGCTGGCCCTGGATGAGGCCCGCCATGGATCTCGACAACGGCAGGGCCAGGCCCGATCCTCCTGGTGGTGGCGAGGCACCATGGTGGTCTCCCTGCCACTGGGTGATGGGAACACGATTTTAATATTCAAATCAATTAAATGAATTAATTTAAATATAATTACATTGCCTCTTGATGGCCCGCAACAATCTTCGGCTTGGAGGCCAGCACTGCTGTGCCTTTGGATCCCCGTCCAGTAAACGAGGAGGAACACTGGTGGGGATGGGGGAGGAAGTAAGTTTATCAGTGCAGGGGGAACAGGGTCAAATTAACATCATGTGTGTAGGCGATGGTGGGATGGGTTGTAGTTTAAACTTTGTGTTGTTTGGGGGGGGGGGGAAGGTCAGATGGTAAAGGTAAGTGTTTTGTGGGGGGAGGGCAAATAATTAATTTAATTGTTATTGGGGGGTGGGAGAGGGGCAAAATAAATGTATTCTTTAATTTAATTCCATCTATCTTTAAATATATTAATAAGCTGGGATGGCTGACGGTCATTTAAAAATGGCATCAGCCTCTGCGCACAGGCTTGCGACTATGACGGCTCTTTGGTATGTGACCCGTGCAGGTGGGTCACCATTTTAGCCCAGGGAAAATGCACTATCTTGGGCATATTAGCACACACCTGCTGGGAGCTCTGTGGGGAACCATAATATGCTGGTGATTAAAAGTGAGGGAAAAATAGCTTGATTCAAAAAGAGCGGGTCAAGTACCTTCCATTTGGCCACTTGTATGCACAGTGACGCTGCTGGCCCGCTTATCACCTGCCTGCTCTAGTCTGTAAGGTAACGGCAAACCATGTCATGGCTGTTGTCTGCCGTTGAGCATTCCAATGTAGGCCCGGCTCCCACCTTCATACAGCACCTGGAGCCACTAACTGGGGGCTAAGCTTGCCTCAGGCCCAATTAGTGGCTTTCCATTTCAAAATAGCATTGTGTCAGCAACGCAGACACGGTACGGCGTCGGGACCCGGTAATGAGCCCGGATTGAAAATCAAGCTCCAGATTGCAGTGATTCAAAGACAGGGGGATAGAAATTCGCGGTGCTTGGTTTTAGGCACAAAGGTGTCAATGCCCAAGAACGGCCCAAAATTCAGCCTTGTGCCTCATCTAATTATTTAGTACCTGTCATGCCTCAACAGGCAGCTTGCCCTTCTGCGTAGGCAAATTTTGGGCTCCTTGTCTTGTTGGCAGCTGCATTAGATGAATGCTGGGGGTGTTCAGGGAGAGAGGACAGAGAGAGAGAGAGAGGGGCTGGTCACAGCTAACAGTGACCCACGGTAGTGTTGTGAAGCTGCAAGGAACACTCCTGCTCCTCTGGGCTCCACATTAATTTTATTTAAATTACTGAACCTTATTTAAATTACTGAACCTCAAAGGCAATGCTAGGCTCTGCCCATCCCAGGTGAAACCAAACCTGCTGTGCTCCTTGGGCCACCAATTTCCCGAGAAGTTCTGAAACAGTTGTCTGGCTCCTCATTTACATGAAAAATTGTCCAACCTAATTTCAGATCAGCTATCTTACAAGTGTCCTTGGGGTGCAGGATGTTGGTCCCCAAAATTGGGCCTCATTGTGCCCATTTTACACCCTTTATAATAGGAGCAAAAAGGCCCAATTCAACCCCAGAGTTTAAGAAATAGTACATATGAAGCTTGAGGCAAAACATAATTGAGGACCTTAAAGAGGAAGGATAAGTTGGAAATGAGGCAGACGTTGGAGAGAGCAGAGAAATCAAAAGACATTTTTTGTGAGTGGGTCTTGAGAGGTGGGGACAATGCCTAAAGCGAGATAGTCATTGACAGTGTCAGGTCATTGTATGATGTGAAGTTAAGTTGATGGCTGTCGAGGGCACAACAGGTTCCAGGTATCAGCATTGTCTTAGTGGTCACACTTTTGCTACTGAGTTGGGAGATTGTGGATTCAAGCCCTACTCCAGAAGCTTGAGCAAATAATCCAGGCTCACACTTTAGTGCAGTCCTGAGGTGGACATAAAACATCGAAGAAAAGCAGGGGTGTTCTGCTGACAACCTGGCCAACATTTATCCCTCAATCAACATCACTAAAACAAATTATCTGATCACTTATTTTGTTAATGCATTGCCCCAAAGATGTGAAAGTCACTAGATAAATGCAAGTTCTTTCTTTTTTTCCTGGTAAGAGCCTAGGCAGAGTTAGGAGATGTAGGAGTGAAGCTGTGGAGTGATTGCTTTCGGGGCAAGAGCGTGGGAAGGCTGGAGTATAGCGTGGTGGAGGACAGCAAGATGGTAAAAAGGGCTCGTGGATGCGCCAGTGAATTGTTATAATGGTTTGTATTATTTGCATGTTATCTCCAGGCATGAGAATGCAACATATTTTATTGGGCTAGCATTTCTGTAGAGGCTTCAAAATATGGCTGCTTATGTATAGCTGTTTCAAAAATATAAAACAAATCTTGTATCCAGCTTTCAAAGCTTCATTCTTGAAGATACATTTGAAATCCAATGTATTTATAGATGTAGAAGCATATATTTTTGATTTGAAAATAGGTTTTCTTCTGTAAATTAAAAGTAAATTTCTTATGAATTGTAATTTGACATTGTACTCTGTGATTTTCTTAGCAAACTACTTTTCTATATGTATGGTTCATAAATCTGCAAATCTTTTGATATTCAGTGAACATTGTAATGCAGTATACATTGCTCTTGCACAGTAAACCAGCATTGTCATTTCAATTGTACCTTAGAGCTCACTGCCCTGTTTTTGTGTGTAATGGTATTAGGCGAGTGTTTCTGCAGAGAACAGGAAGTTTGAAACTCCCTGCTGCTAGCTGCAGCAGTTTTGGACTAAAGTTAGCAGAAAAGGTCACTGACCCTATTCCATTGGGTATCTGAGGGAAGGGTATAATCAAAGGAGCCACATGTTGTCATTCAGTGCAAGTGGATTTTTTGGATTTGATAGGAGAGGAGTTAATTTCCCTGGTGACCTTTGTGTAATAAAATGGTATTATCTGTTTTAGAAAAGGCTGGTTAGGAGAAAATTGGGTATCTCAGCAAGACATTGTCACCTCAGTTAGATAAGTGTTTATAAGTTTATTAAATGGTTTAATTGACATAATGAGATTAGCAGAACATTGTAGATAAGATCCGGCATTTGACAGAGATAATATTTGGAGTCATGTTAGCAAACATTTATTCTGTGAACAGACAAATCAACCGGCCATAAATTTTTACCTGATAAGAAACAGAGCATTTGATACATCAGCCCAATGTAATCAATGTAGGCAAAACAAATTTTGTGACTACAAAGGCTCCTTAATAAGAAGGTAAAGCAATTGATTTTGTTACATTTGTATGTAATAATTAAACACCATGTAAAATGTGTAACATTATCTATCAAAGTATTTTTGGTGACACATATATTAAATTGAGGAGTATTTTATATACAGTGTATGTATGATATTCTGCCCTGTTGTCACTGCTGAGCATGACGAGATCCTATTTAAGTTAATATAGCTCTTCCTTTTCATGAAGTGTCTTAGTTTCATCCAAAGTGTAAAAATAAACAGATAAACAGAATACAGAAAAAATTAAACATATTCCTACACTGTAGAATGTTTTGCGACCTCCTACATATCAATAAACAACCTGCTGCTCTTGGTCTTAAAAGCACAACCTTGTCCAATATTAGTGAATTGTGCTGTATCTATTTATATTAATATTCATAAAATTAACAGGACTTAGTTTACTGCCACTTAATATTTTCACAATGCATAGTTAGTATTGTATCAAGTTGTAAAAATATGATATTGTTTACACACCACGCAACTCAAAATTGTTCAATTCAAATTATCTGACAATTCAATTTTTTAGCACAACACTCTTGTATTGCTGCATTATTTGCATTGTTTAAATGATTGGATTTTTTTAGTATAAAAGATGTCTTCAAGTTAACAAAAGTAGACTGTAGCAGGAGCACGTAGAAAGTGCAATGCCCCATTTGCAAAGATATTCATTTACATTCTTTACAAAAAGTGTAATTGTAGAATCGATGCTAAAACATTGGTTATACAATCTCTAAGCCCAATAGAATAAAAACAGAATTGGATATGAATGCAGTAGTGGAACATAATCTCAATAACAATAGTAAAAGTCCTGCAATTCTAATAACAATTGAATTTGACTAATTCGATCACGGTGAATCCGTAGCTCGATCACGTGAATTCAGTGAGCAGCATAACTCTCTCCTGTTGGGCTTTAAAGTCATTAACATTGGAATTACCCAATGAGACAGAAACCTAGAGTGAAAGTTACATGACACACCTTTTAAACATATATTGCATAAACAGTAATAATGTACTGTATGTGATTTTTACATTCTTGTCAACAATTTAATGATTTATGTCCAGTAATCAAAAATCACATCACAATTCAAGCGTTATCTCCAATTGTGAAGATTGTGTCCAATTAATTCATCTTTCAAAATAATTATATTAATAATGAAACCACCATGTTTCTTTTTCAAGGCCTATTGTAAAAATGGAGAAAAGATGACTCATCGAACAGGGCTCAAAGCACAAAGATAAATGTGAAAAGACATCATAAATGTTTTATTTGTTGATCATGTTAGGTAGCACTAGAACTGTGAAAATAATACATGGTCTAAAAATATATTTGGTAAGAATATCCTGGGAATTTAGCAAAAGGTCACATATTATTTGTAGTGAAGAATCAACCAACCCATATTTGTAGAGGGAAAAATAATGTTTTGCATAGCTTGTGAATCTGAAGTGGTTGCAGCTTGGCACCAAAATGTTGGCAAAATAAATTTTTTCAGATAAAAGAGCTTTATCTTTTAAATGGTAATAACAAGCAACTGACTAAGTTGTTAATCCATAGTTTTGCATGCAGCTTTTACAGATAGTTCCGTGTTATTTTGGTTTTGCATATTCATCAAGTTTTTCAAAAACTGAGTGCAAAAGAATATTTTGTCATGTTATAGTGATTGCATGTGATCTTGAGCCATTTAGTAACAACCTCTGAAATGCATTGGTTTCAAACTGCTTTGAAAAATTCCAATTGTAAAGCTGCTTTAGAGCTCAGAATCACATTAATTCTTTTGCTGCTATTCTTCTGTCTGCAGTTGGTGTGGTGCTAACTGTGCATGGGGGGCACTATTACCACCCACCTCATATCCTGCGTGTAGGTTGAACATTTATGCTCCTTAACCCCCTGTGGCTTTCAACACTGCACTACATTGCTACCTGACTGTGCTAAACATTACCACACTCCACAGTCTGCTTCTAAAGTTACTGCTGACCCTGCAGGACACCACCCTTGTGTGTCAGCATTCATATGGCAGGAAATCTGACAAAGATTCATGCATTCAGAGTTCATTTGATTGATCGTCCTGTTGTATACTGTGGACATGGGTAAAGTAGATATAAGTGTAGAAGTAATGTACCATGAGACTTCTGAATAATGCTCTGCTACTTGTAGAAGATAACAGTTTTTCTGAAAAGGGCTCAAAGTTAGTTGCAATGTTTATAATTATTAATGGAATAGTATTACCTAATAAAAAACTCACTTACTCTTAGTGCCTTAGTCAAATCACTTGGAAATGTCTCAAAGTACTTCACATATAATGAATTGCTTCCAAGTGCAGAAACATTTGTGTATGTGAACGTGACAACTATTTTGGGTGCAGCAAGATCCTACACCTTTGACAAATGACTAAATGATCTGTTTTTGGTGGTATTGGTTGATGGAAAAATGTTGGTCCGAATGGTGCATTTAATCATTAACGTTCCCTTGAACTACCAGAGCAAGCAAGCAGGCCTTACCTTAATGTCTTAACTGGAAATGGTACCTCCAACAATGCAATGGTCTTTCAAGACTCCACTGATAACTTTGATAGCCATGCTTTTATAGTATTCAGATTGCAACCTAACTGTTATACCTCTGCCCTGTTTTAAATTTTGAATATCCAGGGGGTGGTGGCATAGTGGTAATGTTACTGAACTAGTAATCCAAAAACCTAGACTAATGTTCAGGGGACATGAATTCAAATCCCACCACAGCAGCTGCTGGAATTAAAATTCAGTTAAGCAATAAATCTGGAATTAAAAGCTAGTCTCAGTAATAGTGACCATGAAACTACCCGATTGTTATAAAAATCGAATCTGGTTCACTAATGCCCTTTTTGGGAAGGAAATCTGCTGTCCTTACCCAGCCAGGCCTACATGTGACTCCAAACCCACAGCAATGTGGTTCACTCTTAACTGCCCTGTGAAATGGCCAAGCAAGTCACTCAGTTGTACCAAACCGCTACAGAGAATTGAAAAGGAATAAAGCTATATGGACCTCCCAGCATTGACCTAGACATCGGAAATGACAACACCACACCCTGGCCAGTCGACCTTGCAAAGAAGTCCTCTTCATGAACATCTGGGGGCTTGTGCTGAAATTGGGAGAGTTGTCCCACAGACTAGTCAAGTAACAGATGACATAGTCATACTTACCAATTCATATTTACAGCCAAAGGCCCAGACACCTCTATCACCATTGCTGGATATGTCCTGTCCCACCAGCAGGACTGATCTACCAGAGGTATCAGCACAGGGGTATACAGTTGAGGGAGTTGCCCTGGGAGTTCTCAACAGTGAATCCAGACCCCATGAAGTCTCATGGCATCAGGTCAAACATGGGCAAGGAAACCTCCTGCTGATTATCACATCCTGCACCCCACCTCCCCCACCCCGCCCCCCTGCCCTCAGCTGATGAATCAGTGATTCTCCATCTTGAACACTGCTTGAAAGAAGCACTGAGGGTAGAAAGGGCACAGAATGTACTCTGGGAGGGGGCCTTCGATGTTCATCACCAAGAGTGGCCCAGTACTACTGTCCGAGCTGGCCGAGTCCTCAATGACATATCTGCCAGACTGGTCCTGCAGTGTGTTGTGAGGAAACCAATCAGTATGTAGTGAGCAATGACCATCTCCAACAAGAGAGAATCTAACCATCTCCCCTTGACATTCAATGGCATTACCATCACTGAATCCCCCACTATTAACATCATAAGTACTACCATTAACCAGAAACTGAACTGGAGTAGCCATATAAATACCATGGCTACAAGAGCAGGTCAGAGGCTAGGAATCCTGCCGGGGGTAACTCACCTCCTGACTCCTCAAAGCCTGTCCACCATCTACAAGGCACAAGTCAGGAGTGTGATGGAATACTCTCCACTTGCATGGATGGGTGCAGCTCCAACAACACTCAAGAAGTTCAACACCATCCAGGACAAAGCAGCCCGCTTGATTGTCACCCCATTCTCAAACATTCACTCCCTCTACCATCGACGCACAGTGGCAGCAGTGTGTACCATCTACAAGATGCACTGCAGCAATGCACCAAGGCTCCTTAGACGGCACCTTCCAAACCCGCGACCTCTACCACCTGGAAGGGCAAGGGCAGCAAATGCATGGGGACACCACCACCTGCAAGTTCCCCTCCTAGTCACACACCAACCTGACTTGGAACTATTTTGCTGTTCCTTCACTGTCACTGGGTCAAAATCCTGAAACTCCCTTCCTAACAGTACTGTGGGTGTACCTACCCCACATAGACTGCAGCGGTTCAAGAAGGCAGCTCACTGCCACCTTCTCAAGGACAATTAGGGATGGGCAATAAATGCTGGCCTAGCCAGTGATGCCCACATCCCATGAATGAAAAAAAAACAAGAGGGAAAAACCTACTTGACATTGTCCTCATCAGTCTATCTGTCACAGATGCATCTGTCCATGACATTATTGGTAGAAGTGACCAGCGCACAGTCCTTGGGGAGACAAAGTCCCACCCTCACACTGAGGGTACCATCCATCGTGATGTGTAGCGCTACCGCTGTGCTAAATGGGATGGATCCAGAACAGATCTAGCAGCTCAAAACTGGGCATCCATGAGGGGCTGAGGGTCATCATAAGCACTAGAATTGTATTCAACCACAATTTGTCGCCTCATGGTCTGGCATATCCCCCACTCTACAATTACCACCAAGCCGGGGGACGAACCCTGGTTCAATGAGGAATGCGGGAGAGGATGCAACATCCCAGCTGACGTACTGAAGACTTGTGCTCCAGAACTAGCTGCACCACTAGCCAAGCTGTTCTAGTACAGCTGTAACATTGGCATCTGCCTGACAAGGTGGAAAATTGCCCTGGTATGACCATTCGACAAAAAACAGGGCAAATTCAATCTGGCCAATTACCACCCTTTTCAGTCTACTCTCGATCTTTAGTCAAATGATGGAAGATGTCGTCGACCATGCTATCCAACGGCACTTACACAGCAATAACCTGCTCACTGATGCTCAGTTTGGGTTCCGTCAGGGCCACTTGGCTCCTGACTTCATTACAGCATTGGTCCAAACATGGACAAAAGAACTGAATTCAAGAGATGAGGTGAGAATTACTGCCTTTGACATCAAGGCAGGATTTGACTGAGTGTGGCATCAAGGAGCCCGAGCAAAACTGGACTCAATGAGAATCAGGAAGAAAACTCTCCACTGGTTGGAGTCATCCCTAACGCAAAGGCAGATGGTTGCGGTTGTTGGAAGTCAATCATCTCAGCCCCAGGACATTGCTGCAGGAGTTCCTCAGGGTAGTGTCCTAGGCCCAACCACCTTCAGCTGCTTCATCAATGTCCTTCCCTCCATCAGAAGGTCAGAAGTGGGGATATTCGCTAATGATTACTCAGTGTCCATATGCAGCAAAGTCTGGACAACAATCAGCCTTGAGGTGATAAGTGGCAAGTAATATTCGCGCCACACAAGTGCCAGGCAATAACCATCTCCAACAAGAGAGAGTCTAACCATCTCCCCTTGACATTCAATGGCATTACCATTGCTGAATCCCCCACTATCAACAACCTGAGGGTTACCATTGACCAGAATGTTAACTGGACCAGCAATATAAATACTGTGGCTACAAGAGCAGGTCAGAGGCTCGGAATTCTGCGGCGAGTAACTCACCTCCTGACTCCCCTAAGCCTGTCCACACGGCACAAGTTAGGAGTGTGATATAATGCTCTCCACCTGCCTGGATGGGTGCAGCTCCAAACACATTCAAGAAGCTCAACACCATCCAGGACAAAGCAGCCCGCTTGATTGGCACCCCATCCACCACCTTCAACATTCAACATTCAATCTCTCCACCACCAAAGCACAGTGGCAGCAGTGTGCACCATCTACAAAATGCACTGCAGCAACTCACCATCCCTACTTTGACAGCACTTTCCAAACCAGCGACCTATACCACCTAAAAGGGCAAGGGCAGCAGATGCATGGGAACACCACCACCTGCAAATTCCCCTCCAAGCCACACACCATCCTGACTTGGAACTATATCGCCATTCCTTCACTGTTGCTGATTCAAAAACCTGGAACTCCCTTCCGAACAGAACTTTTGGAGTACCTACACCAGATAGACTGCAGCAGTTCAAGAAACCAGCTCACCACCACCTTCTCGACGGCATTAGGGATGGGCAACAATTACCATTGCCAGCAGGAAGCGGCCTTTAAGTGGCCATTAATTAGCCACTTAAGGGCTTCAATGAACCCAAGGGCAGGCGGGCTGCCTGCCACCTCCCCCGGTGCTGGTAAAATACCAGTGGTGGTGGGTAGCTGATGGGCAGAGCACCCCCCCTCCATCCCAGCTGATTTTACATCACCCCCCCGCTCCCAGCCTGCTCATGGGGTGGGGTGGGGTGGGGGGGGGGAAACATAAAATTCCAGCCATTATTTCTAATCCTGCAACCAAATAATGAACAAGTAATCATCAGAATCATTTTGTGACAATTAGAGTTTGTAATACTAAAGTGCCCCCATTAGCTTTAACTGGTTAACTGAGTTTCTGTGGCTCTATCTAAAAATGACTTCCACATCCCAAAGAATGAATCTCATCGACCAAGCCAGTCAATGCAAAATTCGGATCAGTAGCACCCTTTGTTTGGTGCCAGCAGTGCCATTTTAAAGCTCAACACTCCAGATGCCTGTCTTAGCCTCACACAGCTGAACACACATTTAACATCAGGAAAAAGGCTCCACAAACTTTGTTTAAAGGGATCATCAACTGCTTGCCAGTTAGTTGCTGGCTGATTGCTTCTGGCTGTTACTTTTATATTCATACTTTCTACAGTTGTTTCTACAGTTACCAAAGTCTATAGGTACTGGTGTGGCAAGTGCTCAAGGAGTTTTGTTGACCTCAAGGCTTCTGCACTAACCAGTTGCTGTCTGACATGAGTGATTTAGTAGCCATTCCCCTTGACATACAGCAAGGTTTGGAAAATGAACAGAGGCCACGCAGGACAGGACAAGTTATTGAAAGAGGGAGGAGGAGAAGGGGGTGAGGGACTCACAGCTGGAGGCCATATCTCCTTCCTGAACCTCAGTGGGGAACAATGTGTGAGATGCCTGCACTTCAGTAACGACATCTTCGCTGAATTCTGCCACCTGCTGCAGCCACAGCTGCAACCTCAGAGCTGGGCAAGGATGGCATTGCTAGTTGATGTGAAGGTGACTGTGGCAATGAACCTTTATGCCTCTGGTTCCTACCAGACTGGAACTGGAGATATTTGCAACATCTCGCAGTGTCCTGCCCACTGTTGCATGACAGAGGTCACTGATGCTCTCTATTTATTGAGAGCTAACTACATTTCATTTTCCCTCGCCAGACTGAATCCAGTGGAGCGAGCACATTACTTCACTAGGACTGCAGGCCTCACAATGGTGCAGGGCACCATTGATTGCATGCACATTGCTTTGCGAGCACCACACATCAACTCTCTCCTACACTGCAACCGAAAAGGATTCCATTCCCTCACTGTGCAGCTGGTGTGTAACCATAGGCAACGAATCATCTGGTCAATACCCAAGCAGCAATCATGATGCCTTCATTCTGTGGCAGTCGACTGTGCCAGTTGCATCTGAGCCACTGTGGCAAACCAAAGGATGGATGCTGGGCAACAAGAGCTATCTGCTTTCCACATGGTTGATGACTCCGGTGCGCATCCTATGCACACGTGTGCAACATTGACAGCCAAGCTGCCATATAATATTTGATGGAGCAGACCATTGGCGCCCTGAAACAATGGGCTGCATTTTATACCCCCCACCCCCAAAGGGCGGGCAAGTGTTGGTGGGGGGTAGATGTATAAAATGGAACGGGAAGCTTGGGAGGCTCGGGTGGCCCTTCCCAATCTGCTCCCGCCTCCGCTGCCACTTTATGCAGGGCGGCGGTGGTGAAAAACGGCCCGCCCACCCCAGGCCAATCAAGGCCCTTAAGTGGCCAGTTAATGGGAATTAAGGGCCTCTGCCCGCCGCCACAGGGATTTTACCCATGGCCGGTGGGCGGCACAGGCCCGAGAGAAACCGCCTGACCAAAGCAAGTGGCTTTCTGACAGCCTGTGGGCGGCCCTCATAATATGGCATCCCGTGCTTGACGGAGGGCCGCCCCCGATGCTCCAACCACCCGCAACACCCAACACGCCCCTGTCCCCCCCCCCAATTGACCACCCTTGCCTCTCCGGGGCCTGACCGATTGCCCCCAGTGAGGCCCCAAAACCTTATTGGTTCTCCGAGGCTCCCTGGCATCTTCTGTCTTCAGCTGGGATGTAGTCCCAGCAGGGGCCATTGCTTCCGGTGGCGCTACAGGGACAGAGAGTTGCCAGCCCACTGATTGGCTGGCAGCTCCATTAGGCGGGACTTCCTGCCTCAATGAGGTGGAAGTTCTGCCTCAGAGCAATTAAAGGCCTGGGGACCACAAAATGCAGTCCAGACCCTCAGGCCAGGTGGAGGCAGGTTCGTTACTGACTTTTCAGTTGGTGGATGGCTCCTGTCCGTCGTGGTAAAATTCAGCCCAATGCTTCTGCTGCCTGGAGCACGCTGGGATAGCCATACAGTACTTGGTAGAATGCATGTAAAAGATTCGTTGTGGTCTACTGCATGTGGCACAACTTATGAGGGAAAGTCCTTGCCACCAGCTATATACAGTGAGCAACTGAAGAGCAGGAGCATGAGAAGGAGGAGGAAGAGGAAAAAGATGAAGAGAGGAGGCAACCTAGACAGCCTCTTTCTCCCAGGCTTCCCATTAAGAACTCATCAGTAATGGCATTCCCCAATACCCCATTCACCAACTGTCCCACACTTTCCTTTCCCTCTGTCACTGACCATCGCAACGTCTGCTTGGCCACAATGCAAAAATAAGAGCCACCACAAAATAAATAAATTGATAAATTTAAATCATTCCATATTGCATACAAAAGTTAACTAATCACCCTTGCACATTCCTTTATTGCCTGTCTGCCCTGTGCCTTTGCTTGTCCTAGTGCTCCTTTGCAATGCTATCCCAGTGCCTTGCAAGATGACCTCAAGATCTGGGCTATGGACTACACTGTCTCAGCATGAGCGTCAGCAGTCTTTGTTGGCTACTAGACAGACAACAGCAAGGACACTGGCGGACTGAAAGGGGTGGGAGGACGAATGCTGTCATTCTCAGAGAGGACAGCAGGTTCATGATCCATAGAGCCACTGCCACTCCCCCCAGGGAGGCACCTCGCCAATCCTAGTAATCTGTTGAAGAACTATTACTGGACTGCAAGGCCCAATGCACACTGTAGTCCACAGCCAGCACAGCAGGCTGAGCTTGCATGACTTCTGTCTGAGCTTCCACTGCAACATCCAGACATTGGGTGGCATTTGCTTGTGCTACAATGGAATCTGCAACATCAGCCATCAGACGCTGCATGATGTTTGGGTCCACAAGTGTGCTGATAAAGTTGACCACTACTTCCACGGTGAATAGGATGGGCTCCACCCTCTGTGCAAAGCCCTGTGCTAAGTTGGTGCTGGACTCCTCCATACTCCTTAACACTTACCATAAGCTGTCTGCCAGGCTTCCCAAAGCATTTCATTGTGCCTACACGTCAGCATTCTTCTGTGTCCTGTCCCATTGATGTCCTCGTCTGAGCCTAGTACAGCAGAACCCATGTGCAACCTCACCCTCCAGTGAGCTGGCACCTGCACTATCATTGCACCCTTCCCTGGCGGCAGCCCATTCGTGCCCAGTGTCTCATCACTTGCAAATCCCGCCTCTATGTTATCCTGTAGAGTACACAAGTACACATAGGGCTGGATTTTAAGAAGCCCACGACGTTGTGATCCATGGTGGGGTGGTGCCTGAAGATGGCGCCAGATGAGGCTCGCCACGAACCTTGATGTCAATAGGGCCCGGCCCAATCCTCCCAGCGGTGGCGAGGCTCCATGGCAGCCCCCTGCTGGGCGACAGGACCACGATTTGAATGCTCAAATCAATAAAATTAATTAATTTACATGCGCTTACCTTAGATCTTGAGGGCCTTCTGCGGTGAGCCGGCACACTCACGCCTTCAGATCCCCATCCGGAGAAATGAGGCGTGATGCTGGTTGGGAGGGGGGAGGAGGTGAACTTATCAGTGCGGGGGGGCAGGCAACGGGGTCAAATATGCGTAATGGGTGCAAGGGATAGTGGGAAGGGTTGAACCTTAAACTTTGTGCAGCTTGGGTTGGTGGTAGGGGTAAGGTCAGATGTAAAAGGTAAGTGTTTGTGGGAGCGAAAGGGCAAATAGTTATTGTAATTGTTATTGGGCGGTGGGAAAGGGGCAAAAGAAATATATTTATTTCATTTTGGTGTATATTTTTTTAAATATTTAAATAAGCCGGCAGGGCTGGCTGCTCTTTAAAAATGGCAGCAGCGCCTGCGTACAGGCAGCTGACACCATTGCTGGGGACAGACAGCCTGCCCCCTCCACGTGATTGGGGTGGGTGGGCTGCCCCGACTAGTTAAATGAGCCACCGTGCTTAAGTTCGCGGCGGCTCTTTGGCGTGCGGCCTGCACAGGTGGGCCGCCATTTTCTGAGCTCACCACCAAGATCGGTGGCAGGCTCGTAGAATACAGCCCATAGTGTCAGTATCTGAGTTGGTGGCTGCAAGTGTGAAATCGAGTGACAGTACTATGTCTTCATCATCATTGTCTTCTTGCCGTTTCTCCACTGCCTGACCAGGTTGTACTTCGAGGGTATTCAGCATCTGGCTCTAACTTGGCACAGGGCTTCATGCAGGGCTTTGACCCAGTGTAGAAGTGGTAGCCAATTCCATGAGAACACTTGCTAACCCAGCATCTGATGATTGATATTTCAGCTTCTATTGCATCACCGTTAGAAGCCACCCAACGTCTGAGTGCTGCAATGGAAGCTCATACTGAGATTGTGAGATCTCTGCTTGTTGTCATGCAAGCCCAGCTTGGTGCCATGCAGTTTCAGACTGCTGCCATCAGGGCTGCAGCTGCTGGCGCTCGAAGGGGCTTGCACAGTTTCACAGCAGTCCAGCAATTAGTCCTCCAGCAGATTACTGGATTGCTGAGGCGCTGTCCTGGGGGAGTGGTGGTGGCTCTGATGGGGCTGGATAGGGTAGACACTGAGAAATTGTTTCCGCTGGTTCGGGAATCTAAAACACCGGGGCACAGTCTCAGGACAAGGGGTTGATCATTCAGGACTGAGATGAGGAGAAATTACTTCACTCAAAGGGTTGTGAATCTTTGGAATTCTCTACCCCAGAGGGTTGTGGGTGCTCCATCATTTAAGGCTGGGATAGTCAGAATTTTGGTCTCTCAGGGAATCAAGGGATATGCCAAGCTGGCAGGAAAGTGGAATTGAAGTGCAACATCAGTCATGATTGCATTGAATGGCAGAGCAGGCTCGACGGGCCATTTGGTCTACACCTGCTCCTAGTTCTTGTGTTCTTGTGCACAAACCTGCTGTCATCTCTCAGGATAACAACACTCGTCCTCCCACCATTATACTCAGTCCCTGCTGATGCCTGTCAGCCAGCCAGCCCTGACTAATGCTGCCCATACCGAGGTGGTGCAGTCCGAAGCCGAGCCCTCAAGGTCCAGAGCTGCTTGAAGTCATCCTGCAAGGCCATCTGCAGTCTCCCCCACTGAAAGACAGCAGCCTTCCACTAGCCATGCTGCAGCTATTGGGGTAGCACTGCGTAGTAGCACTAGGACAGGCAAAGGGACTTGCAAGACAAACACTCAGGGAAAGCAATCAGGTGAATAGTTGAGCATTGTATGTATTGTTCGAAGTGTTGTTGGATAAAGTTGGTATGGAATGGTGTTTTGTGGTGTCTTTTATTTCAGGATTGTGTCCAAGAGGACACTGTGATGATGTTCAATGGAGGGATGGTAAGATGGGGAAGTGTGGAGCGAGGGAGGTTTGAAGTGTGGAGCGAGGGAGGTTTGAAGATCTGTGTATTTTTTCAGAGAAATCAGAGTCTGCTGAGATGCTCACAGCAGCCTATCCAGAGCGATGATGCCCTGGATGCCTCCTCATCTTGCTCCTCCTCCTTCTCTTCTTCCTGCTCCTCCTGAGGTGTTTATTGAATCCCTGGGCTCTCATAATGGCCAGGTTGCGGGAAATGCAGCAGACCACCACAAATTGAGAGCCAAGCTCCAGCGAGTACTGGAGAGCTCCCTCCAATCAGTCCAGGCCGTGGAGCCGTTGCTTCAGAATACCGATGGTTTGCTCCATGACGTTCCTAGTTGCAGTATTATTGTCATTATAAGAGCACTGTCCATGTGCCATCGGGTGGCAGAGGGGAGCTATTAGGTACATGTACCGCAGGTAGTCCTTGTCAGCAAGCAGCCACCCTCTGGATCAATGTGGTGGCTCGAAGACTGCTAGAACAGCTGACTGGCAGGGCTCAGGATGAAAGCATTGTAACTGCTGCCAGGAGAGCGGGCATTCACCAACATGATAAGGAGGGGAACTCTTTGCGATTCTGGTACATCTCCCCCCCCCACCCCCCCCAACCCCATTGAGATGTGGTGGCTGCAGATGATGGCTCTATGCACAATGGGGAAGCCTGCTATCCTGACAAAGACGCATGCCCACTCCTCCTGTCTCTATCTCCTTAAACAGAAGACAATGAAGTTTCCTCTGTAGTGGGCCTTGATTATCTCCCAAATGCAGACGTGGTCGACGAACTGCGTTATGTTGGCACTGACACCAGCAGCAGCCTGGAAGGATCCACTGGCATAGAAACGGACGGTGATGGTGACCTTGACAGTCACTGGTAGCATCGTCCTCGGCCTGCTCTGGAGCTGCAAATTCAGTTCAAGGTGGCAGCACAGTTCAGTGACCACCTCCTTGGTGAAACGCAGCTGCCACGGACACTGCTGCTGGCTGAGGTGCAGGTGGGAGAGGTGCTCTCTGAAGTCCCTAGTTGGGTAACACGTCCTGATGAGAGCCCTCATCCTCCTCCCTCTGTAAACAGCTTCTCCTCTCTGCTGCCTCTGCTCTATCTCCCAGTCATGCAGTGTGGAAGAACTGCAACTATAGCCCCCATGACTGGGAGCAAGTGCTGCACTTAAGAGACCTTTCCAAACAACACAACTCCTTCCAAACATCCAGCACCACTCCTGTCTGACTGAAAGAACTTCTGTCAACCCCTCCAACAAGACAGTACTTCCACTAACTCTGCAGCCACAAGTAGATAGTCAAAAGCACCTCACCTGGTTGGTGATGCCTTGAAATAGCTCTAGTGGTGGTGGGGGGAGTGGGGTGGTGGTGTTTAACTGTGCATCCTTAAGAGAGAACATTAACAAGACTGGCGAGGTCCTAAAGACTGGTTGGGCACCAAATTAACATTTGATGCCAACTGGCATCACGATCCACCCACTGCATACTTCACGCACAGGCTCAAGATGCTTGCTGCTATCGTCCTTCAAAACATGGCGACTGGTGCAGTGTGTTCCAAAGTCATCAGGAGTGGACCCCTGCCATTTTTACTTCTCCCAGCTCTTGTAACACTGAAACCAGTGGCACTATATAGCTAAGTTTTGTAGTGAACTATGTATAAATCTGTAGACAGAGCGCATGTTGAGAGTACTTTGTGCATTTATTAAAACTGGCTACACATTACATTGCTGAGAGATAAATCAGTGCCATTCGCACTGTCCCTTGATATTTCTAGCACAAACCGACAAATAATAAATACAGTTTGAAAAAGAGCAGAAAGTGACTGAGTACCAAGGTGTATTAATGACTGTGCAGCGACTGTTTTAGGCTACAGTTAGTAATAGGCCCATGCAATGGTTTACAATTTCAAATACCCTTTGCAAAGAAAGTCTTGGTTTTAACGATTTACGATTGTCTGAGTGAAGCATCATAAAGTAAGTAATATATTTGTTCTCACCGGGAGGGGAGACATCTGGCCAATTGTTTCCTTTCCAAGTAAAGTTTGATAAAATTGTGTTAAAATATATATTTGGACTTTCCTTATTGATTTATATCTGAGAAAATCAATTGTGGTGCCTAGATTCAGAATGTAAGTTCAATGACTAGAATTGGTTAAGGTCAAATGAAACCAACTATACAGACTAATTCTCCACCACTAAACTCTACAAGTTTTATGTCAGCAATTAACAGCCCTAGCTATTCATAATTTCACCATTTGCATCAATATGCAGGACAGTGGTTCAATACAAAAGTTAATAAATTTTCCATTTATTTAACACTTAAAATGTTCCCATCGATGGTGAACACAGTAGCTTCTCACTATAACACTGATGTGTCACAATCTCTCATGTAACTCTCATCATCAGAGACACCTTATAACATATTGATGGTTATTTTAGCCATCTCCACAACAGGCAGGAGAGGGTTGTGGTGGAGTTAAATTGTCAAATTTTCAAAATCCGATCCCAAAACACCTGCTTCCCTTTTACTGTAGTGGGTTTTGCGCTGTCTGAGTAACCAGCTATGGAGAGGTGAGCCCGTAATTATAATATGTAAATGAGGCTCCGTTTCTAATATTTTGGCATCCATTTCAATTTAACCCTGCCGGCCAAGTTTCCCAGAGCTTGGGAAACGCAGCAGATAAAGGGAGGTGGGAGCAGATGAATCAAACAACTATGTGCTTCTTCGAACACTCCTTGTAGGCCTGGAGGAGCAGAAATCTTCTGCTGCATTCTGCTGACCTCCAAATCCAGTCCCCCCTCCCTCTTGATTGCAGTCTGGCCTCACCCAGCAACCTGCAATGTTTCCCTGTTTCTGGGTACCGTCCCCAACTGTCCCTGGCTGCAGCCTTCTGCTGGTGGCTTTCCTGCCCAGTTACTAGCCAGCCTTTCAATCTGTTTGGCTGCCAGGTGGGAAACAGAGTTTAAAAAAAAATGATAATGAGGTCCTGCCATTAAATTTGTCCCTACCTCTGCGTTCCTGCATTTCAGAGTTTCCCCTCACAACCATGTGCCCCTACTCCTTCTCCGGCTCCTGTAAATATCAGTGCCTTTATCTCCGCCACACTTCCTCAGAGAATGTACAAAGACAGTAAAAGAACAGGTCTCCTATAATTACTAAAGGCACATAAGAAACTAGAGGAGACTGGGTTAAAAATAATGTTTACATATGATCTACAGCAATTAGTTTGTGTTTTTTAATTATCTTAAACTCCTGCTAATTTGTTATTGCTCACATAATACTTGACAGTCACAGTGCCACTGTAACCAGTGTTTTAGCTGCATCCTCACTTCTTAAAAAATGAATTTATTTATTTGTTTGTTTATTTTAGTTGGCATTGAAAAGAGAAGCTTAACCTTTTAAGATAACATCTCACGAATGTGTGTATTTTGTTCTTTTCCAGCTGGAAAAATTTAGCGTAGATAATACTTCCTCCAGCTCCCTTTGTTCTAATCTCTGACAAAGTCAATTTCCTGCAATTAGATGTACTACAAAGAGGAGATGAAGGTATTGTCAGTTAGAGAGGAATGCCAGAAAAAGTGCAGGAAAAATGCTCAAGTTCATTGTTGAACAATTTGTATATTTTTGCTAAAAGTTGTCAAAAACACAAAGAATATGCAAATGATGTTATTTGCACCATGATCATAGAAGAAAATGTTCAAGTAACTAGAGGCATGGCTGATAACTGTGTAGGAGGAACACAGAACAGACTGTGCTGCTAGTTGACATAGTTAGGCAGGGGGTAGAAAGCAAAGTCATTATATGCAGACAGTCCAGCAGTGATATATTATTACTGCCGCCCATGTCCAACAGGATTGTAAACTCTCCGGGCTTGGAAATTGTGACTGAAGGTATTCAAAACTCTAACAATAAGAACAGTAACTGTGTAAATCAATTACATATATCATCACCAGTCTCATAATGTATCCAGGTTTCTTTATTATCTTAATCAAATATTGCATTTTTAGATTAAAACATAGTGTTAACACACAGTACATTTCCTTTGTGTGTCAGAGGCATTTCAACACGGTTCTTCCTGTTCGACAAAGAGTGATGTGCAAAACGCATATTTGCTTTAATAAGATATAGTTTATGCAGGATTGAAATGCTGGTTTTTGTAATGGAACGTGCTGCAATACTCTTTCAAGTACAAGGAAGTGTATTAAAAATATGAGCATGATGAGACTGTCAAGTTGCAATTACTTTAATTTGCATGACTAAAATAGACAAAATTAGCATTACTTTTAATATATCAATCCAAATAACATAAGAATAATTTATGTCCGGTTTTATAAAGGTAGGAATCAGCCATTTTGAACAACTGTTTACTTTTAATCAACCAAATTTAAATATTATATCAGATGTAATATTGCAGTTTGTTAAAAGAATATTCTTGACTTCAATAATTATAGTCAATGATGTTCATAGAGGCAAAAGCAATCAATTTTGAACTATATACCTGCTGCAGACACTCAGAAAAGGCAAAAGAAAACAGAAAATAAGTTATCACAATGTTTTTTAGCATTTGTAAAAATTTTAATTGCAGGTGAACTATATCTGTTTGGAATAAAACTATTTTCATATTCAACCAATGTGAAAACTATAAATAACAATGAAGAGAAAACACTAACACAATATGTGAGGTGACACAGAATGCTAATAAACTGCTGTAAACAGTCACAAGTAACACAGACATCACAAGAGGAAAGTGTTTGTTTACAACAGAGACAAATGCTGAAATCATGCTCATAAAAGTATCCAGTGGTTTTCTCAGTTCTACTTCATAATCAGTTTGTTGCATATTAAAATGTTTAAATGCATACTTAATTTGAAATTGTATATAAAATTAAAATCAGTACAGACCCAGAGACCCAATATGTTGAAAATTGAGAAGGAAATGGCTTTATTTTCTATATAAACACTTTTACATAATGCATTTTTTAACTATTTAAATTTTTTAATGGAATGCATTTTTGTTGCTAACGTGATCTAACACAAAGAGAATCAAGCCATATAAATGGCCTTTGTACTTTGCCTTAGCACTAAATGTGATATGTTAGGTTAAACTGTGGCTAATGGGAAAAAATGCAAATAAATATAAATGAATTGGCCTCTGTTCATTATTACTGTACAATGAACACAAATTAGTTTGAGAAAAAGAAAGATAAGTGTTTAACATTTTCTTTAGAAACAGTAAGGAAATGCTGACTCTAATTCTGTGTAATTTGTGACCCAGTAGTCTGTTACTTTGTGTGTAACATGTCTGAGAATGTCAAACCATAAAATCAGAGTTTTACTGGTGGTGTGCTAGTCTGACGGAACCTATACAGGGGCAGCATTCTGCACTATGGTTTATAGTCCATTCTCCCCCTGTTTCTGTGGCTATTACAGTGCACTTAGTCTGGCGGCATGCCAACATTTAGAAAGCAGTATGAATGTACAGTGTACTTAGAAAATGTGACACAGATTTTCAATTACATCTATATTTTTAATGCTGACTTGTTGATCTTTTTTTCAGCCAACCCACAAACTTCTTGTTATTAAATTGGTATATAACAAACCATGTTAATTTATGCTGAACTGTTAGAAACTTTATTGGTTAGTTGCATTGTGGAAAATTCACAGGATTATGTTTATTCTGTTCCCAGAATCTTTATTTTAATTCTATTTTTTTTCCTTCATCATTGTCATTCACTTTTTCATAATCATCCCTCTTCTGAGAAATGAGACAGAGAGGATCCAGATACAATCCATATCTTCTCCATAGGTTCAACTAGTAGCATTACATAGCACAAGCTGGCTGAAAGGGTGAAAATGCAACATTCACACTGAAAACAAGGCAATTAACAAATTACTGCCAGTTGCAAATTATGTTTACGGGCAACTGTTTAGTTCTCTGCAACTTCCAGCTTCTTTTAAAGTAGTTTAAATTCTTTTAAGCAGTGTGTATCATCTACTAGATGCCCTGCAGCAACTCACCAAGGCTCCTTCGACAGCACCTTCCAAAGCCATGGCATCCACCACCTAGAAGGGCAGCAGATGCATGGGAACACCACCACCTGCAAGTCCACCTCCAAATCATTCACAATCCTGACTTGGAAATATATCGCTGTTCCTTCACTGTTGCTGGGTCAAACTCCTGGAACTCCCTCCCTTAACAACATTGTGGGTGTAACTACTTGGACTCCAGTGGTTCAAGAAGGTGGCTCACCACCAGCTTCTCAAGTGCAATTAGGGATAAGCAACAAATACTGGCCTTGCCAGCAATGCTCACATTCAAGAATAAATTTGAAAAAACAGTGTTCCCTAAAGGAAGTTCATATTGTTGTCTGCATAAAATAACATCTGTATAGCATCATTATATTTCTTGCATATTTAACAGACAGAACAGTTCTTGTACCATTTTGTAAATATTTTCTACACCTAGATTACAAATAATTACAATTATATTGCCTGTATTTATCCGTTACTAAATGATTTGTGTTTGATTACAGCTCGGTAAACAGCCTTGCGACTTTTTTTATATGTTGGGGCTGTATATGGTTATATTATTGCTATTACTACAGGATGACTTTTTAAAATTTAACCTGATTAAGTTAAATTTTCTTGCTATATTTTTTCAAAGTTAAAATTAAAAGCTCTTAGTTGAGGATTTTGTAACTGTGTCATGTAAAAGGATATATATTTACATGATTGGCTGAATTTTACTAGCCCTCCAGCATCAGTGGTTGTAGCGGGGTCCCGAAGAATTCTTCCAGGAGAGGCCCACCACAATACCTGACTCCGAGAAGGTCCCGCCGCATTTTACCAGCGGCAGCGAGGCTTCGGTGCAGCCCCCTCGCCGCTCGGCAGTGGGGCCCTCATTTTCATATGCAAATTATAACAAAATTAAAGAATAATTACTTACTGGCAGCGACGGCCATCCCACGCTGATATTCCGGCTGCCGGCCGGAACTCCCGCGCTTTCGAAGCTCCGTTCAGAGTTCCAAGGCATGACACTGGTGGAGGGGGGGCGCGGTGGAGTGAAAATTTCAGGGCGGAGGGAGTGGGGGAAACTGCTCCGATTGGGTGTGGGGATGGTGGGAATGGGTTGAAGGTCAAAGGTGTTGAAGTTGGGGGGGTGGAAGTTCATCATTTAAAAACATGGTTTTCCCGAGGGAAAGCTAATTTTATTTATTGAAAACTCTTTGGATGGGGGGAGGGTGAGAAAAAGGGGATTGAAAATTTAAATAACATTTTATTTTTCATTTCAGTGTGGCGGCACCTTTAAAAATTTCAATCTAACTGAAGGGCTTGAAATCCTTTAAAAATGGTGCCGGCGCCTGCGCGGTGGCACCAGACGCCATTGCCGGGGATGGAGCGGCCGCCCCCTTTACGTCATCGGAGGCAGCCACTCTGCTCCCTCTCTTTAAATGAGCCCCCACGTGAAATATCGTGGGGACTCAGCAACGGCGCATCTGCGCAGGCAAGCTGCTGAGATCAGAGCGTGCCGTCGCGATTTGCGTCACGCCCATAAAATTCAGCCCGCTGTCTTTAGTACTTTCAGTCCGTTTTCGTGATGACCTGATAAAGCGGGGAGGCAAATGGGTTAGAATCACAACATGGAATGCTAGCAATGGCACTTTAATGAGTTTGTATACAAATACTTTATTTTATTTGGTATTTCCTTCTTGTAGCTCTATCTTCAGAAATGCATGTCCTGGATGTCTTTTTTTATTTATTTACAAGCAGTACAACCATTTGGCAAAAATTGGATCAAAATACAGCAATGCATCACAAGCAAGTGGCAGTAGTTTGACAAAAATGATGCATGAATTTTCTGGTTCTTCCTTCTCCACCCACATAACAGTTTACCACCAGCTTAATGGAGATGGCCTCCCTGCAGCAGCCCGGTTGGGGGGGCAGGGGTGGTGTTGGGGGGCAAGGGCATCGAAGCCAGAGGTTCCAAGGCACAAAGAAGGGGCCACGGGCAGGGAAAGCAGCACCCATGACCCCAACGACGACCCAGAGGGTTTTCCCCTCTGACCCTTGGCCCTGAAACCTTTACATTTTTTTTTTAAAAACTTACCTGCTGGAGGCTCCATCTCCTGCCTGCCTCAGCAGTGACCACCTATCCCAATGGCACTGCTGAGGCTGCAGAGCTGCCGGCCCTGTGATTGGGTCAGCAGCTCCAGGAGCCTACCCGCTTTCCTTAATTGGACGGCAGGCCCACAGGCGGCCAATTAGGAGGCTGCCTGTTGTAAAATTGCCAAGCAGTTCCTGCTGCCAGCAAGTCGGGGTCCCGATGCCTGTGGTAAAATTGCATATTGATCTCACAATTCCCCAAAATTTAAGAAGCTTCATGATTTGAGCATTCTCATCATTTTGCTTAAATGAATGTAACAATTAACTGAGAACTTCACTCCCTTAATTAATCTAAAGTAAACCTATTAAAATATTATGCCTAATCTGTTGGTGGATTTTCATTTTTCTCACTGAGAAATTGTCTTGACTTCTGGCCTGATTTCAAAATGATGCAGCTGTCTTTTGATTGCTCTTGTAACTGAATTTCAGAATCCTTGACGACTCACATCTGTAAACCCGGCTGGTAACTTAATAGGAACAATGACAGAGCACATAGTCGAAATTGCTGGCAGAAAATGCTTTCACATTTAACTGAGAAGAACATATGAACTCTTTGTACCTGACACTTTACACAATATGCTCTTCGGCTTTGAGAAAACATTCTTTCATGTTCTGACTCTAATCAGTCATGTCTGCCAGTGAAGGAAACCGCGAGGTTCATTGCTACATGCAACTGTCATTTGTTCCATCTCCCTGGCTCTCTCCAGCTTCAATATCTTTGTGGTATTTAGTGAAAGTAATTTTCAGTTAGAATCTCCTGCCCTTTCAGTGAGTTTAAGTATGGCACTTCATCAATGACCAAAGAATTCCTACCTATCTGGAATGTATCAGGGCAGTTGATAAAGCTTCGCAGTACACCCTGTGATAGTACATCCCATCATAAATAAAAAGCAGAAAGGGCCTTTGTCACTGTTTATCTGTGCTGCTTTTATTCTTTGCCCTTGATTTCCTCTTCAGAAAATTGATGCACCCTTAAATTGAAGCAGTAAGCTTGACAGGTGATGGTTAGTCTGATAACTGCTCAGATTTCATCAGCCAGTGTTTTTCTGGTGGTGCAATTCTAGGAACTTTCAACTAGATTACCTGTCATCCACTGCATCAGATAAAAGAGGGACAGTTGAAAGATGCAGTTTTTTCACTGCACCTCATAGGAAATGAAAAGTGCAGGTGAGGGAGCTGTTAAAAAAAGTACAGTTATTTTCTGTCACAAAGTTTCCTCCCAGAAATTTCAATTCCGTGGTCTTTAGGATTCAAAGCCAATGATCAGCAGACCGAGTGTCGGATTTTGATTACAGCTCATTATGTAAAATAGAATCGTAATGAAATAATGTTATTTTAGTCTGCGTTATTCAATCAAAGCATTTAGATGTATTAATCCTAGCCTTGCAAAGCTAAAGGCTGCAGTAATCTGCATGGTCTTTTTTTTTAAATGAAGCTTGGCTGTCAGTGCCTCTTTAATAACAATTACAAAGAGTTATGATTAGCTTTAATTTTTTAGTGGAGGTGGTTCTGTCTGTTTATACTGATTTTGCAAATAGTCTTGTTTAAACAGCAAGGGTTGATTACATCATCAGGGCAACTCACTTGGAAGGGAGCTGAATTAACATCAGCAAAGATGCGGGGTTGCTTTAGCAATCATGACATCGCAACTCTAAATTTATTTTCATTTCATTGTCTCCCTAATGATGACATAGACACTCACGCTAGTCCACAGAAATAGATTAAAGAAGAATGTTAAGATTACTTGTAATTCTTGATAACTGAATTGTAAAAGGGAATACTGAAAGTTTAATTGCTCTTTTAAGTAGATATGCATTTTATTTATTAACATATATATTCTTATAGCCTTAAATTAAAGTCCAAGAAAATGACTCAAAACAAGCACTTTTTGAAAGTGAACACACCAGTGAATTATTGCTCCTAATGTGAGTAATAGAAACTGTGCAGTTGAAACCTTAAAGCATTTCATTATTAGGTAGACCATTTTTCCTACTTTAAACATTAACTATTTTAATTTCATAAATTAATGGTTTAAAAGTTTTTAATCATTTTCTCTCATTGCTAATTTTTTTACATTTCTATTTTACAATTTTTCCTTTGTTCTTTTCCTGTGAATTACAATCTCATTTTTGATAGCTCATTTTACCCAGCAGTACCATGTTGCTGGAAATAGCAAAAAAAAAGCTGAGTGATGGATATTTGCAATAGAAATAGAAACTTAAAGGAGCAATTAAACTTTCAATATTCTCTTTTAAAGTTCAGTTATCAAGAATTACTGGTAATCCTAACATTCTTCTTTAATCTATTTCTGTGGACTAGTGTGAGTGTCTATGACATCATGAGGGAAATACATATCAGGTAAGTCAGCATCTAAGAAAGAGAGAGAGTATGGTTAACATTTCAGGTTGTTCTTCGCTTGAAGGTTTTGTATTTGATTCTGATTAAACATCTTGAGCATTCATTTCTTCACCTATTCCTACTTATAGCTGTGAATTTTCTTCAAACCAAATATCACTTGTTTTCTGGCTGACTATAGAGCAAAGTGTATATATAAAGAGGGCATTTATTGTTCGTTCCTGTTTTGTTTTCACTCAGTGCTTGTTAAAAATCTCTATTTTATTTTACTGTTGTTCCTTATTTACATCAGTACATATTTAGTTGCCCTTTATTAGTCCTTATGTTTTAAACATTAATTTGATCACTATTTCTAGCTTAATCATAACACATTCTAAAGGAACACTTCACTAAAAGTATCAAACAGCAGAAATCTTTATGAACACATTTACGATGTTCCTACACATAGTGACCAGAGGAGTAATTGATTGCTCATAACCCCATGGGCATCATCTGGATTGCTCTTACATAACCATCATAAACCTTAGATTATCTGCACTGAACATCTATTTTTGAACTTTAGACCCTTAAAACACACAATTAAATGTGCTGATAAAATTATATGCAATAGTTATAAAGTGATATGGTATTGAAGCAAAAAAATGAGTTGTTGTGCTTGAAAAATAATTCAACCATGTGTTTCCTCTCTGAGCACATTAAATGTAGACTAAATGTCTGAGGTTAGGATTCTGGTAACTTTAGGGGCTTCTATAGAAACAGTCTATTGGTTGCTTCAATAAGCATATCTCATACCTCTTACAGTCTATAGTTGATGCACACTGCCCAATGTTGCTTAATATAAAGTGTAACCTAAGGGATGTGCCCCTCGATGTACTGTTCTCTGACCCGTGTCTCCACATGTGTTTCTCCTGTTTTTCGATAGGTGGAACCGATGAGGCTCATCTCTGGTGAGATGAGGTCGATGGCAAATTAGAAACTGGCTTATTTTACAGAATAAATGTGATTGAACAAAAAGCTAATTCCAGAATTTTTAAAACATCTCCTATAACATTTCCCATAACACATGAAACAATGACACAGAGTACACTATCCCAAATAATGGATGAAATATTCACTCTATTTTATTGCCTTTCAAGTCAGCTTACATTGTATTACAAAGCATTTACAGCACGGAAACAGGACATTTGGCCTAAAAGGTCCATGCCAGTGTTTATGCTGCACATGAGTCTCCTCCCACCTTACTTTATCTAACCTCATCAGCAATCCTTCTATTCCTTTCTCCCTTATGTGTTTATCTAGCTTCCCTTTAAATGCATTGATGCTAGTCGCCTCAACTACTCCTGTGGTAGTGGGTTCTTCATTCTAACCACTCTCTGGGTAAAGAGGCTTTCTGAATTCCCTACTGGACTATCTTATGTTTATGACTCCAGTTCTGATTTCACATAGAAGTGGAAGAATCTTCTATATGTTTACCCTGTCAAGCCCTTTCATAATCTGAAAGAGCTCTATCGGGCCACTGCACAATCTTCTCTTTTCTAGAGGAAAGAGCTCCATTCTATTCAATCTTCCCTGATAGGTATAAGCTCTCAGTTCTG
The DNA here is from genome assembly GCF_036365525.1 of Heterodontus francisci. Lineage (NCBI taxonomy): Eukaryota > Metazoa > Chordata > Chondrichthyes > Heterodontiformes > Heterodontidae > Heterodontus > Heterodontus francisci. Next base: position 96,063,775 of record NC_090372.1, on the reverse strand, counting down.
GTATCATTCAAGAAACTCTTCAACACCTTCTCCATGCCGCTATGTCCTTTTATTATATGGAGGAGGCCAGAACTGTTCATAGGATGCAAGTGTGGTCTAACCAAGGGTCTATACAAGTTTAATATAACTTCCCTCCTTTTTAGTTCAATCCCTGTAGAAATGAGCCCCAGTGCTTTGTTTGCTTTTTTATGGCCTTATTAACCAGCAGCACTACTTTGAGTGATTTGTGTATCTGTATTCTGAGATCCCTCTGCTCTGCTCCTCCAATTAAACATTTATTTTCCAAGCAGTATGTGGCCTCCTTATTCACCCTACCAAAATGTATCATCTCACACTTACCTAGACTGAGGTTTATTAGATTCTAGTTGGGAAAACCGATCTGCTATATCTTAATTCCCAGCTGCCTTTTTTGCAGCTTTTGTTTGACCTGATCGACATAAAATATAGGTTTTTTGTTCCTTTTTGATACTTCTGACCCTAGGAAGCAGAATATCACTAGACTACCACTGCGGCGCTCAAATGAATTTGAATAATCTCAACCAGGATAGGTCTGAACGAGCACCAAAATGGTCAAACTAATTTTCATTATCTGAAGCATACTGATTCAGATCTCTGTCTCAAACTTAGTCTGCAGCTCCCAGCTTTTTGTCCTGTGACTTTTATCCTTTGAGAGTTCCATTTAGCCTGACAGTAGCATTTTGAATATATATTGGCTCTGATTTCAGGGGCAGCAGCGAAGCAATGGCGTTTGCCGCTGGCCTCCAAGAAAGCTGCCAACAAGGACTTAGTGATCTCTATGGCATGGATTTCCCCTTTCCTGATGTCAGTTTGAATATGGTGTCAAGTCAAGGGGTCTCCAGGTGTCCAGCAACAGTGATGTCATCAAGCAGGATAAGCAGCCAGTCACATTGAAGTATTCTCAGACAGCAAAACAGGAAAGTAAAATGCATTGATTATCTTTCACTTTTAAATTTACAGAGAGCAAAATAAATAATTGGATCATACACATGGGATTAAGGTAGAAGTTGAAACATGATAAACAAACTTTTTTTTTATAAAGTAATGTTTTTATCATTATGGAGAAATTTGACATTTCACAAATATAAAATTACATTTCCAGGGCCAGCAATAGTTGGCATGCTGTTAAAAACCCAGTCACATTTCATTCAACGAGGTGTAACTTTTTCAGGGCATTTAGAGCAAGAGTAATAGCATAAAAGGGAAAGTTCTTGTCAGTTCAGTCGTTTCTAATTCAGAATCACAGAATCACAGCAGGAGGCCATTTGACCCATCGTGTCCACACTGGCTCTCTGAAAGAGCGATTCACTCAGTTCCATTCCCCCACCTTCTCCCCGTAACCCTGCACATTCTTCCTTTTCATATAACAGTCTAATTCCCTTTTGAATGCTTTAATTGAACCTGCCTCTACCACACTCTCAGGCACTGCATTCCAGACCTTAACCACTCTCTGCATGAAAGTTTTTCCTCATGTCACTTTTGCTTCTCTTACCAAATAATTTAAATCTGTGCCCTCCCATTCTCGATCCTTTCATGAGTGGGAACAGTTTCTCTCTACTCTGTCCAGACCCCTCGTGATTTTGAAAACCTCTATCAAATCACCTCTCAGCCTTCTCTTTTCCAAGGAAAACAGCCCTAACTTCTCCAATCTATCTTCATAACTGAAGTCCCTCATCCCTGCAACCATTCTCGAGAATCTTTTCTGTACTCTCTCCAATGCCCTCATGGGCTGAACTTTACAGCCCCCTCCCCTACATCAGGGGTCATGGCGGGGGATGTCGGAAAATGCCCCCGGGAGAGGCCCACCACGGGTCTTGACAGCAAGAAGGCTGATATTGCCGGCGATGGTGAGGCCTTGTGGTAGCAACCCCCCTCCCCACCCCGCTGCTTGGCAATGGGAGCAGCATTAACATAGTCAAAAAATGCAAATGAATCACTTAAATACTGACCCGCTCCCGCCGTCCGTTCCAGTGCCATAGTGGTGGGGGTGACTGGCACTCCCATGCCTTCGGATCTCCGATGCGGGACACTGGTGGAGTGGGGTGGGGGGGGAGCAGGTAAGTATTTCAGTGCAGAGTGGGGGGGGGGGGAGCAGGGTCAAACTATTCTGATTGGCGGAGAGGATGGTGAGAAGGGGTTGAAGTTAAAAGTTAATGAACTTTGGTGGGGGAAAGATCAGGTACACAAGGTAAGTATTTTGGGGGTGAGAGGGCAAGGAATGAACTGAATGGATATTGGGGGGGGGCAGGAGAAAGGGGATAGAAACATTTATTTAACTTTTTTAAAATCAAATCTAAAATGCTTATTCCTTTAAATATTTCAATGAAATGTAAGGGCTGGAAGTCCTTTAAAAATGGCGTCAGCGCCTGCGCAGTGGTGCCAGACGCCGTTGCCAGTGACAGACTGCCCGCCTTTCCATGTCATTGGGGGGGGACAGTCCACCCCAGTCATTTAAATGAGCCGCCGCATTTAATATCATGGCGGTTCCGTGACAAGCAGTCCACACGTTTGGACCGCCATAGCTAATGGCCGCCGCCAAATCCAGGCCCATGTCTTTCCTAAAGTGCAGCGCCCAGAACTGAGTGCAATATTCTAGTTGAGGCCGAACTAGTGTCTTATACAAGTTCAACATAACTTCCTTGCTCTTGTACTCTATTCCGCTATTAATAAAGCCCAGGATACTGTACGCTTTATTAACCACTCTCTCAACCTGTCCTGCCACCTTCAATGACTTATGCACATATACACCCAGGTCCCTCTGCTCCTGCATCCCCTTTTGAATTGTACCCTTTATTCTATATTGTCTCTCCATATTCTTCCTACCAAAATGAATCACTTCACATTTCTCTGCATTGAACTTCATCTGCCACCTGTCTACCCATTCCACCAACTTGTCTATGTCCTTTTCAAATTCTACACTATCCTCCTCACAGATCACAATGCTTCCAAGTTTCGTATCATCTGCAAACTTTGAAATTGTGCCCTGTACACCAAGGTCTAGGTCATTAATATATATCAGGAAAAGCAAGGGTCCCAACACTGACCCCTGAGGAACTCCACTACAAACCATCCTCCAGCCCGAAAAACATCCATTAACCACTACTGTTTGTTTCCTGTCACTCAGCCAATTCCGTATCCTTGTTGCTACCGTCCCTTTTTTTCCATGAGCTATAACCTTGCTCACAAGCTTGCTGTGTGGCACTGTTTCAAACGTCTTTTGATAATCCATGTACACCACATCAATAGCATTGCCCTTATTAACCCTCCCTGTTACCTCCTCAAAAAACTCCAGCAAGTAAGTTTAACATGATTTTCCCTGAAGATATCTATTCTGGCTTTCCTTAACTAACCTGAATTTGTCCATGTGACTATTAATCTTGTCCCAAATTATTCTTTCTAGAAGTTTCCCCATCACTGAAGTTAAACAACTCGCCTGTAGTTGCTGGACTAACCTTTTTTGAACAACGGTGTAAAGTTTGCAATTCTCAAATCCTCTGGCACCACAACCCCCCCCCTGAGTCTAAGGAAGACTGAAATATTATGGCCAGTGGCTCCACTATTTCATGCTCACTTCCCTCAGTATCCTTGGATGCATCTCATCTGGTCCTGGTGTTTTATCCACTTGAGGTACAGACTGCCTATCCAATATGTCCTCTTTATCAATTTTAAACCCTTCTAATGTCTGAATTACCTCCTCTTTCACCATTGCCTGGGTTGCATCTTCTTCCTTGGTAAAGACAGATGCAAAGTATTCAGTTAATTCCTCAGCTATGCCCTCTGCCTCCATGTGTAAATCCCTTTATGGTCTCTAATTGGCCCCACTCCTCCTTTTACCACCCTTTTACTATTTATATGTCTATAGAAAACTTTGGCATTCCCTTTAATGCTAGCTGCCAGTCTCTTTACATGCTCTCTCTTTGCTTCTCTTATTTGCTCTTTCACTTCCCCTCGAGACCTTCTATATTCAGCCTGCTTCTCAATAGTATTTTCTACCTGGCATCTGTCATGAGCACACTTTTTCTTCCTTATCTCAATCTCTACCTCTTTTGTCATCCAGGGAGCTCTGGAATTTTTTGCCCTACCTTTCCCCTTCGAGGGAACATACCTTGACTGTGCCCGAACTATCTCTTCTTTGAAGGTAGCCTATTGTTCAGCTATTATTTTTCCTGCCAACTAATGACTCCAATTTATTCACCCCAGTTCAATTCTTGCCCCATTGAAGTGGGCTTTCCCCCAGTTATTTATTCTTACTTAGGATTGTTCTTTGTCCTTTTCCATAGTCAGCTTAAACCTTATGATACAATGATCACTGTCCCCTAAATGCTCTCCTGCTGATACTTGATCCACTTGGCCCACCTCATTCCCCAGAACCAGGTCTAGCAGTGTCTCCTTTCTCATTGGACTAGCAACATACTGATGTAGAAAATTTTCCTGAACACACACTAGGAACTCTTGCCCCTCACTGCCCTTTACACTACTACTATCCCAATCTATGTTTGGATAAGTAAAATCCCCAATTTTAACTACCCTATAATTGTTTCATCCCTCTGTAAATTCCTTGCAAATTTGTTCCTCCATGTCCCTCCCACTAGCTGGTGGCCTATAGACAACACCGAGCAATGTAACTGCACCTTTTTTATTCCTTAGCTCTAGCCATATTGATTGTGTCCTCGACCCCTATGGGACATCCTTTTTCTCCAGCACTGCAATGCTCTCCTTAATCAATACTGCCACCCCTCCCCCTTTTTTCCCTTTCCTATATTTCCTGAACACCTTGTATCCAGGAATATTTAACACCTAGTCCTGCCCTTCTTTGAGCCAGTTCTCTGTTATAGCCACGACATCATACTTCCACATGGCAATCTGCGCCTGTACCTCACTAATCTTATTTACCACACTCCATGCATTCACATATATGCACATTAACCCTGATTTAGACTTTATGACTTTCTCCCTTGCTCTAACCCCACCTAATAACTTACTATTCCCTACTCTAGTGCTATCTATCTCTCTCAGTATTCTGTGCACCTTGGTAGTCCTCTCTGATATTTGCTCCAGGTTCCCACGCTCCTTACAGGTTACCAGTTTTGCTTCCCTCCAATCTGAGCTCCCTCTCAGTTTAAAACCACCCCCAACAGCACTAGCAAATCTCCCTGCAAGGATATTCGTCCCAGTCCTGCTAAGATACATCCCATCCATCTTGTACAGGTCCCACCTGCCCCAGAACTGGTCCCGATGCCTCAGAAATCTGATGCACTCCCTCCTACACCAGTTCTGCGTTGAGTGCTGCTGGAAGGCACAGAGTGTGAAGAAGGGAGTTTGGTAAGTGAGGGAGTTCAGTTAGGAGGGTAACTAAACATTAAGAAAATAAATTTGAGTGCAGAGTGTAAAGTGGGAGTTTGGTGCATGAGGGAAAGGCTTCTTTCTTTTTTTCTTTTCTTTTCTTTTCTTTTCTTTCTCCTCCAGTAGATGCCTCTCCCTCCGGTATAGGGGAAGAAGTTGATTGAGTAACTGGTAAGTTATTTTACTTCTCATTGTAATAAAAAATTTTCAACGTGACGTTATGGCAGGTCAGCTCGGCCAAGTGGACTGTATGTCCTGCGGTATGTGGGAAGTCATGGATGCACCATGTTTCCTCAACAACCATATCTGCAGGAAGTGTCACCGGCTACAGGAGCTTGAACTTCGGGTTTCGCAACTAGAGCGGCAGCTGGAGTCACTGTAGTGCATCTGTGAGGCAGAGGACTACGTGGATAGCATACTTAGGGAGGTTTTTACACCGCAGGTTAGCAGCATGAAGGAAGAGAGGGAATTGGTGACTGCCAGGCAGTCTAAGACAACCAGGCAGGCAGTGCAGGAGTCCCTTGAGTCTATCTTGCTCGCTAATCGGTTTTCCATTTCGGATACTGGTGAGATCAATGGTTCCTCGGGGGAGTGCAGCCAGAGCAAAGTCCGTGGCACCGTGGGTACCTCAGCTGCACAGGAGGGGAGGAAGAAGTGTGGAAGGGAAATAGTGATAGAGGATTCGATAGCCAGGGGATCAATAGGCGTTTCTGCGGCAGTAAACGTGATTCCAGGATGGTGTGTTGCTTCCCTGGTGCCAGGGACAAGGATGTGACGGAGCAGCTGTGGGACATCCTTCTGGGGGAAGGTGAACAGCCAGATGTTGTGGTTCACATTGGCACCAATGACATAGGTAGGATGAGGTCCTGAAAGCAGATTTTAGGGAGTTAGGCCGGAAATTAAAAAGCAGGACCTCCAAAGCAGTAATCTCAGGATTACTCCCAGAGCCCCGTGCTAGTGAGCATAGGATTAGAAGGATTGATTGATTGAACACGTGGCTGGAGAATTGGTGTAGGAGGGAGGGCATCAGACTTTCGAGACATTGGGACCAGTTCTGGGACAGGTGGAACCTGTACAAGATGGATGGGCTGCACCTTAACCAGACCGGAACTAACATCCTTGCAGGGAGATTTGCGAGTGCTGTTGGGGAGGGTTTAAACTAGCTTGTCAGGTGAATGGGAACCTGAGGGGTAGCTCAAATTGCAAGAAAGGAAGTAAAGCTGGTAACAGGAGGTAGAAAAGTAGCAAGTGACATTAGAAGGCAGGCGAAAGAAAGGTGAGCATCAACTAGGTTTAGAATGCAGAATGTCAAGAAGACAAGGTTAAGGGCACTCTACCTGAATTCACATAGCATTCGCAACAAGGTAGATGACTTAAAGGCCCGCATAGAGGTAAATGGGTATGAACTAATTGCCATAACAGAACCGTGGCTACAGGGTGACCAAGACTGGGAACTGAATATTCAAGGATATTCAACATTTAGGAAGGACAGGCAAAAAGGAAAAGGAGGTGGTGTTGCACTGATAATAAGGGATGGGATCAGTACATTAGTAATGGAGGATCTCAGATTGGAAGAACAAACTGTGGAATCTGTTTGGGTGGAGTTAAGAAACAGCAAGGAGCAGCAAACATTGGTAGGAGTTGTTTATAGGCCACCAAACAGTAGTGGTAGTGTGGGGTATGGCATCAATCAGGAGATTAGAGAAGCGTGTAGCATGGGTAATGCAGTAATCATGGGTGATTTCAATCTGCATATAGACTGGATAAACCTAATGAGCACTAATGCTGCGGAGGACGAGTTCCTGGAGTGTGTTAGGGATGATATTCTAGAGCAGTATGTTGAGGAACCGACTAGAGAACAGGCTATTTTACATCTAATATTATGTAATGAGAAAGGGCTAATTAATAATCTTGTTGTAAAAGAACCTTTAGGGATGAGTGACCATAATATAATAGAATTTTACATTATGTTTGAAAGTGAGGTAGTTCAATCTGAAGTCAGGGTGTTAAATTTGAACACAGGAAATTATGAAGGTAAGAGGGGCAAATTGGCTAAGGTGGTTTGGGAAAATACATTAAATGACAGTACATAGGCAATGGATAGTCTTTAAAGAAATATTACATAGTTTACAGCAACTATACATTCCTTCAAGGCATAAAAGGCCCTAAAGTAAAGGCAGTCAACCGTGGATAAGAAAGGAAGTTAAGGATTGTATAAGTTGCCAGAAATAGTAGTAAACATGAGGATTGGGAGTATTTTATAATACAGCAAAGGAGGACAAAGAAACTGATAAAGAAAGGGAGCATAGAATATGAATGTAAGGTAGCAAAAATATAAAAATGGACTGTAAAAGCTTCTATGGGTAATGTTTGGCTAAGACAAATGTGGGTCCATTACAGACAGAGTCAGGAGAATTTATAATGGGGATTAGAGAAATGGCAGAGAAGCTAAATGATTACTTTGTGTCTGTCTTCACTGAGGAAGATATAAGAAATCTCCCATAATTAGAGATCCAAGGGATTAGGGGGAATGAGGAATTGAAGGAAATTAGTATTAGTAAGAAGGTTGTATTAGAGAAATTAATGGGGCTGAAGGTTGAGAAGTCCCCGGATCTGATATTCTCCATCCCAGAGTGTTGAAAGAGGTAACAATGGAGATAATGGATGCATTGGTGATCATCTTCCAAAATTCGATAGATTCTGGAGCGGTTCCTGCAGATTGGAAGGTCGCAAATGTCACCCCACTATTTAAGAAGGGAGGGAGAGAGAAAACAAGAAATTACAGACTTGTTAGCCTTACATCAGTCATTGGGAAAATCCTAGAATCTATTCTAAAGGATGTGATAAATGGACACTTGGATAATAATGATCTGATTGCGCATAGCCAACATGGATTTGTGAATGGGAAATCATGTTTGACGAACCTGTTGGAGTTTTTTGAGAATGTTAATAACAGAAATGATAAAGGAGAGTCGGTGGACGTGGTATACCTGGATTTTCAAAAGGCCTTTGATAAATTCCCCCACAGGAGGATCGTTAGCAAGATTAAAGCACATGGGATAGGAGGTAATATACTGGCATGGAGTAAGGATTGGTTAAAAGGCAGAAAACAGAGAGTAGGAATAAACGGGTCATTCTCACATTGGCAGGCTGTGACAAATGGGGTACCACAGGGATCAGTGCTTGGGCCCCAACTGTTCACAATATATATCAATGATTTGGATGTGGGACCAAATGCAGTATTTCCAAGTTCACGGATGACACAAAACTAGGTGGGAATGTGTGTTGTGAGGAAGATGCAAAGCAGCTTCAAGGGGATTTGGGAAGACTTAGTGAGTAGGCAAGAACGTGGCAGATGGAATATTATGTAGAAAAATGTGAGTTTATCCACTTTGATAGGAGGAATAGATGTGCAGAGTACTTCTTAAATGGTAAGGGATTAGAAAGTGTACATGTACAAAGGGACCTGGGCGCCTTGTCAATAAGTCACTGAAAGCTAACATGCAGGTGTAGCAAGCAATTAAGAAGGCTAATGGTATGTTAGCCTTTATCGCAAGAGGATTTGAGTACAGGAGTAGTGAAGTCTTGTTACAATTGTATAGAACCTTGGTTAGACCGCACCTGAAGTACTGTGTGCAGTTTTGGTCCCCTTTCCTAAGGAAGCATATTATTGCCATTGAGGGAGTGCAACGAAGGTTCACCAGACTTGTTCCCGGGATGGCGGAACTGTCCTATGAAGAGAAATGGGAGAAACTGGGCCTGTATTCTCTAGATTTTCGAAGAATGAGAGGTGATCTCATTGAAAACTGCAAAATACTTAAAGGGATAGACAGGGTAGATGCAGGTAAGATGTTTCCCTTGGTTCAGGAGTCTAGAACGAGGGACACCATTTCAAAATAAGGGGGAAGCTACTTAGGATAGAGATGAGGAGAAATTTCTTTACTCAGAGGGTTGTAATCTTTGGAATTCTCTACCCCAGAGGGCTGTGGAAGCTCAGTCATTGAGCATGTTTAAAGCAGAGATTGACAAATTTCTAAATACAAATGACATAAGGGGATATGAGGATAGTGTGGGAAAAAGGCATCGAAGTGAATGATCAGCCATGATCATATTGAATGGCGGAGCAGGCTCAATGGGCTAAATGGCCAACTCCTGCTCCTATATTCCTATGTTCTCCAGCCACGTGTTCAATTACTCATTTCTCCTATTCCTATGCTCACTTGCATGTAGGACTTCGAGTAATCCTCGCAGTGGAAGTCCTGCTTTTATAATCTCCTTCCTAACTCCCTAAAATCTGCTTTCAGGACCTCATCCCCCTTCCTACCTATGTCATTGGTGCCAACGTGGACCACAACCTCTGGCTGTTCACCCTCCCCCAGAAGAATGTCCTGTAGCCGCTCCGTGACATCCTTGACCCTGGCACCAGGGAGGCAACACACCATCCTGGAGTCATGACTATGACTGTAGAAATGAGTGTCTGTTCCCCTAATTAATGAATCCCTTAACTTTACTGCTCTTCCACTCTTCTTCCTCCCCTCCTGTGTAGCTGAGCCACCTTTGGTGCCACAAACTTGGCTCTGGCTGCACTCCTCTGAGGAACCATCACCCTCACCAGTATCCAAAATGGAAAACTGATTAGCGAGTGAGATCATCTCAGGGGACTTTTGCACCACCTGCCTAATTCTCTTAGACTGCCTGGCAGTCACCCATTCCCTATCTGCCTGCATGCTCCTCAACGTGCTATCCACGTAGTTCTGTGCCTCGCAGATGCAACACAGTGACTCCAGCCACTGCTCACGTTCCGCAACCCGGAGCTCAAGCTTGTTCAGCCAGTGACACTTCCTGCAGATGTGTTTGTCTAGGACACATGGTCTGGCCTTGACTTCCCACATGCCACAGGCTGTACATTCCACTCGCCGAGCTGCCCCGCCATACCTTAACTTTACAGACTTTATTATAAGTAGAATAGCTTACCAATTACTCACCAACCAGCTCCTTCCATTGCATCAAAGTAAGAACCAAATGTTGGAGGGTTAAAAAACAAGGAGCACCTCCCCACACCTTCATCGAAGTCCACAATCACCAAACCCATATCTCCACACTCTGCTGCAATCTGTACTCAGACCACTGTATTTATACTTTTTGAAGCTGAAACTGCAGCAACCAGATTGGACTGGTTAGCTATTTAACTAATCAGCTACTCTGCAGTGGACCTTGTTAATCCCTGCCTAAGACTGAAAGAAACTTACTTTACTTCCTAACTTACTTTACTTTCTTAAACCTACTTTATTTTCTTAAACCTACTTTATTTAGACTGTAAATCCCAGTTAAATGCTATGTGAAGGCCAGATTTTAAGAAAAATACTGACACTTAAAATCCCCACTCACCAAACTCATTTCTCCGCACTCTGATTGCAATCTGCACTCCATAATTGATTGCACTCTGGGAGTACTTCAACAGTGCATCCTATGGAGAAGCATAAAATCACTGACAGCCACCTCCAGATTTCCACATTTAACTGCACATGTGTAGACTCCAGAAGTTGCTGTCAGTTTCAAAGGGGAATGACAGCAAATGCTGACAGTTTTTCCATTATTAATACTGCAAATTTGGGCCATTATACCAAGATCATCCTGTAGCAGCAGAGTCAGAAATTCAGAAATGTGACAGGGACTAATGACTGAGTATGTCAATCTATGAGTCAGATCATTCTTAATTTGGCAGAAAGTGCTTGTGAAGTTCATTTTTACTTTCTAACGTGCCATGAAAGATTATTGTATAAAGAGTCATGCAATGACTTTTCACCAGTACTTTCCTGTTAATGTGTGTTTCCTGATCAGCAATGATATGAAAATGATTATATTATCATATCACAATAGGAGTCCTGATTGCACTGAAGTTTTGTCCCTGAAGGCAGTGTGGAAAGCAGCTTAAAGTTGAACATCACGCTATACACTATTTGGAGATCAGTACCTATAGTTTGGAAACACCTATAGAAAACTATAACCAACCAATCGGCTCAGATAAATTCACAAAACATATTTGTGATTGATGTTGTCATCAGAAGCCAACAGATCTCAGAGGTTCAGTTTCAATCCGTGACCTTAACTGTTTTACCAATTTCAACCAAGAGGTACTCTGGGCTAGGGAGAAGTAAAACTGGACTGGGGTCATTCTAGTCATTGTAGTCCAGCAACCCCACCTGGAAGAAATCTTGTCTTGGACCTCAGCTGTGATGGCCCCATAGTTAAGAACTGGACTCACACACATGAAGATTGGCCCTTTGAGTGAGGTATCAGAGGCCTGCCAGCACCAGTAAGAGTTACAGTTTCAGCACAAATCACTGCCTTCAAGGAGGTTGGGTAAAGAAAGAAAAAAAAATATGCAAAGAAAGAATGCAATCACAGACCTCCTGTTGCTTATTTAAAATAACATATGCAAGGTAGTAGTTTACTTAAAATATCTTACTGATGATGCCTTGAGGCACCTCACTTGCCATCACTGGTAAGGATTATTAAGATAAAGAGATTTTATTGAACTACTTCAGAAAGATTAAAATAAAACACAAAGTATGCACATTAGTCAGTTAACATCTTTATTTTTTGTAGAAATAGGATGTTTTCTAGTAAACTGTTTGTATTGAATGTAACCCTTTTTGAGTTCTTGTATAATGTAATGACCCATGAAGTTGACAGCAGTTTATTTGGATTATATATCAGACAACAAAATTTTACAGGAGTTCATGCGGCACCAAGACAATTTGATTGCAAAACACTGAGGGTTATTATAAGGTACAAGTGTAAATTTACTATTTTCAGATATTTATGAAACTTTGCCCGACCAGTCTGTAAAAGCTGAATGCCACATGAATTCATCAACAGCTTGCATTGAGTGATAATAGAAAGAAAGACTTGCATTTATATAGCACCTCTCATAATCACAGGGCATCCCAAAGCATTTTATAGCCATTGAAGTAATGGAGGAAACTCGACAGCCAAATAGTGCACAGCAAGCTCCCACAAACAGCAATGTGATTATGGCCAGATAATTTGTTTTTGTGGTGTTGATTGAGGGATAAATATTGGCCAGGACACTAGGAATAATTCTCCTGCTCCTTCAAAATAGTGCCCTGGGATCTTTTATGTTCACAGAAGAGCACAGGCAGGGCCTTAGTTTAAGGTCTCATCTGAAAGATGGCAGTATAACACTCCCTTGGTACTGCACTGTAGTGTCAGTCTAAATTTTTGTGCTCAAGTCTGTGAAGTGGGATTTGAATCCACAACCTTCTGACTCAGAAGTGAAACCCACTCAGCCAGGGCAAAGCAGGCAAAGAGTCAAATTTGTTTTTAGAAAACTACAGCTTGAGAACTTCCTTATCTGGTCTGTTGTCAGTGAATGGTTATTTAAAAGTCTCTTATTCTCTGTGTATGCAAACTCCTTATTCTAATCAGACATGTTTAATTACTGACATGAATAAGTATGGGATTTGTATATCGTTAAAAAATAGAGGCAAGATATTTGTCCACCACCTTGAAAATAATTGATTAAGTTAGCAGATCTCCCATCGTTTGGCTACAGGTCTTGGCTACAGAGCACAGTTTGATGTTTCATTGCTAATTCTGTCTGTTCCATTAAGGCCAGAACTCAAAGTTGGCAAATCCAGGCAATTGTGAGGGTCTCAACTGCTGACATCATTCACAGGGAAATGATAATTGCTTATAAATTTCCGACTCCAGGGGTGCAATTTTATTTACCAAGAATGGATGGATTTGGGTCAGATGACAAGTGAAATTTTGAACATTTCATACCCAAACCCAACCCCCACCTCAAACCTGCCCACTTCTACGGCTGAATTTTGTTCAGCTCCCGATATCGGGTTCTGTGGTGAGGGGGCAGGATGGGGCCGGAAGATCAGAGCGGCAGTAGCCTGCCACGGAGCCCGATGCCGGGGTTGCCGGAGCCAATCTTCCCGGCGGTGGTGCGGCTCCGTGGCAACACCCCCGCCGCTCAACAACGGGACCCAACTTTAAATGTTGAAATAAAGGTCATGAATACATTTAAATACAATTCCCTGTGATCTTACCTGCAGTTCAGGATCTTCTATACGACAGGCGTCACTCACGTGCCTTCAGCTTCCTGTCCAGAGAAAGCTGGCACCACCGAGGTGGGGAAGAAGGGAACTTAGGATTTTTAGTGTAGTTGGGGGAAGGATGGGGTCAACTCTGCATTTGTAGTGTCCGGCATGGGGGAACGGGGGGATGAGATGGGGTGACCTCTGTAATCTAAGTTTTGGCGGGAGGGGAACGGGGCATACAATTATTTTCGGTGTTGTGGGGGGCTACAGGGTTCAACTCTGCAGTCTCTAAGCAGGGCTGACAGCCCTTTAAATAATGGCGCCTGTGCCTGCACAGAGGCAGCTGACACTTTTCACGGTGTCACTGAGGCTGCCCTGCCACGTGATTGGGAAGGATGAAGAGGAAAGTTACAACAGCTGCCACGAGACAACTCGAGCAGCCATCGAGAAGGCCATAGGGCTTCTGGGTTGAGGTTCAGATGCCTGGATATATCCAGTGGAGCCCTTCAGTGTGCTCTCCAGCAAGGGTTTCGCGTATCGTGGTGTGATGCTGTGCTCTGCCCAACCTGGCACTGCACAGGAGAGAAGCTTTGGACAATTAGGACATCCTGGAGTGCGATGCCTCCTCCAATGTTGAGGATACGAAGGGGGATGCTGACCTGGCGCTTAATGATGAGGAACTTCAGGGACCACAGGCGAGACGTCATGAGATATGCACAAGGGAAGCTCACATGATGCTAATACAGGGAAGTTTCAGATGATCCTTACTAGCAATAAAGCTACAGCCCTCTGCAGTCAATTGCCATTTCCTTGATTGCTCTTACCATTTCCCTGCGCCCATAAATATATTGGACAACCTCAGCGGGATGCATTGGCCTCGCTCAGTGTAGTCCTTCCCATCACACCCTGTGTGGGAGCCAGGGAGTTTCTAAGGGCCCAGCAGTCTGAAAAATTGAAGGATTCGTCTTGTCTTGCACCATTCCAGATTTAATTGCAAACGCTACCATTACAAGGTTGCATGCATCAACAAAAAATAACCCCATGAACCCCAAGTTCAGCGAAGTGTTCTTTTTAAGTTGCTTATAGGTGCTCCTAAGTTGAGTTCTCTCTGCACTGTCAGCTGAGGTGGTGATAGGCTGCTGACCTTTTTGCTCTGTGGCTTTCGATGACATTGGCAGTCATCCTCTGGCTGCCTGAGTTCTGGAGGGCCCCAGCATACTGAGGGCCTGCTGCACAGATGTAGGAGCCACCTCTGTCACCACGGTTAAGTGAGGCCCTGATGTCATCAATAGAGGGGACAAGGCCTGCTGCTCACATCAGGAGCGCCTTGAAAGGAGCCCCCAGATGATGCCTCTCCTTGACCCTATCAGGGGACACTTGGAGTCACCTGAGGAATCCAAAGATGTGGTGGTGACTCCAGATGCCTCGCCCTTCCCCCTCTCACCCAGCCATTGCCCCACAGAGTTCATGGAGGTGATGATGGCTTGCAGGTCTGCGCACATCTCTGCATCCACTGGGTGTTATGCTGGATCTGGCTCTCCATAAGGGTGGCCAGTCTCTCAATGGAGGATGTCATATGTGCACATGACTGAATCATGGATGCACTCATGGCGTGGATGGACTCCTCCATCATTCGTGTGTGGGTACGCATAGCCTCTGGAAGCTCCGCCAAATGTTCATACACCTCATGTTGCAGGTTCAGCATCTACTGCTTTGTTGACAACTCCAGGGGCCAGCCTGAAGCTCATCATTGTCCTGACCTACCGCAGTCCTCCAAGTGTGTATGGCCTTGGCTATCACAGCCTCCGTCAGCTGCTTTAGCCCGTCTATGATGTGCTCTCTCGATTGTGACCCCATTACTGCTCACGCGTGACTAACCACCAATGTAAGGGTATCTGCGCTGATGGAGGTTGCAAGGGATTGATGTGACGGTGCACACTCTGAGGTCCCCTCCTCCTCCTCAGTGGATGGTTAGCCCCTTGGTCACTGCAGCTGGCTGCTCTTGTTTTTGACCTGCATGAGAGAGAAGAGTGATTAGAGGGTAATGCTCATTCCATCATGTCCTTCACAGCAATCTGAGTGTGGAGCTCCATGTGAGCATAGGACACATGAGCACTATGCCTCATGTTCGCCAGAGACAATCTTGTGCCCATTCATTGGCCACTCACTCTCTCAGGGCTCCACTCCTGTCTCACCATCAGCTATGGAATGGCTGGCATGTTAGCCTCCGAGCTCCAGAGCCTCTTCCTCCATCAATGTCAGGATGGCCAGGAAAGGGTCACCACCGTCTGTCTTGGCCCTTTCCTTCACTTCGTGTTACACACTGCCTTCTCCTGCAAGGACATAAATGTCCATTGTTAGTCACTCGCCAAAGACACGCACAGTGCCTATGCTGGTGACAGCCTGACTGCCCATGATGGTGCCACCGGAATGCCTCCTGAATGCGGCCGCTCAGTGGAGCGGCAGTGCAGGTGTCAACTCTGATGGACCAGGGCCCTTCACGGAGACATGCCTCTGACAGCAAATGCTGCTGCCTGGGCATTTCCAGTGACTAGGTGGGCATGCCCATTGGACCAATCTCACATTCATTCTTGGTCACATATAGGGCTGTAAGGTTAACATTGCGTGCTGCATGCACCTTGCCAGAATGCATGAGGTCATTGACCCTCTTACAGCACTACAGCCACGTGTGAGGGATGACTCCATAGCTGCTGACCTCCTCATGATCTCCATTCAGTCTTTCTTCTTCTACCAGGCCAATCTCTTCCTCCTCTCCTGGGGTGAGCAGGACTTCCCTCCTTGCCCAAGCAGCCTGGAAGAGCACCTGCAGGAAAGCCTCAGTAAACCATTGAGCACCCTGGATAAGTCCTGGATGCCATTTCAGTAAATACCTTGGCATCCATGGCTCCCTCTCTGCTCTCTGCGGGGATACTTCCATTTAACTAACTGCAGGCTGCCCTTTAAATATGGCGGCAGCACTTCCAGAGGAAGGATGATCCAATGGAAGTCTCCCCACCTCCCGGCACTTAATTGACAGCTCCAATGTAATTCCAAACTTTAGCCAGCCCTCCGCCCATGCAGCAATGGCTCCCGCTTCCAGTCCAAAATCAGGACCTCAGAACGTCTGACAAAATCCAACCTCTGTTTGCTTTCCTCTTACTTTTAACATTGCTTTGCATCTGTAATAAATTGTGGCAATTTGAAGCGTAATATCACCAACACTTGCTGATCTACAAAACTTGAAAATACTGACTACCAGTTTCAAAAAAGCTGATGCAACACCAGGAAGGCTGACAATTGCAAAAAGAAACAATTGCTGGTCCTCATTTAAAAACAATAAAATATTCTCTAACTCAGAATCTTCCCAAAGAGCTTTAAGTGACAGTTTATACTGAGAATGATAGTAACAATGTTCATCGATATTTTGCAGCTTAATACCATATTACAAAATAAATCTCAGTATCAAAATGAAATATTAAAGGAAGAAGAAAAAGTCGCACTGATATAGTATCTTTCACAGAACATCCCAAAGATTGTTCACAGCTAATAAAATACTTTTTGAAAAGCAGTCACTGTTGTAATGTAGGAAAATACAGCAGCCAGTTTGCACACAGCAAAATTCTACACAGCAACGAGACAAATGGTCAGATATTCTGTTTTCGTGCTATTGTTTGGGGGAAGAACTTTGGCCAGGACATTGGGAGAACTTCCCTGCTCTTCTTTGAATAATGTCATGGAATCTTTTACATCCTGAGAGGCCAGATGGGCCCCTCGGTTTAACATCTCATCTGTTAACCCCTAATTAGTCAGTCACAAGTTTCACACAGAGATGAGAAACCAACAGGAGACATGTCGTTTGATCAAGAACTTGGAAAAGTTAGAATGTCAATGGTTGCAGTCTTGCCACTTTACAGCTCTTTGTTCAAAACTATCTGTAAGAAATGACCACTGCCAGGATGGTCACCAATGTCCTAACTGCTCCTAATCAGGAGCCATTTTCTCACAAGAAAAAAAACATTATGGATAGGTAAGCCATGCATAACAAGAAATCAGTCAGCTTACCTTTCACCTTAACTGTTTGTGCGTGGAGCATCGCCAAAAGGAAAATCTAGCACACACCGGTAACAGGACACGCCAGATCATGCTTTTGTTAGACTCTGTTGGATTTTCCATTGATTTATCAGAGGAATGCAATCCTCTCACCAAATTTTCTTTCTTGTGCTCTTGCCAGATCATGCTTAATGACCAGGAGGTAAAACAAAAATCTAACCCCATATCTCTTCTGAGAAACTATTCTGCTGTATTGGAATATCTAGGTCATTGTGTTTTTGCAATTCAAAGAATTCCAGAATTTTATTATACTCACCTTTGTCCTCTGTCCTTCTTGAGAGGCTACTAATCCATTTCTCCATTGCTATTTGATTCTACCGCATCCAAAGCTGAAATAAAATAATCCCACTTCATTCTCCTTAATTGAGGTAGATATGCTCAGTGTTTGCCCTTTGTGATAATGCACAAGCATTTTATTGCGCACACTCATTAGCATTCTTCTGTAGTTTGTCCCATCATAGTAATCCTCTCAGTCCTCTCCAGCAGAACCCATGTGTGATCTTGCTTTCAGGTGAATGGCGCCTGCGCTATCCTTGCCCATGCCCTAGCCGCAGTGCATTCATACCTGTTGTCTCACCATGTGTCAATCCCACCTCTGATCTATCCTTTAAGATATGCACAATGTCGGTATCTGAGTTGGTGGCTGTGAGTATGAAAACAAGTGACAGTGCTGTGTCTTCATCATCACTCACTTTCTGGTGTTCCTCCACTGTCTGGCCAGATTGCATCTGTTGGGTATTCAAAAAGGAAAATGGCACAAGGGTAGGGTTGAGATGGGGCAGGGAGTGGGGATAAGGGGTGAATGTTTACACCATCTGCAACTTGTAAACCAGAAGAGAGTGTGGGATGAGGGGTAGTGGGATGTAAGAAGGAGGATTAAGTATGAGCAAACTGTCATCTTTGATGATTTCAGCCCTGCCATTGGCTGTGTCCTCAGCAATGGGTGTCCCAATGATGGCTAATGCCATCTCCTCCAAGGGGTTAGGACATGCAGGCATGCCTATCCTCCTCTAGTTAGCTCCTGCTACCTCTGTTGTGTGCCACCTTGTCCTGCAAGAGAGAATGAAGTATGCCAGTGAGTTTGGTGCAATGCATTCAGCTGATGTGGATGGCATGGTTGAATAGCTGACAGTGTGTCTAAGTTGTGAGATGTGGGTGTGTGGTTTACAGTGTGTGAGGATGAGGTGAGCACGTGATTGTCAGGTGTGAATCCTGATTGATAGAGCCTGTTGGTAAATGAGTGATGGGACCTCCAAGGCCTCCAGTGCAGCCCATTTTCTCCCTTGTTGTGCCATTCTTCACTGTTTCTCAGGTCAGATTCACTTCCCGCACAATTGTCAGCACTTGCTCTACCCACAATGCACCTCCACTTTTTTGAGGTGCAGGCTAGCTCTAAGCAGTGCAGGCCAGCTTTAACCAGCATTAGCAAGTTATGATTTTGAGCCCCCTGCTGATGCATGCAACCAACGAACAGCACAGTTACTGCTGACTGCACGCAGCAATCATTCAAATAAGTAGGCAGCACAAAGTTGTTGTATTGCCTGCACTACATTAGACTGGTGATGGTTAATTGCACATTGTGATTCCTGCACCTATTTTTGGGGAATATCCAATTTAGTTCCCTCTATGTTTTAACAACCGTCTATGTATCAAAGTTTCTTTTAGTTACTAATTCTGACCAATGGTGATAGTTTTCCCTATTTATCTTATCAAAACCCTTCCTAATTTTGAACAGCTCATAGCTGGTGATTGTTGTTTATAAGTCTCTTCCACCTGCTCAGTCATGATTTGCCACTAGTTTATATATGTAAAAGTTGAGGCTATCGGATGCAAGTAATGCAAAATTTGTGGAAAACTTTATTGTGATTTATTGGCACTGATAGTTGCTGAACCACACATGCAGAGCTGGGTAGGATATGGCAGGTCATGCACAAAGAACATGAGAAGACAAGAATTAGGAGCAGGAGTTGACCATATAGCCCATCAAGTCTGCTCCGCCAAAGATTCACAACCCTTTGAGTGAAGTAATTTCTCCTCATCTCACTCATAAATGTCCGGCCCTTTATGCTAAGACTGTGGCCCCATGTTTCAGAATTCCTGACCAGCATCTACTCTGTCCATCCCCTTCAAAATCTTGTATGTCTCAATTAGATCGCCTCACAGTTTTATAGGCCCAATTTACCCAGCCTCTCATCATAGAACAACCCCCTCATCCCAGGGACCAATTAAGTGAACCTTTGCTGTACCACGTACAATGCTTGTATATCCTTTCTTAAATGCGGAGAGCAAAACTGCACACAGTATTCCAGATGTGGTCTCACTAAAACTCTGTACAATTGTAGCGAGACGACTTTATTCCTGTACTCCAAACCCCTTGCAATAAAGGCCAACATGCCATTTGCCTTCCTAATTGCTTGCTGCACCCACATGCTAACTTTTTGTGCTCCTTGCATGAGCACACCCAAGTCTCTGAACAGCAACACTTACAATTTTCACACCTTTAAAATAATATTCTGCCTTTATTTATTTTTTATTTAGAGATACAGCACTGAAACAGGCCCTTCAGCCCACCGAGTCTGTGCCGACCAACAACCACCCATTTATACTAACCCTACAGTAATCCCATACTCCCTATCACCTCCCTGCACTAGGGGCAATTTACAACGGCCAATTTACCCATCACCTGCAAGTCTTTGGATGTGGGAGGAAACCGGAGCACCCGGCAAAAACCCACGCAGACACAGGGAGAACTTGCAAACTCCACACAGGCAGTGCCCAGAATTGAACCCAGGTCCCTGGAGCTGTGAGGCTGCGGTGCTAACCACTGCGCCACCGTGCCACCCATTCGTTCTATTCTTACAACCAAATTGAATAACTTCAAACTTCCCTACATTATACTCCATCTGTCATCTTGTTGCTCACTCACTTAACTTGTCTATATCTCTTTGCAGCCTCTCTGTGTCCTCCCTAAAGCTTGCCTTTCCACCTACCTTTGTATCATCAGTAAAATTAGATACACTACTCTCGGTCTCTTCATCTAAGTCATCAATATAGATTGTAAATAGCTGGGACACCAGCACTGATCCTTGCAGCACTCCACTATTTACTCTCTGCCAATTTGAAAATGCCCCATTTATGCCCACTCATTGCTTCCTGTCCTTAATCAATCCTCTATCCATGCTAATGTATTACCCCCCAACTCCATGAGCCCTTATCTTGCCTATTAACCTTTTGTGTGGAACCTTATCGAATGCCTGTTGGAAATCCAGGTATACGACATCTACTGGTTCCCCTTTATCTACCCGACTAGTTACATCCTCAAAATCTCTAATAAAATTGTCAAACAGAATTTCCCTTTCGTAAAACTGTGTTGACTTGTTTTAATCATAGTATGCTTTTCAAACCATCTTTAAAACTTTTTTCTCCAGGTTTCCCGCCCGACCACCAGCCTGATTGACAAGCTAGTTGCATGTGGGGTGGGAAAGCATGCAGCAGGAGGACACAGTGGAGAAGCAGATGGGTCTAATGGTGGAGGAGGAGCAGATTGCAGGGGCAAGATTGGGGGGTGGTTGGGGACCGAGATGGTGGTTGTAAGGGCGAGATCGCAGAGGGGTCAGTGATTGCAGGGGAGGTTGGGGAAATCAGAGATCGCAAGGGGGTTGGGAGGGGTTGGGCTAGGGGTTCAGGCAGGTCATGGTTGGATGGATTTACAGGATGGTTTGTTAGGCCAGGAGGAAGCAATCCTGCTCCTCCTGACCCAGAGCAGTGCTGCAAAGGTACTCATCCAATGAATCCATGCCTTCACACATCTTTTTACACAGGGCTAGGGAAATCCGGCACAAGTTCGATGAAAAAAGAAAATTTGTTAAAATGGAGGCACACAGCTTCCTTAAAAACTATCAATGACCAAATCGCCTTCTGGGAGTGGACTGGCCGCTTGTCCCATCTCTGTCAAGTGGCCGGCTCCAGGCAGGTTGGGGACGTGTTTGAAATTTTTAAAATTTTAACTTCCCACCAGACCCAAACCCACCCACTTTGGGGGTAAAGATTATCCTCATGGCTACAGGAAAAGGTAAATTGTGTTTTATTGTGCAGTATTGCAATATTTTAACTGGTGTTTCCAAAATTTTGACCCATTTTCCTGAAAACTGTAATTGAGCAGCATTTATGTTACTTCACCTATATGTCAATTTTTATTACTTAACCTTTTTAAACCCTAGGCTACATCACAGACTGCATGCACTATTTTGGAGATTAGTAACTGGGCCAAGAAAATGAGCCATTTCACCATTTCCCTGGACTGGTTCCACTAGTCTCTGGCTGGAGTTCCAGCAAGAGACTGGGAAAATTCCCATAAAATTCCAAGGCATCTATCTCTTTTAATCTAAAACAGTAAATAAACAAATGGCTGCTGGAGGGTGTTGGTCTTTTTTACAAACAACAATCCCCTCATGAAAGACCTGTCCTTCTGTCAGTCATATAAAATAATCTAAAACTTACCTCAGGAAAGATTACAGTATACATTTTATGAATTAGTGTTCCTAGCACAGAGCTTCATGCAACAGGAGTGAATATTAAAAATTCAGTCGTGGATGGCAACATATTCTGATGCTTTTCAATCCATTAAAATTATTGGATGGAAAATCACGTGGAGTACGCTGAACCTTGCACCTGAATTTTCAATATGCTCTCCCATTGCAAGAAGCTGTGCACCAGGAGTAAATTGTAAACTACATCAATTTACAACAGATAAAAGCTCAGATTTTTATCCCCATAGAATTCAATTCAAGTTGCTTATTCTACTTGAGTGCTGGGAGAATGCAAGTCTCTAAAAGCAGTCTTCCTATCTTCACAAAGTTTTCTAAAATATACTTTAAAAAAATTATCACAGATAAAAGTCCAAGTGTTTATGATTTTCTCTTCATATTTTTACCTTACATTCTTCTGGATTTTCTGCTCAACTGCAATGAAATGAGGCTTCAAAACAAGAAATCCTGATACTGTAAATGTTCAGTTGACTCAGAAGAGAAAGATCCTTAATTATGTTTGAAGCCAAAATAAAGAGGGAAGATGCTTGCTATGACTGACTACCCTTCCTCTGCCTTCATTGGTGGAAATTGTAGAAAATATTGCACTCCTTCAATGGTTGCTAGCCAGTAATGCTCTGCTGGTGAAGGTGCCCAGTTTTCGCAACTGCATGCTTACCTTTAATTGGTACTTAAAAAGCCTTTAACAAGCCAAAAGAATTAGTCCCAGGTCTGTATATTAAAGTGCAATAAACCAGATTATTCCTCTGAGGAATTGTAGGACACGGGGAAAATGCAAGAATGTTCTGTTAACATTAATCCACAAAATTGCCACATGTTGACAAAAATTTAGTATTACAAATAACACAAAGATCATATAGCCACCGGCCTGTTTTGTTTTTACACAACTCTGCTTACTGAATACTTTTGGAAAGAGTTAAGTTTAAACCACAAGGGAAATAAAAAGGGCAAAGTGGCTTATTGAGAGAAATGTAAAATGACAAAACAGAATGAAATTACAATATAAAGGGATACTGAAATTAAATAGAACAGGTGGAAAGCCATAATTGCAAAAGCCAAAAATAAACATTAGTACAGAAAGAAAGAATTAAGAAAAAAAAGATAGAAATAGACATGGACAATGCCACAAGTAGAGAAAATAGAGTACTGAAAATAGAAAGGAATAGACATGCATTTATGTAATGCCATTCATAACCTCAAGACACCCCAAAGCATTTTACAGTCAATGATGTACTTTTGAAGCGTGTTCACTGTTGTAATGTAGGGAAACATGACAGTCATTTTGTGCATAACTGGATCCCACAAACAGCAATGTGATAATGACCAGATAATCTGTTTTTAGTGATGTTGGTTGAGGGATAAATATTGTCTAGGACACTGGAAGAACTCTCCTGCTCTTCTTTAAATAGTGTCATGTCTTTTACCTTCATCTGAGAGGGCAGATGGGGTCTTGGTTATACACCCAAAGGATAGCACCTCTGACAGTACAGCACTCATTCAGTGCTGCACTGAATTATCAGGCTGGATTATGTCTCTGCAGTGGGGCTTGATGCATGACCCCATGATCTGCTGGCTCAGAGGGTGAGAGTGCTATCGCTGAGCACAGGCTGAATCCTTACAAAGAATTAAAAATCTAAAGGAGAATAAAACCACAGAGAAGAATTAAGAAAAGGGCACTGATATCGAAAAAATATATATTCTTTTAAAGGATTGGAAAGCAAACGTGGTCAGCATTATGTCACTAAATTAATTAAAAAATTGATCAAAGTTGTTACCAAAAAATGAAATGAAGGAATTACAGAGCTACTTTGTTTGTTGGCTTGATGGGCAGCCCATGACATGGGTGTCAGAAAATTATGGCGCTGTGCCCTGTCCCCAGACACCTGGGGCCAGATTTCGAACACCCTCTGAGAGCTGGAATGGCTGCGAGTGATTTTAATATCATATTCTCGGAGGTCAGCACTGGGCCCCACTGGCTCCGGAACTCAATGCTATTTTCAAAGTGCCGCCAGCAGAAAGGGTCGGGCGTTCTCCTCCAATTAAGTGCCTGTTGTGATCATTAAAGAGCTCATCAACAGGCTTGTCAGTATCAGTGAGCAATGTTTAAAGGCTGGGAATGGGGAAGACATCATGGGGTAATACAACAGGGTTGTGAAGACATGAGCAGTGAGGCGGGTCATGGGGGCTATGGGAAAGGATGATTAAATTAATTCAGAGGCAGCAAATAAAGCTCAGCTGCTTCAGATAGGGGGAGCATTTACTCGAGTGGTTGGGGAGGATTTAAACTAAGATGGCAGGGGGATGGGAACCTTTGCAAGGAGTCAGAGGAGGGGGGGATCAAAGACAAGAACAAAAAACAGTAAGGGGAATAAGAAAAGTGATAGGTAGAGAAATCAAGGGCCAGAATCAAACAGGGCTACAGTGAAAAATAGTGGGAAGGGGACAAGTAATGTTAAAAAGAAAAGCCTTAAGGCTTTGTGCCTTAACGCGTGGAGCATTTGGAATAAAGTGGATGAATTAATCACGCAAATAGATGTAAACGGGTATGATATAGTCGGGATTACGGAGACATGGCTGCAAGGTGACCAGGGATGGAAAATGAACATCCAGGGGTATTCAGTATTTAGGAAAGACAGACAAAAAGCAAAAGGCAATGGAGTTGCATTGCTGGGTTAAAGAGGAAATTAACACAATAGTGAGGAAAGATATTAGCTCTGATGATGTGGAATCTGTATGGGTAGAGCTGAGAAACACTAAGGGTCTAAAAACATTAGTGGGGGTTGTATATAGACCCCCAAACTGTAGTGGTGATGTTGGGAATGGCATTAAACAGGAAATTAGAGATACTTGCGATAAAGGAACATCTATAATTATGGGTGATTAATCTGCATATAGATTGGACAAATCAACTTAGTCACAATACTGTAGAGGAGGAATTCTTGGAGTGTATACAGGATGGATTTCTGGACCAATACGTTGAGGAACCAACTAGAGAACAGACCATCCTAGACTGGGTTTTGTGTAACGAGAGAAGAATAATCGACAATCTAGCGGTGCGAGACCCCTTGGGGATGGGCGACCATTATATGGTAGAATTCTTCATAAAGATGGAGAGTGACGTAGTTGATTCTGAGACTAGGGTCCTGAATCTTAGTAAAGGAAACTACGAAGGTATGAGGCGCAAGTGGGCTACGATGGGTTGGGAAACGCTACTTAAAAGGATGACGGTGGATAGGCAATGGAAAACATTCAAAAAGCGCATGGATGAACTGCAACAGTTGTTTATTCCTGCCTGGTGCAAAAGTAAAACGGGAAAGGTAGCCAAACCATGGCTTACTAGGGAAATTAGAGATAGCATTAGATCCAAGAAACAGGCATATAAATCTGCCAGAAAAAACAACAGACCTGAGGATTGGGAGCAGTTTAGAATTCAACGAAGGAGGACCAAGGGATTGATTAAGAAGGGGAAAATAGAGTAAGAAAGCAAGCTTGCGGGAAACATAAAAACTGACTGTGAAAGTTTCTATAGGTATGTGAAGAGACAAAGATTGGTGAAGACAAATGTAGGTCCCTTACAGTCAGAAACAGGGGAATTTATTATGGGAAACAAAGAAATGGCTGACCAACTAAATGCATACTTTGGTTCTGTCTTCACAAAGGAGGATACAAATATCATACCAGAAATGTTGAGGAATGCATGGCTTAGTGAGAAAGTAGAACTGAAGGAAATCAGTATGAGGAGAGAAATTGTGTTGGGGAAATTGATAGGATTGAAGGCCGACAAATCCCCAGGGCATGATGGTATGCATCCCAGAGTACTTAAGGAAGTGGCCCCAGAAATTGTGGATGCATTGATGGTCATCTTCCAAGATTCTATAGACTCTGGAACAGTGCCTACTGATTGAAGGGTAGCTAATGTAACTGCACTATTTAAAAAGGGAGGTAGAGAGAAAGCAGGGAATTACAGATGTCAGTCTGATGTCGGTAGTGGGGAAAATTCTAAAGTCCATTATCAAAGATTTTATAGCAGAGCGCTTAGAGAACAGTGGTAGAATCAGGCAGAGTCAGCATGGATTTACGAAAGGAAAATCACGCTTGACAAATCTACTAGAATTCTTCGAGGATGTAATGAGTAGAGTTGATGAAGGGCAGCCAGTGGATGTGGTTTATTTAGACTTTCAGAAGGCTTTCGACAAAGTCTCACATAAGAGATTAGCGTGTAAAATTAAAGCTCATGGGATTGGGGGCAATGTATTGCGATGGATAGAAAATTGATTGACAGACAGGAAACAAAGAGTAGGGATAAATGGGTCTTTTTCCAAATGGCAGGGAGTGACTAGTGGGGTAAAACAAAAACATGTGTTCAAGAAGGGGTTAGATATAGCTCTTGGGTTTAAAGGGATCAAAGGGTATGGGGAGAAAGCGGGAACAGGTTACTGAGTTGGATGATCAGCCATGATTAAAATGAATGGCGGAGCAGGCTTGAAGATCCGAATGGCCTAGTCCTGCTCCTATTTTCTAAGTTTCTATGTCTCAGTGTGGATGTTTCTGCAACTGGAAGAGTTTAATGTCACAGTGGAGAGTAGCAGGAAAGTAGAGATGGAAGTAAGCTCACTGGCATCACAGATGGGAACAGGCTACTCTGACATTGGACAGAGCAGCCAGGATCAGCTGCAGCAGAAGCAAGCACCAAGACAGCAGGAAGCCAGAGGAGCAGAGTGGGTGGCTGCAAGGGGACATGTTCCCATGCCCACACGGGCCCTCTGAAATCCCTGGTGACTCATTTGTATAGGCAAAGGCAACCCCAGTGATGGCTACCACTTGCCTTTAAAAATTGCATTCCATTCCCTGTTCCCATAATGCTTTTGGTGTCTCTAATTGGGTGTTGGACCCGTTCCCAGGGCAATTACATCTTTAACATTTAAAAGTATGGCGACGTCGGCGTGGGGTTGGGACCCGGAAATGCTCCGGAAGTCGGGGTCCAGACCCAAAAACAAAAATCCGGCCCCTGCTAACCGGATGGTGTACAGGGATCGGAGGCACGCTGAAAAGTTTAGATTCTCAGCACTCCTGAAGACTGATCTAGAACACTAGCTTTTTGAAGCATTTTTATGAAGTCATATTTGAAATAATAATCTATTTTTCTCCCCTGTGTTTTGATGGTCTTCAGTTAAACCTGGATATCATCTGTGGAGAGAGAAGCAGAATTAACGGGGGAATTTTCCCAGCCAAGGGGAAGCAGGTTTGGGTGCATTCAGGGAATTTAATTCATTGAAATTGATGTCAGAATCCTGATGTCATCCCGCCCACCTCCAGGTTTCCTGGGGCTGGGTTCCGAGGCCAATGGGGAACCCCCTTGGATCAGGCGGGAAAGCGATTAAGGCAATTAAACAGGCAATTAAGAGTTTCTTTAACCATGGATTCTGACTTTCCCAGCCAGGACATCTGTTTACTTACCTGTAGCAACTCACCAGGGTCACAGTGGGAAGAGCTTCTTCAGTGAAACGGACACTGTGAACGGATACTAAAGAGTTCCAGCCATTGCCTGGTGAGAGACTGCCTTTCAAAGCACTTCTTTGAGAGTGCTATCACTACTTGACAGGTGATTGCCAACTTTTGGGAAGGCACTTCACCTGACTAGCACTTCACTCACCTTCAGCTGTATTTACCTGCTGTCAGCCTTCACCATGGCATGGGAGCACTTTATGCAGCTCTATCTTGCACCTCTGATGAGGGGCAACAGCAGAAGCAGCACCACTGCCAACAGCAGCAGGAGCAACACCAGCTGCCTTCTCCTCAACTGCACACCCCTCCACTGAGCAGGGGAAGACAGTGGCGTAGTGGTAATGTCACTGAACTAGTAATTCAGAGGCCCAGGCTAATTGCCTGGGGACATGGGTTCAAATCCCACCACGACAGCTGGTAGAATTTAAATTAAACTAATTCATAAAAATCTGGAATTGAAAGCTAGTCTCAGTAATGGTGCCATGAAACTATCATCGAGTGTTGTAAAAACTCATCTGGTTCACTAATGTCCTTTAGGGAAGGCAATCTTCTGTCCTTACCTGGTCTTGCCTACATGTGACTCCAGACTCACAGCAATGTGGTATGATTCTTAACTGCCCTCTGAAATGGCCTAGCAAGTCACTCAGTTGTCAAGGGCAATTAGGGATCGGCAATAGATGCTGGCCTTGCCAGCAATGTCCACATCCCATGAAAGAAAATAAAGACAATGAGATCCAGCTGGAAGGAGGCAAGACCCCCTACACAGGATCTACAGGCAGAGGATAAGCTCTCTCGACAAGCATCAGGAGGCTCAGGCTTTCAGGGCAGGTTGTCGCCGACATCTGAGCAAGTGGGTATGCATTG
Source organism: Heterodontus francisci (assembly GCF_036365525.1). Classification (NCBI taxonomy): domain Eukaryota; kingdom Metazoa; phylum Chordata; class Chondrichthyes; order Heterodontiformes; family Heterodontidae; genus Heterodontus; species Heterodontus francisci. The sequence goes on along the minus strand of NC_090372.1, from coordinate 96,035,313 downwards.
CTAGAGGCTGATGAGGTGACGTTCTGGCAGGGATTAAGTGCAGAAGATTCCACCCAATGTTTCAGGTCGATGACCTTTCATCGGAATGGTATGGGATCTATCATTGGTTTCTCCCCCTCCCTGTCTCAAGCAGCCTGAGGCATGTTTTAGTCATGACTTTTAGTGATGCTACCATCATCCTTGCAGAGACCAAAGTAAATCTGAACAGGCTAAGGATGAAACCTGGCACCTCCTCAGTCTGTGAGGCCCAGTACCACACCCCAAGAAGAATTGACACACTAAGCAAGCAGGAGCTGATCTGATCATTTTTGTGCAATTTATATGTAAAACTTGTTACAACTTGAACTTTTTCTAGTTGTGATGAAAGGTCGTCAACTTATACATTAACATTTTTTTTCTCTCCACAGAATTATCTGGCCTTATTCTAAATATTGGGCTATTGAATATTCATGGAATTATGCATTGTAAGATATAGTGTTCCTTATTTTGACCCTTTGTACCAGTTCTTTTGGACGTATGTATTTTCAAGTTGACAGCTATTGCACAGTCTAAGTGAATGGGTTCTGTGTTGCAGTAGCTGAAACACCTCTTGTCTGCATTAGTGGTGATTGGCATTGCTATACCTAGCAGTAGTTATTACCACCAGGTAAAAATTCTACAAAACTGGGTGGTAACCTTACCACCCAGAGTAAAATATAGGCCAATGAAATTTAATTAGTAACTTCGCTCCATAATATGTTATTTTTGGCAGCATGAATATCGAAATATTGCTTTAAGGAATGGGATCCATAAAGTAATGTTCTTATAATAAAGAGACAAATGTAGAATTTTTTAAAATCAGGACTGAAACCTCATTGCAGTGCTAGGGATTGTTCCATTGTCCAAGGTGGCAACCATCTGCTGAGCTATTAAACAGAGGTGTACAGGTTATCTTAAAGGTCCCATGGCATTGTTCAAAAAGAGGAGCAGCAAGTTCTCCCAATGTTTGAGCCAACATTCCTCCCTGAAATATTGCCATTTAAAAGCAAAGTAACTGATTATTCATTTCATTGTTGTTTGCAGGATACTGTTGATCAGAAAGGCTGTAGTGTTTGCTGACAAAAAAGTGACTAAACTTTAAAAGTAGTTCATACAAGAGAATTTTTGATATGTCTTGTGCGATGCTGCTGTATAAATTAAATTATTACTAATGTTATTGCTGAAATTAAGACATTTGCTTAATGTATTCCAAGGATATATAATAGAAACGATGAAAGTTATGAACATTTTGGCCTTGAGATTCCTCAGGTCGCAATCCTGGTGGTTACACTTGGTTCATGCCCGGTGGGCTCTCCAGCACCAACCTCAGCAAAGTTAGTAGGATTAGTGGAAGGACATTTCCTTTACATGGGGTGTTGGGAACAGACACTACTTTGGGTGCATCTTTGGTGCCTGCTAGTCTGTACCTGCTGAAAATTCCAGCATCCACCTGACAGTGGGGTTGTCCAGGCTCCCCATCCCCATCCCCAGCATTAGCTCTTTTACTCCTGAGCAAGAGGGCTGATCTCCAGAAATTAATAAATAAATTAGGATGCTCTTACCTGGGATACATGTATGGCCTTCTGGAGGTCAATGCACCACCATTCACTCAGCATACCAGATGCTACAACAACACTGGATCCTGATTTAGCATCAGGAGCAAGAATTCCTAGTTTACCAAATCCCTGACCCTGGATTCACCCCTTCCAGTCAATTGCCTGGAAGCAGGGGAAAGAGGTTCCATTGTCATGGAATCTCTGCCATTTTCCTGGGGATTCCATAGCACCGTTGCCGGAGTTACATCAGAAGATCAACAGAATTTTGGGGCATTGTAATTCATAGTTTATTAGGTTTTCATACTCACATTAAGCATAGTTCCATGATTATAATATAAAGTAAACAAATACTATTTTAACATACAATATTTGCAGCATTTATCGCTAATGTGTCATTCATTAAACAATGATCCTGATCCTGATTGCTTTCATTTTGTACTGGAATCCACTTCAACATGTAATCTACTAATTCCTAGAGTCATCCATTTGCACCTATTAATTCCAAGTTCCCTTCCAGCAATTTAATATAGTTAAGGCTACCAGTTCATTGGGTACAACTCTAACTCAAGCATCAACATGTCTTGATTCTTCCACCATAGTCCTCATATATAATTGATGTTTTATTGCTGCTGTTTACACTGGTTGGAATATTTTTCAAAATCATAATTTTGATCAATTGTTCTACCCCTGGTCCATTTGATCAATTCCAGATTGTTCCAATTTTTCATAAACCTCTGCTGAAATTTGTTGGACAATCCCACTACAGTTTCAAGAGCAAAAGGAATGAATATTTGGGATTGTTTTCTTGACTTCACTGAACCAAAGAAGCCAGTACCTACTTCCTCCTGCATGTCTCCAAAGTAAACTCTATTCTTTTCATCAACATTAAATAGATTCAGTTTTGTTTTTGTATTATTTTTAACTGAAGGATTATAACTAACCTAATTTATTCCATGACATATGCTAGATTTCCATTTTTGTTCCAATAAAACTATAAACATATTGAAATCCTTTCAGGTTTTCTGACAAAACATCTTCAATAGTAGAGACAGTAAGTAAAGAATTGAACTCTTTTGCAACAAAATCATATTTGCTTTGACAAAATGTCATTGCATCAGGTGTTTCAATTTGCTATGTGACAATATTACAGCTTACAAATAAAAAGAAAACCATATATGATGGAAATATGAAATAAAAGCAAAAAGTGCTGGAAATGCACAGCAGCCTGAACAGCATATGAAAGAGAAATTAGATTATTATTACAAGCATGACTCAAAAAGCTGGTTCTCTGGATAGAAGAACAGGACACTGGCCCCAGAATCTTTACAAAAAATCCTTTGGAAGGACTGAAGGGATCTCTTAATGACAACATCCAAGAGGTGTGAAGAGGAGAGAATTGATGGACCCAATTGTGCCTAGACCAATGAAAATCAGCCATATCACTGTGTGTCTTGATATTTCATTCTGTACACTTCAATAAAAGGTGCCAAAGTCCTGAAAACAAAGTAGGCTGTGAGATGATGGTGGGATGTGGAAAGACCAACATCTGATATGGATGGTTGTGTGCCTCCTGGTGTGTTTTCTGTCTTGATGGGTGTCGCAAAGAAAATAAATCCCTGGATGATCCAGAAAAGAATTAATGTAAAGATTTCCCACTTTGTGGTGTTTGGTTCATTGGTGAAGTCTCTCCAGCAGCTGCTGCTGAATCCTCTTTACCAAAAGATTCAGCATCCTTTCAAGTCTCAGCAATTTCTTTCTCTAAGATGTTTGTTGTCTCAGGATTGGATTCATAAGACAGGGCTGAAAACTTCATTTATGGAGACATGAATGTCATTGTTTCATGAAGTACTTTGAACTAAATAAGCAATGAAAATGGAGAAGAACTACTATCAGGACCAGAGAGCTATAGGATAATTTATTCAGTTTAAATGCAACTGAGTAATATAGACACAGGACAGTTTGCATAATTTCAAGGTTTTACAAATTGTTGCTTGACAACTGCAAACTTTCAGCTTGAGAAAAGGTTGCTTTCAAGCTATTCCTTTGCTAATAATTTTCTTACCACCAGTAGCATGCAATGGCATATTTGTCAGCATAAGTAAAAGTGCTTCATTTAATTTATTGACAGTAAATTTGAATAATTTTAAGCAATATCTGGTTGACTATTTTAAATTACTGTTCCTTATTAGCCAAACAAAAGATCAAAATTGGCATACGTCAGTCTAACTTTTTCATAATTTTGTTATAACGGTTGTACTTTATATTAACTTGCATAGTAAGTGAATTGGGATCATGGAGTTCATTTAACAGTAAGTGTATTTTCACCATTTATGGAGTTTCATTGTGATGTATGACTTGTTAATAAAACAGCAGTGCAATTCTAAAGAATGGACTTCATTAGCAATAACAAAAAAACTATCAGCTGGTAATGATGGATGTGATATAATAATGCTTTAATGCTTGTCAAACAGCTAACCAGCCATTTAACTGGTGTCAATGTTGCAGAATTCGTGAAGACAGCTGTGCAGTGCACAAATGTTTTTGAACATTGGTCAAGAATTACAGAGGAGGTTAGGTTTAGTGTCTAGTCCCCACATGTGCTTACTTGTGCAATAATGAAATGTTCATTTCTGGGCACTGCACTTTGGGAACGCTATATTGGTCTTGGAGGCGGTGCCGCACAGATTCATCAGAATGATATTGGGACTAGAAGGGTTAAATTTTGAGAACAGATTACATAGAATAGGCTTGTATTCCTTCCAGAATGATCTAATTGAGGTGTTTAAGATGATTAAAACATTTGATAAGGTAGATGGAGAAAAACTATTTCTACTGGTAGAGGAGTCCAGAAGAAGAAGGCGTAGCCTTAAAATTAGAGCTAGGCAGCTCATGGACAATATCAGGAAGCATTTCTTCACAGAAAGGGTAGTGGAAATTGGGAACTCTTTCCCCAAAAAACTGTTGAGGCTAGGTCAATTGAAAATTTCAAAACTGAGATTGACAGATTTTTGTTAGGCAAGGGTATTAAAGGTTACGGAGCCAGGGTGGGTAGATGGAGTTGAGATACAGATCAGCCATGATCTAATTGAATAATTTAGTACTATTAAGGTTCACTTTTTGTTTTGGAAAGTATACAAAATAAATCTGTACTAATATGTGGGTAAATGATAAAATTCTGTGGCAAGCATGTAACATTGCCAGCTGTGTGTGTGCAGTGGAGCAGTCTGCAATCCTACATTTCCTGTCGAGTTGCCTGGCACAAAACGGCTGGAAGATATGTGGTTCATTGCAAAGGCTTCCTTAATACCACGCTAAATACAGTACAACTTTACTTTTGTCTTTAGTTTTAATTACCAGTCAATATGAATTGCCTGCGATGGCCTTTAAAACCATGTCATTCTTATGGGTTGAGCATCTCACAATGTCATAATGAGATTACTTTCTCAAATCCTGCTATGATATGCAAATGAACACAAGCACTATGTAATAATCACTGTTGTAACACAGAGGATTAATTTATTATACATGCTATGTGGGAAGACTTTAAAAAAATCTGTGCTGACCTTCTGCGTGGCAAAGGGCAATAATGAGCTTTCATTATACTGTCCATGCAGGAGCATTTAGCTCTTGAGTGCCAGTGACTTTTTATGACTTTACTTAAATTCAATCCAAATGTCCTGTCAGAGTTGTTTGAAAATACATCAGTATTACAGGGGAAAATTTTAGAAGCAAAATTTTTAAACTGTAAAACAGCTGTGCCTTCAGTACAATGCATTAAGTGGTTTATTCCTTTTAGATAGTTAAATTGTGCATGAAATGTTGCCTGGTGCAAGGGCTCCAAATCTGGCCTGATTAGTGAACATCTGTTACATTGGAAAAATTCATGTCTACCCTAATTAGCTGTCAGGCTGATGTACATCAGATCTGATGGTGAGGGATACTCCACTGTGTAAATAAAACAGGTTTCTCTCCTATACTGTCACCTGCCCTTTCTAATCTGTTTCTCTGGTACACCTCTATAATTAGAGATTGCATGAAATACAATGGAGTGGGCTTTGGTCAGCATTAGTCCCATCTGTGCATTATCTTTATTCTCAGTAACCAGAGCTGTCAGAAAGCAGTTCCTCTACTTAGGCCATCACATCTAGATCTGATCACAAACCTCTTCTTCTGAAGATGAAGATGGTCTTCTACACTCAGCGAACACTGAAAGAAAATCAATACCCGTCTGACGACTTTGTCTTCATTTAACATGGGGGAATTTTGGCAGAATATGAAACATAGCCGTGAATTGTAAGATTATCAAGGAACGCAGTCATCAATTATTGACAGAATTATTACTGTAGTTCAGAATGAAGACAGGTGAGCATTTTGCTCTGTTGGAAAAAGTTGCACAGTTGAGCTCGTAAGTCATTTTTAGTATGTCCAAACTTTTCATGACTAGGTTCCCACAAAGCAATAAAATTACATTAAAAATTGTGTACGATGAAAGATTGCATATTAGATAAATTCAGTAGGCAGATTTGGAGATTCCAAAAGTCTAATTTTATATTAAAGAACAGTGCAGAACCATTATTAAACTACTGGCAAATGTAAAAAGCTTTCAGAATGCACTCTCTAACAGGGAACTTAAGCATCAGGGATTGGACGTATATGCAGCAGTTTTGGTGACAAGAATTGGATGCAGACCCACCCTCTTCACTAGACTATAAAAGGACCCATATCCACAATTAGGCTGCAAAGTCAAAAGTCAACTTCAGTTCATTTATATACATCAGGTGGCAGTATGGCAAATGCTTATTTCTATAATTTTCAATTATGCTTAAGTTTAAGGAAAAGACTCTCCAGAATTATATTGGTAATACTTGGTATCACACTATTGCTGGCCACATTAAAAGGGAACAATGAAGTGTAGTTTGGTGCTTAGGATAGCTCTAGGATATTATAGGGGGTGAATGGCAGTCATGCAGAATTGACTCAGAGGGGGGGAGGATAAACAACCAGCATTTGTGGTCCATATCAGTACCAATGATGCAGGTAAAAAGAGAGATAAGGTCCTGCAAGTGGATTTTAGGGAGCTAGGAAGAATACTAGCAAGCAAGACCTCAAAGGTAGTAATTTCCAATTACTCCCAATGCCATATGCTAGTGAGTATAGAAATAGGAAAATAGAACAGTTGAATGCATGGCTGGAGAGATGATGCAGGAGGGAGGGCTATAGATTCTTGGGACACTGGGACGGGTTCTGAGGGAGGTGGGGCCTGTACAAGCTGGGACTAATGTAAGGTGGGGTCAGAGTTAGAGGGAATGTAGTAAGGTCTAAACTAGGTTTACAGTACATGTATGTAAACACACAGAGTGTGATAAATAAGGTTGGCATGTTGTAGCTGCAGATAGGTATCAGGAAGATGATGTCATGGCAATAACACAGACCTGGCTCAAAAAAGGGCAGGATTCGGTACTGCATATTCTTGGATACAGGGTGTTCAGGAAAGATAGGAAAGGAAAGAAAGGAGGAGTGGCAATATTGATCAAGGAGAATATTGCAATGCTGGAGAGAGAGGATTTCCTAGAGGGGTCAAGGACAGAATCTATTTAGTTAGAGCTAAGAAACAATAGAGGTATCATTATACTACTGGGTTCATTCTATAGGCCACCAACTAGTGGGGAAGATTTAGAGGAACACATTTGCAAGGAAATTACAGAGAGATGTAAAAATGATAGAATAGTTATAATGGGTACTTTAATTATCCTCATATATACTGGGATAAGAATAGTGCAAATGGAAGAGAGGGGCAAAGGTTTCTGATGTGTGTTCAGGAGAATTTTTTACATCAGTATGTTTCCAGCCCACAAGGAAAAAGGCATTTCTGGATCTGATTCTGGGGAATGAGGTGGATCAAGTGTCAGTAGCGGAACATTTAGGGAATAGTGATCATAGTATCAAAATGCTTAGGTCAGCTATGGAAAAGGACAAGGAGCAATCCAGACTAAAAATAATTAATTGGGGCATTACTTGGGAGAATTTCAGTGGGTGAAAACAGATCTGGCCCAAGCAAATTGGAATCAAAGATTGGGAGACAAAACTGTAATGGAACAATGAGCTGCCTTGAAAGAGGAGATGGTTCAGGTACAGTCAAGGTATAGTCGAAGTACATTCCCATGAGGGGGAAAGGCAGCACAAACAAAGCCAGAGCTCCCTGGATGACATAAGCGAGACAGAGTAAGATAAAGCAGAAAAACGGTACATATGACTGATAATACAAGTAAGAACCAGGCTGAATATAGAAAGTTCAGAGGGAAAGCGAAAAAACTAATAAAAGAAGCAAAGAGAGAGTATGAGAAGAGACTGGCAGCTAACATAAAAAGGAATCTAAAAGTCTTCTATAGGCATATAAATAGTAAAATGGCAGTTAAAGGAGAGGTGGGGCCAATTAGGAACCATAGAAAATAGGAGCAGAAGTAGCCCATTCGGCCCTTCAAGCCTGCTCCGCCATTCATTATGGTCATGGCTGATCATCCAACTCAGTAACCTGTTCCCACTTTTGCCCCATATCCTTTGATCCCTTTAAACCCAAGAGCTATATCTAACTCCTTCTTGAAAACATACAATGTTTTGGCCTCAACTGCCTTCTGTGGTAGCGAATTCCATAGGTTCACCACTCTGTGGGTGAAGAAATTTCTCCTCATCTCAGTCCTGAATGGTTTACCCCGTATCCTTAGACTATGACCCCAGGATCTGGACTCCCCCAGCATCGGGAACATCCTTCCTGCATCTACCCTGTCAAGTCCTGTTAGAATTTTATAGGTTTCTATGAGATCCCCCCTCAGTTTTCTGAATTCCAGTGAATATAATCCTAACCGACTCAATCTCTTCTCATACGTCAGTCCCGCCATCCCAGGAATCAGTTTGGTAAACCTTCGCTGCACTCCCTCGATAGCAAGAACATCCTTCCTCAGATAAGGAGACCAAAATTGCACACAATATTCCAGGTGTGCCCTCACCAAGGCCCTGTATAATTGCAGCAAGACATCCCTGCTCCTGTACTCGAATCCTCACGCTATGAAGGGCAACATACCATTTGCCTTTTTTACTGCCTGTTGCACCTGCATGTTTACCTTCAGTGACTGGTGTACGAGAACACCCAGGTCCCGTTGCATATTCCCCTCTCTCAGTTTATAGCCGTTCAGATAATAATCTGCCTTCCTGTTTTTGATACCAAAGTGGATAATCTCACATTTATCCACATGATACTGCATCTGCCATGCATTTGCCCACTCACTCAACTTGCTCAAATCACCCTGAAGCCCCTCTGCATCCTTTTCACAACTCACCCTCCCACCCAGTTTTGTGTCATCTGTAAATTTGGAGATATTACATTTAGTTCCCTCATCTAAATCATTAATATATATTGTGAATAGCTGGAGTCCTAGCTCCGATCCCTGTGGTACCCCACTAGTCACTGCCTGCCATTCGGAAAAATACCCATTTATCCCGACTCTTTGTTTATTGTCTGTCAATCAATTTTCTATCCATCGCAATACACTACCCCCAATCCCATGCGCTTTAATTTTATATATTAACCTCTTATGTGGGACTTTGTCGAAAGCCTTCTGAAAGTCCAAATAAACCACATCCACTGGCTCCCCCTCATCAACTCTACTAGTTACATCCTCAAAGAATTCTAGTAGATTTGTCAAGCATGATTTCCCTTTCACAAATCCATGCTGACTCTGCCCGAATCTACCACTGTTCTCTAAGTGCTCTGCTATAAAATCTTTGATAATGGACTCTAGAATTTTCCCCAGTACCGACATTAGGATGACTGGTCTATAATTCCCAGCTTTCTCTCTACCTCCCTTTTTAAATAGTGAGGTTACATTAGCTACCCTCCAATCTGTAGGAACTGTTCCAGAGTCTATAGAATCTTGGAAGATGACCACCAATGCATCCATTATTTCTAGGGCCGCTTCCTTAAGTACTCTGGGATGCATACCATCAGGCCCTGGGGATTTATTGGCCTTCAATTTCATCAATTTCCCCAACACCATTTCTCTACTAATACTGATTTCCTTCAGTTTTTCTCTCTCACTAAACCCTGTGTTCCCCAACATTTCTGGTATGATATTTGTGTCCTCCTTTGTGAAGACAGAACCAAAGTATGCATTTAGTTGGTCAGCCATTTCTTTGTTCCCCATAATAAACTCCCCTGTTTCTGACTGTAAAGAACCTACATTTGTCTTCACTAATCTTTTTCTCTTCACATACCAATAGAAACATTCACAGTCAGTTTTTATGTTCCCCACAAGCTTGCTTTCGTACTCTATTTTCCCCTTCTTAATCAATCCCTTGGTCCTCCTTTGCTGAGTTCTAAACTGCTCCCAATCCTCAGTTCTGTTGTTTTTTCTGGTGAATTTATATGCCTCTTCCTTGGATCTAATGCTATCTCTAATTTCCCTAGTAAGCCATGGTTTGCCTACCTTTCCAGTTTTACTTTTGCGCCAGACAGGAATAAACAATTGTTGCAGTTCACCCATGCGCCTTTTGAATGTTTGCCATTGTGTTTCCACTGTCATCCCTTTAAGTAACGTTTCCCAATCCATCATAGCCAACTCACGCCTCATACCTTTGTAGTTTCCATTACTAACATTCAGGACCCTAGTCTCAGATTCAATTATGTCACTTTCCTTCTTGATGAAGAATTCTATCATATTACGGTCGCTCATCCCCAAGGGGTCTCGCACAACTAGATTGTCAATTATTCATCTCTCATTGCACAATATCCAGTCTAGGATGGCCTGTTCTCTAGTTGGTTCCTCAATGTATTGGTCCAGAAAACCATCCCGTATACACTCCAAGAATTCCTCCTCTACGGTATTGTGACTAAGTTGATTTGCCCAATCTATATGCAGATTAAAGTTATCCATAATTATAGATGTTCCTTTATCGCCTGCATCTCTAATTTCCTGTTTAATGCCGTTCCCAACATCACCACTACTCTTTGGGGGGCTATATACAACCCCCATTAACTTTTTTGCCCCTTAGTGTTTCTCAGCTCTACCCATACAGATTCCACATCGTCAGAGTTAATATCTTTCCTCACTATTGCGTTAATTTCTTCTTTAACCAGCAATGCAACTCCATTGCCTTTTGCTTTTTGTCTGTCCTTCCTGAATACTGAATACCCCGGATGTTCATTTCCCATCCCTGGTCACTTTGCAGCCATGTCTCCGTAATCCCGACTATATCATACCCGTTTACATCTATTTGCGTGATTAATTCATCCACTTTATTGCAAATGCTCCGCACGTTAAGGCACAAAGCCTTAAGGCTTTTCTTTTTAACATTACTTGTTCCCTTCCCCCTATTTTTCACTGTGGCCCTTAATTTCTCTGCCTATCACTTTTCTTATTCCCCTTACTGTCTTTTGTTCTTGTCTTTGATCCCCCCTTCTCTGACTCCTTGCAAAGGTTCCCACCCCCCTACCATTTTAGTTTAAACCTTCCCCAACCACTCGAGCCACCAAAAAGGGGATTTATGCATTGAGGCAGAGGACACGGCTGAAGTACTAAATGTCTTGACCAAGGAATAAGATGCTGCCAAAATTATAGTGAAACAGAAGGTAATTTAGACACTGGATAGAGTAAAAATTGATAAAGAGGAGGTATTTGAAAGGCTAGCTGTACTTAAAGCTGGTAAGTCACCAGGACCAGATGAGATGCATCTGAGGATTATGAGGGAAGTAAGGGTGCAAATTGCAGAAGTGCTAGCCTTAATCTTCCAATCCTCCTTAGATACAGAGGTGGTACCAAAGGATGAGAGAATTGTAAATGTTACACCCTTGTACAAAAAAGTATGTAAGGATAAGCCCAGCAACTACAGGCCAGTCAGTTTAACCTCAGTAGTAGGAAGGCTTGGACAAATGTGGATTAATTAATGAAAGCCAACTTAGATTTTTCAAAGGCAAACTTAATTGATTTTTTTGATGAAGTAACAGAGAGAGTTGATGAGGGTAATGTGGTTGATGTGGTGTACATAGACTTCCAAATGGTGTTTGAAAAAGTGCCACATCACAGGCTTTTCAGCAAGTCAAAGGCCATAGAATGAAAGAGACAGTGGTAGCATGGACTTGAAGTTAGCTGAGTGACAGGAAGCAGAGAGTAGAGGTGAATGATTGTTTTTCAGACTGGAGGAAGGTATACAGTGGGGTTCCCCAGTGGTCAGTACTAGTATTACTTTTCTTGATTTATATTAATGACCTAGACTTTGGTGTGCAACAGCACAATTTCTAAATTTGCTGATGACACAAAACTTGGAAGTATTGTGAACTGCAAGGAGGATAGTGATAGACTTCAAGAGGTCTGAAACGGGCTGGTGGAATGGGCTGACACATGGCATATGATATTTAATACAGAGAAGTTTGAAGAGATACATTTTGGTAGGAAGAATGAGGAGAGGCAACATATAACAAAAGATGCAATTCTAAAGGGGATGCAGGAGCAGAGGGTCCTGGGGGCATATACGTACAAATTGTTGAGGGTGGCAGGGCAGATTAATAAGGCATACAGAAACCTGGGCTTTATAAATAGAGGCAGAGAGTACAAAAGCAAGGAAATTATGGTGAACCTTTATGAAACATTGGTTCGGCCTCAACTGGAGTACTGTGTCCAATTCCTGGCACCAATTGAAGAGGGTGCAGAAAAGATTTATGAGAATGTTTCCAGGGATGAGGGGCTTAAGTTATGTTTTTAAAAAATTCTTTTATGGGATGAGCGTGCAGAGTGGCATAGGGGCTGCCATGGAGATTCACGCCGCCGGGAAGATCGGGCCTGGCAATCCCGGTGTGATGCTCCCTGGCGGCCACTGCCGGTCCAATTCTCTGCTCCTCCTCCATGAAGGAGGAGTAAGAAAGAGTATTCCAGAAACTGCTAAGGTGATACAATCCACAAAAGCCAGGACTGCTTAAATCAGCTGGTCACATGACTAACTGGCTAGTCCAGGGTCTTTTGCACTAGCCACAGAGTTTTTGAACTCAGAAAGACTGTTTGCTCCGAGAGTGAGAAGGCCTCTCCTGTCTGCTCCCATCTCTTTCTCACAGGACTCTGGACCGACTGAGGACACATGACCTTCAAGAGAGAAAAGTCTCCTACATCGAACAAGGTTTAGGAAGAATACTGGGCCCCAACGAAAAGCAAGACCTACCTACAATGAAAGACTTTACAGTGAGCGCAAAGAACAGTAATCAAAATCATCCTCAGATATTGCCTCAAACTTTTCCACTTTATTTCTTCTTTGCTCTTCTATCTCTATCTGCATGTGTGTATCGCATATGCATGCTAGCGTGGGCGCGTCGCGTATCCATAGGCGTTAACCAAATTAGAGTATAAATTTAATAAAGTTCAACCTTTTTTCGTTGAACCTAAGAAAACCTGTTTGGCTAGTTGCTTTGCCTTATAATTGGAAGTTAGTAAACAAGGATTCACCAAGGGGGACCTAAAAAAACGGTGTGTTTAAAATTAAACCCTGTTACGGTGAGACCAGCTGAAGTCTGAGAGGGAACCCTAGATCCCTTTCTCACCTGGTCATAACAGAAATTTGGGGGCTACCGTCCAATATTTTACCCACAGACAAACAAGAAATTGGAAATGGGAAGCCAAATTGCTACCAATCAAAAAAGAGCAAGATTCCAATACAGGTTTTCTTCTTGTTGCGTGTGATTGAATACTAACATGTCTGCAACTGAAGCTAGTATCTCTCCAAGCCAGGGTGAAGTAACTTGGGATAAGTTAAAAGCACTGTCTATGGAGGAGTTGAGGAAAATGGCTGAGCAGTGTGGGATCACTGTAAGTGGCAAGGCTAGGAAGTCTGAACTCCTGAGGCTGGTGGCCAACCATTTTTCCCTTGAATCTGAAGAAGCAGAAACAGGGTTAGAAGCAGACCCTGACAGGGTATTGCTAGCAAAGATACAATTGGAACAGAGGAAATTTGAATTCGAAGACAGGCAAAGAGAAAGAGAGAGACAGGAGAGAGAGAAAGAAAGCCTTCCAGAAGGAACGTTGACAAAGAGAGGCAGGAGAGAGTGAGAAAGAATATTTCAGAAAGAATCCGAAGAAAGAGAGCTGAAGTGGCTTGAGTTAACTAGGGGGCGACAGAGTAACCCCAGTGAAAGCATGGCCGACATGTGGAAGCGTTTTTTGTGTCTTTTGAGAAACTGGCAAGGCAGCTAAAATGGCCAGCTGAGACCTGGCCTCTTTAATTACAAAGCAAGCTAACTGGAAAAGCCCATGAGGTTTATTCCTTGTTGCCAGATGAGAGTTCATCAAATTATGAACTGACAAAAATGCTATCCTTGGGGCATAAGAATTAGTACCCGAAGGCTATCGCCAAAAGTTTAGAACCCTCAAAAAGCAAGCTAATCAAACATCTGGAATTTGAAAGAAGTAAGCAGCTGGCTTTTGACCAGTGACTGAGGGATCTTAAAATACAGCTCAGCTATGAGAATTTCAGAGAAGTAATTCTGTTAGAGGAATTTAAATATTCTATCCGACTCTCTATAAAGACCCATGTAGAGGAGCAGTGGGTTCAGAAAGCCTGGCAAGCCCTGGCTGATAAGTTTGCTTTAATTTACAAGTCAGTTTCCCAGGGAGAATCTTTCCTAATCACTCCCACAAATCCGAAAAGGACAAAGGGTGGGAAGGTGATAGGAGACCAAGCAGTCCTGGAAGAGAAAGAAAAGCAGGAGACACAGGGCACCCTCCTCTAGCCAAAAAGGACGGTGCTGTGAGCAGGAGTGAGACCCAGAGACCTGTGTCCTTCCATTGTCATAAGGCAGGTCATCTAAAAGCTGACTGCTGGAAACTATAGGGAAAAACTGTAGGGTTAATCAGGGCACATCCGCTCAGTGAAGAAGGAATCCTGGAGGACAACATATGAACATATGAATTAGGAGCAGGAGTAGGCCACTTGACTCCTCGAGCCTGCTCCACCATTCAATAAGTTCATGGCTGAACTGATTACTTCACATTTCCACCTACCCCTGATACCCTTCCACCCCACTTGCTTATCAAGAATCTATCTACCTCTGCCTTAAAAATATTCAAAGACTCTGCTTCCACTGCCTTTTGAGGAAGAGAATTCCAAAGACTCAGGACCCTCTGAGAGAAATAATTTCTCCTCATCTCTGTCTTAAACGGGCGACCCCTTATTTTTAAACAGTGACCCCTAGTTCGAGAGCACAACAGAGCAAGCAGTAGCTTAACTGCAGTAAGAGTGAAAACCAGGAAGTTTACTACTGTAAGTGCAGGAAAAGTTAATAGGATTCCTGAAGGCTATCAGGATTTTGTGTTTGAAGGGAAAACCCCTCAAGTGGGGCAAACAAGCCCGTAGTAATTCTCAGGGACACAGGGGCACTAGATCCCTTTTACTGGGAAAAGGCCTGACCTTTCCCCCAGATAGTGCAGTGAACACCAGAATGATGTAAATAGTATTGGAATGCAGTGTATGCGTGTACCTGGAGTGTGACCTAGTTTCGGGACCAGTGACTGTAGGGATTGTCCCTAGTTTGCCTGCAGATGGGGTTGACCTGCTGCTAGGAAATGATTTGGCGGGGGTGAAGGTGGTAGTCCCCCAGTAGTGAAAGAAAGCCTACAGGAGGTCAGAGTGACAGGGCAGTGGCAGGAGACGGTCCCCTGCAGTTTCCCTGAATGTGTAGTGGATCAGTCCTTGATCAAACCAGCTCCCCCAGAGGAGACTGAATTGGCACTGCAGGCAGATGACCATTAGGTCTGTCTGTCCGAGACTTTCTTTGGGAAGTTAGAAGATTCAGGGAGTGAATTGAATAAATTTTCCCTAGCTGAGACTCATCAAGTCGACCCACTGTTGTGAGAGTTAGCACAAGCTGCCCAATCTGAAAGTGAAGCAGAGGAAATCCCTGATTGATACTATTTAAAGAATGAGGTAATGATGAGGAAATGGAGTTCTCCTCACAGACCTGGGAGCAAGGAGTGGACAGTAGTTCACCAGTTAGTGGTGCCACAGAGGTACCAGAGAGAAATATTAAGAAGGGCCCACGAGACTACAGTGGCTGTACATGCCAGTATATGAAAGACCAAAGCCCGCATAAGACAGCAGTTTGACTGGCCAAAACTCCACAATGATGTGGTGGAGTACTGCAAGAGTTGCCACATATGCCAGGTTGAGAGGAAACCCCAACCTACAGTGGAGCCTGCACCCCTAAGTCCTGTAATGGTGTTAGGAGGACCCTCCAGCAGAGGGCTGGTGAACTGTAAGGGACCCCCACTGAGAACAAAAGTGGACAGGCCGGCACAAGGCTGGCAAAAGGTTAGAAAGGGAAGGGGAAAAAGCGACCAAGAGGATAGGTTAAAGGAAGTCCGGGAGGAATCTCGGATGAAAACCCCTACTGTCCAGCTCGCTAACCCCAAAAAATGTGAAAAGTTAGACCCCACATCCTGCTATGTAAATGCAGGCACTAGAAGCACCCCACCAGAGTTGCATTTACAGAAAACTGCAGAGACAAAGAAAGACCCCTTGGGGGCAGAGAAACCATGAGGGTGATGCCTCACCTTGTCTAAGTGCCACAGGGGAGTGCAGTAGAGTCTGCACAAATACCTGTAGGCAGGGGTGTCCCAGAGGACAAAGGGGAGATTAGCAAAGAATCCTTCCCAACAGTCCGAAAAAAAGAGAACCACCCATCCCCTGAAGTCAAAAGCCTTTGCATGACACAGCAAAGCACTGAAAGAGAGTTCAGGATAGACCCGCCCACTACAGACTCTTCTGGGGAAAAAAAATCCAACTCAGGGCTAAATCAACCTAACCATCTCAAAGACACCCTAGGCAGTCATGGAAATGGGCAAACTGAAGAAAAACTTCCCCAAAGAACCATAGGTTTATTGGGATGCCAAAAAGGGCAGTTTAAAGCAAAACTCCTACCAAAAAAAGACAGGCTGTAATAAGTCTTAGGATTTATGAATGAATGTGAATGGCTGAGACAGAGAGATGCATGCTTTTTCCTGTATCTTATATTTTCTCTCTCAACCCTTTTTAATGAAATGCACTTTTCTCAAATTGCATTTCATTCCGCTAGGTGTGGAGGTGTCATACAGGTGCCCACCTGCCAAGAATGATGCATATTAATTTTGTCATATGAACATTGATTTTAAACTGGCTGGGAAGAAGATAAGGCCTGTTGCAAAGGCTGCCAGACACTTAGCTGAAAAACATTTGTATACTAACAGACAGTGCTTGTGGAGACAAAAGGGCCATTCCCTGACACATTTAACCCACAATGGATTTTGATCACCAGACATTGGAGGTGTAAGAAAGAGTATTCCAGAAACTGCTAAGGTGATACAATCCACAAAAGCCAGGACTGGTTAAATCAGCTGGTCACATGACTAACTGGCTGGTCCAGGGTCTTTTTAAACTCAGAAAGACTGTTTGCTCCTGGAGTAAGAAGACCTCTCCTGTCTGCTCCCATCTCTTTCTCACCAGCCTCTGGGCCCACTGAGGACACATGAACTTCAAGAGAGAAAAGTCACCTACACCAAACAA
Organism: Heterodontus francisci; assembly: GCF_036365525.1. Taxonomy (NCBI): domain Eukaryota; kingdom Metazoa; phylum Chordata; class Chondrichthyes; order Heterodontiformes; family Heterodontidae; genus Heterodontus; species Heterodontus francisci. The sequence continues at coordinate 96,018,169 of NC_090372.1, read as the reverse complement.
GGTTTAAGAAGAATACCAGGCCCCAATGAAAAGCAAGACCTACCTACAATCAAGGACTTTACAGCTAGCTCAAAAATCATCTTCAGATCTTGCCTCAAACTTTTCTACTTTATTTCTTCTTCTCTCTTCTGTGTCTATCTGCATGTGTGTATCGCATATGCATGCTAGCATGGACGCGTCACGTATCCATAGGCATTAACCGAATTAGAGTTTAAGTTTAATAAAGTTCAACCTTTTTTCTTTAAACCTAAGAAAACCTGTTTGGCTAGTTTCTTTGCCTTATAATTGGAAGTTAGTGAACAAGGATTCACCAAGGGGGAGCTAAAAAAAAGTGTGTTTAAAATTAAACTCTGTTACGGTAGGACCAGGTGAAGACTGAGGGGGAACCCTAGGCCCTTGCTCACCTGGTCGTAACATTCCACATTTATGTGGCCTTCTGGGGCAAACATTGAAGATAGCCCTATGCGAAATAGATGATCTCTCACTGACCCCACATAATCTGGCAAATTCAGTGCTGTAGATCACTGGTGAGCGTGATCCCAGTTTATCTGCTGGAATTGAATCCCCAAGCAATTCTGTAACCAGAAAATAGCTTCTTTTAAACTGTGAATAGTTGGAAAATCAGGCCTGTTTGTACTGTACATAAAAACTACAATTATAATTAAATTATTAAGTGACATAAATGTCTCATAATATTGATATGAAGAAACTAGAGAAAAAATCTTCAGAAGCTCAATATTTTCATTTAATAATAAAAAAGAGTTTTTTTATGCATTTTTTAAAAAGCTACACCCAGTCTAAAACGCTTGGTAATACTGATGTGATTTTTAAAAATTAAGTGAAATGTTGAAGTGATGCTGAAATTTTTAAATGAATAAAGAAAGGAGAAAAGCATATGAAAATACATATTTGCCAAGAATTCTTGGCTGAAAGGCTTCTTCCAGATACACAGAATTATTATACCAATTGCAAGTCATCAGTCCTCAGGGCTTGTTGGTGATTGCTTCATATTCACAGTTAAGCCAGCAGTGGAGATGGTGCTCTTAAAGTCCCTAGCACAGCTAGTGAGCCTGACATTTGAAGTGTTGATTTTTCTGCACTTGTGCTAATTGTTGTAATTTTCCTGATGAACCACTGTCCTAGTACCCTGATGTAGCCAAGATAGTTGTACATTTTTTATGCGGGTCTCCTTGCCATTCGGTCTGTGTAATGTCAGTTTAGAGTGCTACTGAAAGCAGACAAAATTGCAAGCAAATTGCATCAGATTGCCAACATTGTGAAAAGGTAAATTGCTTGCAAATCTATTTAAACCACTGCCCTATTTTCATCAGCTTCAGTACTTGGTATTCATGATTGCTTAATTGGTGACCTTTCCTATTGTGTAGTGCTTTATGGTGTAATGGAAAGCGATCTTTACCAAACCAATTACCCTTTTTCGTAGCACTACATTATTGCTTTGATTGAAACTGCCAGTCCTTTGTAAATGAACTTTCTGATTTCAATGATGTTTTTAAAGTAAGATAGCAAAAGTACCATTCGCATTGTTTAATGTTCTATTTTCAAACCTTTTTTATTGTCTGCAAGAACTAGGAAAACGGGCTGTAAGGGTTACTCTCCATCTGTCACACAGATCTCTCAGTGATATTATCACACAACTACTTCTTGCATTGCAGTTCAATTAGCTAAGGATAGGAGAAATATTGTGGCACACTACCATAGACACAAAAACTGTTCAGTATCAATGCTAGCTTCAGGTCATCTCTGTTACATTCTTGAATTTTCTGCATCTTCCATTCAATGTTAATTACTGTATTTTAAAATGGAATTCATTTGAAACAGAGTACACCTTTTTCAGTAGGGGGCCAACACTTAATTTTCATAAAAATGGGAAAAAAGCATATTTTTCCCTCCAACCACGAACACAATTGTGGGAATGTGCAATTTGTATGAAGCCACAAAAAAGTAGCAGCCAATCACAACTCACCAGCAATAATGATCTATCAGTATTTCTCAAGCACCTAACAAGCCACTCAACCACAGTAAATGTGAAAAAGTTTGATAATCCAGTCATGGGGTGTTCACTGTTGGAGAAAGTGACTGAACACCAGCAGAGAGAAAGTCCAATTTAATGATGAGGCCTTAGTAAGTGCCTGTAAAAACAGTAATAGAGCAATGCAAACACATCTTATCATGGAAAGGCAGTTTATACCCTAGCAATTTGGGTCAACATTGCATCCACCACTCAAAAGATCAAGAAGGAGGTCTGGAAAAAAGCACATATGTCAAAGATGAGCTCAAACATAAAGCATGAATGTTACTGTAAATTAGCAGCACAAGAAACATATGAAGCTTGAAAATTAGTAAAATAAACACAATGTAGGGTTTAGAAAGGCATTAGAAGTGAAAATACTAGTGTCGTGAAAATTACATTATACCTGACATAATAGAAGAGAGAATACACTGCCAGAAGGTATTTTAATGGGCACAATTATGCTGAAACCAAAGTCTGCATAATGTGATCCCATTGAAGTCAGTGGGAAAACATCATATTTACAAGGTGCCAATGGGTCTCAGGCCAATATAGGCACATCTCCAGCACCCACCTATCCCATCATGTAGCCAGAAAATTGTGTGGCATACCTGCCATCAGGGTGGGAGTGTGGCATACCTGGCCCAAAGATTCCTTCCATCTTGCCCCCAGCCCTCTGTGTTAGAATGCTGATGCAGATTTTTTTCAATGACTTTGCTTCCCTAGCCTAACTACACCCTGCTTTATCTCCTCCTCCCCAACACTCTGCCATCCACCCCAGTAAGGTCTATGTATACCCATATAGATACCAGTACCAAGGGATTGGAGAAGGTTGCACCCTTTACAAGGTTGACCAGGAAATTCTGGAATTGCCATTGGCCAAGCACAACCTGATCCCTGACTTTTTGCAGTGGGTTTCACCAGAGTTATGGTGGAAGTCTGGCAGAATCCTTGAGCAAATCCAGGGTCCCTGTCTCTAGCCCCATTTCTCTTATGTTTAAAGACAAAACTGATGCTCAGTAGGAGGGCACAGAGTGCCACAGGTGGTGCACATCCAGACTTTGAGGAAGCCATAGTTGATTTATTTGGAAAGGTCAGTTTACAAGGTATAAAAAGAAAAAAAAGAGTAGATGTTAGAAATCTGAAATAAAGACAGAAACTACATGAAATACACAACAGGCATATTAGCATCTGAATAGAGAAGAAACAGGGTATAGATGCTATTACAGAACTGCATTTAAATGACATTGCGACTGTGGAGATTGGAGGAGAGACAGTATTAATGGTATGTACCATATTAATCAGGTAGTCTATAATTTGCATAATATAGTAGAGCCTCTTCACAACATCTCTCTGAATAATGTTATGCTACTTATTATGTTACTTTTTAATGGGCCCTGCATTACAAAGCAGCTTTACATATACATTATATAGTCAACTCTTCCTGCGGGGGGCACACTCAACTGAGCCTGATCCACTTAATTTTCCCATTTTCTTCTCTTCATGTTTCCTACACACATCTGCTCCTGATACAGTTCCATTTTTCTGGATTCTTCAGCGCTGGTCTCCCATTTTCCCTTTTAAGTGAATAGGTGAAGGTGCAGCATAGTGCAGGCAAGTGAGCACTAAATGATCTAAGAAGCTATTTGCCGAGAAATTTGTTTGAACCAAAGCTACCCCTGGTAAGTTGTTTATATAGGATGGAGGCTCAAGAGCACAAGAACATAGGAACATAAGAAATAGGAGCAAGAGTAGACCAAACAGCCCATCGAGCTGATCTTTGGCTTCAACTCCACTTCTCTGCCTGCTCCCCATATTCCCTGAGAGACCAAAATTCTGTCTATCTCAGCCTTAGATATAGTTAACGATGGAGCATCCACAATTCTCTGAGGTAGAGAATTCCAAAGATTCACAACCCTTTGAGTGAAGAAATTTATCTTCATCTCCCATATGGCGCACAGATTGTTTGTCTGTATAGAATTCTGTCACTGAGCACATGACAACTCCAGCATCACCTGCAGTAAAGGGCTCAGTTATGGAGACTCTAGGAAGCGATGGAAGCAACTTTTACGAATGTTCTGCTACAGTGAAGACTTTGGATTCCAAATTCCAAGATACAGCCATCACCAGTTTCAACAAGCTTGAAGAACAGTTAATGATGTTGGACAGATTCTGAAACTGCATAGTTACGACTGTTCAACAGGGCATTGGGCATTGTGAATACTAGGGATTTGTGTGGGGTAGCACTGAAATAGCCTGTTTGGCACTTCTGTGCCATAAGATATCCCGACACAAATAGTAGTAGGCATTTTCTCTGAAAGTACTGGGCTGACAGCAACTCCAACAACAAAGATTTTTGGCATTGATGCAGGTCTATCAGGGTTAGTTTCAGATACAAGTAAAGGATCTTTTGTATCTCTTGAAACTCACCCCTCCCCCACCCAGTTCTATAACCCCATGTAGGAGAACACTTCTTAACAGGGCACACCCATAATCAGCACGGTAAAGTTCACAACACACAAGGGACAGTCACAGCAACAACACGCATAAAACATATACAACCCCTAGCACTGCAAAAGTAAATTATATTACTTGTTTTCAAATATGTTGCAGTCTTTTATTCTTTAATTGTGCAGAAACTAAGGCAACACATTAACAGGAATGACAAAATCAATGATTTTAAATAAGTGTACAGAATAGTGTCAGCTTAGATTAACGAAAGAACTTTGAATCAGATAGTTTTGAATTCAAGCCCCACCCCAAATTTAGTGACAATATACCAACAGTAGACCACTGGTTCATCTAGCCTAACCATCCATCTTCCTGGAGTATTACATTGATGCATTTTGAAATCAAATAATTCTGAGCACTATTTGCTATCAGGAACTTGACTCTTCCTTTCTGAATGATGACACAGATGTTGTTCCGCCACCCTTGCTGTGCCATACATTTATCACCCTTTTACTGAAAAAATGTTGCCCAAATTTTCCATTTTATTGTGTCCTTAATTTGAACCTATGATCCCTTGATCTTGATTTTTGTACATAGCAGACAAATGTAATTAAACCTACATTGCCCAAATTTTTCATAATCTTAAATAATTCAATCACCCTCATTCTTCTCTTTTCAAGGGAGAAATGTTTTAGTGTAACAAACCTCTACTCATAGCTTTATCCTATTAAATCTGGTACAAATCCAATAGCTCTGCTTTGCAACTCTTCCATGACTTAATATTCTTTATTAAAATCTCAAATCTTTAAATTTCTTGTATCAAATTGGATCTGCAACTTCACTTCCCACAGACTGAACTTCTCTAGATTCTTTTGGATTTGTGCATATTGATATCCATCATTTGCTATTGCTCCCAATTTGGGGTCATCTTCAAATTCAGACACATTGGGAGTGATTTTCCAAAGGGGTTTTCCCACATGTCTGCCATAACTTCAGTGGGAGTGCCGCAGGAACACCAGAAACATGGTGCGCCCTTTGTTTACTTCCGACATATTTTAAAAAGGCTTTTGTGTTCACATTTATGTTGGTATCTATATTTTTCTAATGTTCTGTATTCGTGTCTCATCATTTTTTCTGCAATTGTCACTGAGAAGGGTTGATTTTCAGTGCGGACACTGAAGCAGCATCAAATGGGCAACAAAGACTTGCATTCTCAGGCAAATCCTGTGGCAAGACTGGAAGGGTATCTCGGAGCAGGACAATGACGTCAACCTCAGCCCCAGGCCATGTAATAACGTTACACGTTCAGCCAAGCTAGGATTTAATTCTTGTCATGATTTCTTTGTTGCATCTTGTCATCTCATCTACCCCTCCCCCATACTATATACCACTATAGTACTCCCATCTCCCTCTGCACCTGCTTATACTCTGATGAGCAATGAAAACTAAGCCTTTCCTTTTACTTGCAGCTGAACTATGAGTAGCTCCTGTTGCTCGCACAGCCAGTACATGATACATGCTACATATTTCTTGCTGTTGCATGGTTGCATGGGAAAAGTCATGCACTCTTTTCTTGTCCTCACTCCCACATATCACCCTCCTGTCACTCTCCTGCTCTATAACATCTCCCCAGTCTGCCGACTGCTCACAACAAACCTCAAGTTTTACATGGAGTTACTCACTATTAATCACTTCTTTCTGCAGGATAAGGTGGCACACTATGTCAGGAAGCAGGATGGAACAGACCGATGGTCTGCTTGCATCCAGGTCCTGACTTCAATGGAGCAGGAAGCCCTGGATATTCAGAGCACTCTCCTCCTTCTCAGAATTGGGGATGAAGAGTTGGGAGTAGTGGATCAGCAGCATCTATGATTTGTTCTCTTCTCATCTATTCATCTTTGATGTGCATCTCTTTCAGGGAGTTGTCCAAATTGTGGATGTTTTGCCACCCCCACATGAATGAGGCTCCTTAACTTGACTGAATGCTACTCATTCATCTTTTTTTCTGCTTCCTGGTCTTTCTATAGAATTGGGACCTTCAGAAGAAGGCCAGCTGAGTCAGCATCACCAGCCTGCAGACCGCACACACCAACTCAGAGATCGGCAACCCGCGTGAGAATGATGGTGAGTTAGAGGGATCTGCACAGGGTGAAATTCACATCCAAAGTGAGCAGGAGCTGGCAATGGTGGAAAGGACAGCAGCGGTCAGAGGTGGGTGGAGGGAAAGCCTGGATCTAAACATTGCTAAAGAGAGTAGGGACGAAGATTTCAAAGTCCCAGCCTTTCAGAGAAAGATCTTGGAATTGCACCAACAGATAGAGGATGCATTGGAAAACCTACCAAGAAGCTGCCACACATGACTGAGATTATGGAGGAGTTCATCTCTGGCATGTGTGGTGTTCTAGTGCAATGAATGAGTTCTCTACCATCTACTGTAGAGCATGTGGTCCTCTATGAAAGGTGCACTGAGGGCTACAATGCAAGAGCCCTTGTCACCACCAATGGTAGATTTGATCAAAGATCAAACTGCCATTGGAGCCTTGGCCTCTACAGTCTTCAGCCTGGAAATGTTTTACAGTAGTATTCACAGACTGGGGATCAAATGGAGAATGGCATTGATTGGGTCACTGACCTCCTGCAATCTGCTCTCATGCAGAGCAACGGGAGAACAGGTGATACACAGTCAATGGGAGTGGTACTGGCTCTGTGGGAGCTACAGATACTGCCCAGTCTCAGGAGGGTTGTGTATCTGAGCCCCCATCAGATCCTTAACCATTGCCCACACAGGTGCCACCAATTCAGCTGGGCCAGACAGCCCCCGCAGCAGCAGAGATCCACCAGTCTGCAGCCAGTCAACACAACCACAGCTGCCTTCCACCAGCCACGCTGAAGCCACTGTGGCAGCACCACATAGGAGCACAAGAGTTAGGAAAAGTACACTAAAGAGCGACATTATTGTTTAGCACTGAGGAGATTATTAATTTGAGTGGAATTTATCAATTTAATATGAAAGAAAATATGACTTTTATCACTGTCAATTTGTACAGAGTGTCTCATTAAGAGTTGCAGGGCCTTCATTGTGTATATCTGATGAGGTGATTTCATTTGTCTGGAAAGGGTGGGAAGATTGGGTTAGGTGGAAAGGAAGAATGGTGTTAGTGAGATTTGGGGGCTTGCATTTAAATAGAATTGCTGGTTGATCATTTGTTCTTGGATTGCTTGCACTACGAGATATTTCTGGTAGGTTCACCATCTTCTTGCAGCTGCTGCTCATCAGGGTCCAGCAAGACTCCCCACTTCTCAATGTCCAGGATCTGTCCATGGTCAACAATGAAATTTTGCAGGAGGCAGCGTGTCAACATCATGTGCAACACTCTTGGCAGGCTGTATTGCAGTGCTTCCCCGACTAGTTCAAGCTTCTGAAGTGCTGATCCAATATTCCAAAGACCTGTTCAATGATGTCTCGAGTACTTCCATGGCTATTGTTACAATGATGTTCAGTGGGAAATTGTAGACGTCAAAGTAATATCATGAGTCATGTAGATACATGCACATGCCGGTCTTGTTTGACAAGGGCTGGCACTGTGGACTGTCGCAGTATGTCACCATCAGAACATCTCCTCCGAAAGCGTGCACATGCATTATTTTGCTTGCATGGTCTATTACTACCTGCACATTTATTAAATCGAAGCCCTTCCTATTCAGGAAGCCCATAGGCTCCATTTGTGGTGCCCTGATGGTGACATATGTGCAGCTGATCATTTGAGGGAAGCCTGCAATGGCTATAAAGTCATCAGCTTGCTGCTGCTGTCTGTTCATGGTGAAGTTGTTGAAACAGCCAGTCCTTCTGAAGGTGGCATCCATAACCTACTTGATGCAGGTTTGTACAGCTGACTAGCTGTCATGATCTTGAAGTCCACAGGCAAAGCATGACCGCTTCAGTGTGGGTTCCAGGCCTGATTGCAGCCAGTGACATGGGGCAGTAACCCCCTTGTGACTGATCCAAAGCTTTCTAACACATGTTCCTTGCTGAGATTTAGGTATGTTATATGGTTTTTGTAGACCATGTTGGCTTTTTCATTGGCCACCCATTATACCCCTTTCCTTGGCTTTCCTGCAGCAGCATTCTGTGCTAATTAACCTTTTCTCTCCTGATCCTGTTCATGGAACTATTCTCATGCTCAAGAATACCCATTTGTTTCAAAACACTCAGAAACACAAGAAAAAATTATCTCCTAAATTTACAGCACTGTAACAAACAGTGCTTACTTACACATAGTTGAATGATGCAGCAGACTTCAGACTGTCCTTTTAAATATCCCTGGTTTAGTTCCTTTACCACCTAAATTTCCTGAGTAGATCCTTCACTGAGCAGCTGTCCTAATTTGTCCTGTTAAAATTGCAGGATGGTTCTATCTGCATAAAATGACCCCTATCTAAATATTTATATACTTTTGCCACTTGATACACTTGGGTCCTTCCAGCAATCCAAACAGAGGTGGAGCCAGTGGAGGCCCGATCAGGAGACTAAGTACTATACCACTATTTTCATTCACTAAATACCCTGTTAACACCAAGCAAAGCTGTGAAAATAGGCCCCAAAGAGTGAGAAGAGTGTTTAAGAGAAGTTTCTTTCAAGCATCTAGTTGTTAGAACACGGAATAGTTGATACAGAGATCTTTGCATCTTTTAATGGAAGAGTAGATAAATATTTGAACCAGAAAATGTTACAGGGCTTTGGAGAAAGTGAAGGACAGTGAGATTAGTATTAGCATGAAACTATTTATAAATTCTACCAAGTAGATAAAGTTCAACACTTATATTTATTTCAAATTATAAGTATGCTCTTTAAAGCTCTTCTGTTGACTATAGCTTCCTGCAAGAATCTTTTCTTGGGCTGAATTTTTCCAGCTCGCCGCCGACATTGGCAGCGAGCTTCAAAAACAGCGCCGCGCACGCACATGAAGTGCTCCACGGAGCCGCCGTGATATTTACTGCGGCGGATCATTTACATGGCCAGGGCAGACCACCCCCCCCGCCCCCCGATGATGTGGAGGCGGCGGGCACACCGTCCCTGGCAACGTAATCCGGCACCACTGCACAGGCGCCAGCGCATTTCTAAAGGACTTGCCGCCCTTCAGTGTTATTTACATTATTACAGTAACAGTAGTTTAAAAACTAAGGGGAAAAATGTAATAAAAGTTTTCATCCCCTCTTTCAACCCCATGACTAAAAAAACTATTAAGTGCCCTCTCCCCCACCAAAAAACTAACTTTGCGATCCTGATCGTTCCTCCCCAAAGCTTTTAACTGATTACCTTCAACCCCTTCCACCATCCCTTCCACCAATCACAAGAGTTTTCCCCACTCCCCCCACCAACCCTGTAAACTTACCTGCTCCCCTCTCCCAACCAGTGTTCCACCTCAGATCTCTGAATGGAGATCCAAAGGGGTGGGAGTTCTGGCAACCGGCCGGAATATCGTAGTGAGATGGTCGTCGTGACAATGTTAGTATTTATTCATTCATTTAAATTGTTTAACATATTTTAATTATGTTCCCGGCACCAAGTGGTGGGCGGGTCACCACGAGACCTCGCTGCCGTCAATAATATGGGGCAGGGCCTTCCTGGTGTTAAGGCCCATGACGGGCCTCTCCCGGAGGTATTAACCAAGCCCCCTGCCACAACCCCCAATATCGGGGGTGGGGGGGTGGGGGGCGGTAAAATCCAGCCCCTTATCTTTGTGAGACCTGATAAGTTAGATTATAGGAAGAATCCAAAAGTTGCATTTCAGCATTTAATTGGGAATATTTTCTGTAAAATCTTAGAATGCTGGCTTTTGTCTATTATTTCGTAGTAGCTGAGCAATGTAAGCATAGCAACTTGGCATGGAAAGAACAGTACAAGTGTTCTTCAAAGAGCAATAATCTTATCAGGAATAACAACCTTATTTTTTTTTCAGGTCCCATTCTGCCACCATAAGTATGGTGGGCAGGATTTCTGCCAAGAAATCCTGTCTGACCCAGTCCCAGTTCTGAAAACCAGCGGCAGTTTTTTAAAATTATTCATTCATGGGATGGGGCATCACTGACAAGGCCAGCATTTATTGCCTTTCCCAATTGCCTTTAGGAAGGTGGTGGTGAACCGCCTTTTTGAATACAACTGGGTAGCTTGCAGGGCCATGTCGGAGGGAAGTTAAGAGTCAACCACTTTGCTGTTGAGTCACTGGTAAGGATGGCAGATCTTCTTCTCTAAAGGACATTAGTGAATCAGATGGGTTTTTACAACAATCTGGTAGTTTTGTGGGCACCATTACTGACTCTAGCTTTTTATTCCAGATTTATTTAACTAGTAAAAGGATCGGATGGGATGTGTCTGAGGATACCGAGGGAACTAAGGGTAGAAATTGCAGAGGTATTGACCACAATCTTCCAAACCTCCTTAGATATATGGGTTGTGCCAGACGACTGGAGAATTGCAAGTGCTACAATCTTGTTCAAAAAAGAGTGTGAGGATAAACACAGCTACGACAGACCAGTCAGTTTAACCTCGGTGATGGAAAACCTTTTAGAAATGATAATCCGGGTTAAAATTAACTTTCACTTGAACAAGTGTGGATTAATTAAGGAAAGCCAGCATGGATTTGTCATAGGCAAATCGTGTTTAACTAACTTGATTGAGGTAACAGAGATTTTTGATGGGGGTCATTGGTTGATGTGCTGTGCATGGACTTCCAAAAGGCATTTGATAAAGTGCAACATAACAGGCTTGTCAGCAAAGTTAAAGAAAGTTAAAGTCCATGAAATAAAAGGGACAGTGGCAGCATGGATATGAAGTAGTCTGAGTGACAGGAAACAGAGAGTAGCGATGAACAGTTGTATATCAGACTGGATCCTATTCCCACTAAACTGCTAATCAGCAAACTTCCTCTTCTCGTCCCCATGTTAGCCAATATTGTTAACTGTTCTCTCTCTTCAGGTGTTGTCCCTCTCTTCTTTAAATCTGCCATCATCATCCCTCTCCTCAAAAAAAAACCCTTGACTCCACCATCCTTGCAAACTACCGTCCCATCTGCAACCTCCCTTTCCTCGCCAAAGTCCTTGAACATGTTGTCGCCTCCCAAATCCATTCCCATCTTTCCCGGAACTCCATGTTTGAATCTCTCCAATCAGGTTTCTGCCCCAGCCACAGCTCTTATCAAAGTCACAAATGACATTCTATGTGACAAAGGTAAACTTTCCCTCCTTGTCCTTCCCAATCTGTCTGCAGCCTTTGACACAGTTGACCACACCGTCCTCCTCCAATGCCTCTCCACTGTCACCTAGTCCAGATGGGTGGGACTGCTCTCACCTGATTCCATTCTTATTTATCTAATCATAGTCAGAGAATCACTTGCAATGGCTTCTCTTCCTGCTCCCACACTATTACCTCTGGTGTCCCCCAAGGATCTATCCCTGGTCTCCTTCTATTTCCTGTCTACATACTGCCCCTCGGCAACATTGTCCAAAAGCATAACATTAGTTTTCATATGTATGCTGATGACACTCAGCTGTACCTCGCCACCACTTTTCTAAACTCCTCCACTGTCACTAAATTATCAGATTGCTTATCCAGCATCCAATACTGGATGAGCAGAAATTTCTTCCGATTAAATATTGGGAAAACTGGGGCTATTGTTTTCAGTCCCCGCTCCAAACTCCATTCCCTAGCTACCGACTCCATTTCTCTTCCTGGCAACAGTCTGAGATTAAGCCAGTCTATTTGCAATTTTGGTGTTACATTTGGCCCTGAGATGAACTTCTGACCACATATTCATGCCATCACTAAGACTACCTATTTCCACCTCCATAACATCGCCTGACTTCGTCCCTGTCTCAGCTCATCTGTTGCTGAAACCCTTATTCATGCCTTTGTTACCTCTAGACTTGACTATTCCAACACATTCTTGGCTAGTCTCCCACATTCTACTCTCTGTAAACTTGAGTTCATCCAAAACTCTGTTGTCCATGTCTTAACTCGCGCCAGGTCCCATTCCCCTATCACCTCTGTGCTTGCTGACCTACAGTGGGTCCTGGTCAAGCAACATCTTGATTTTAAAATTCTTATCCTTGTTTTCAAATCCCTCCATGGCCTCACACCTCCCTATCTCCATAATCTCCTCCATCATCACAACCCTCCGAGATATCTGTGCTCTTCTACTTCTGACCTCTTGTGCATCCCTGATTTTAATCACACCACCATTGGTGGCTGCGCCTTCAATTGCCTAGGCCTCCAAGCTCTGGAACACCCTCCCTACACCTCTCTGCCTCTCAACCTCGCTTTCCTCCTTTAAGACACTCCTTAAAAGCTACCTCTTTGATCAAGCTTTTTGTCATCTGACCTATTATCTCCTTTTGTGGCTCAGTGTCATACTTAGTTTTATAATGTTCCTTGGGACATTTTATTACTTTAAAGGCGCTATATAAATATAAATTGTTGTTATTTTTCAGACTGGAGGAAGTTACACAGTGGGGTTCCCCAGGGGTTGGTGTTAGGACCACTGCTTTTCTTGATATATATTCATGACCTAGATGTGGGTATGCAGGGCACAATTTCTAAATTTGCTGATGACACAAAATGTGGAAGTATTGTGAGCTATGAGGAGGATAGTGATAGACTTCAAGAGGACATAGACAGGCTTGTGGTATGGGCGGACACTTGGCAGATGAAATTTAATGCAGAGAAGTGTGAAGGAAGAATGAGGAGAGGCAATATAAAACAAAAGATACAACTTAAAAATTAGAAATCTGGGGGTATATGTGCACAAATTGTTGAAGGTGGCAGGGCAGGTTGAGAAAGTGGTTAAAAAAGCATATGGGATTCTGGGCTTTATAGATCGAGGCATTGAGTACAAAAGCAAGGAAGCTATGATGAATCTTTAGAAAACTTTGGTTCAGTCTCAACTGGAGTATTGTGTCCAGTTCTGGGCACCATAGGAAGGATGTGAAGGCTTTAGAGAGGGTGCAGAAAAGGTTTATGAGAATGGTTTCAGGGATGAGGGACTTCAGTTACATGGATAGACTGGAGAAGCAGGGGCTGTTCTCCTTAGGGAAGAGAAGTTTCAGAGGAGATTTGATAGAGGTATTCAAAATCAGGAAGGGTCTGGACAGAGTAGATAGGGAGAAGCTGTTCCCATTAGCGGAAGGTCGAGAACCAGAGTATACCGATTTAAAGTGAATGGTAAAAGAACCAACAGCAACATGACGAAAACCTTATTGACATAGCAAGCAGTGAGGATCTGGAATACACTGCCTGAGAATAGAGATACATTCAATTGTGGCTTTAAAAAGGGAATTAGATAAACACTTGAAGAGAAAACATTTGCAGGGCTATAAGCAAAGAGTGGAAGTGTGGGACTAGTTGAGTTGCTCTTGCAGAGAGCCAGCATGTACACAATGGGCTGAATGGACTCCTTGTCTGCTGTAACCATTCGATGATTCTATAATAATTAATTGAAGTTAAATTCCCCAGCTGCTGTGGCAGGATTTGAACTTATCTCTTCAGATCATTAGACCAGCCTTCTGGATTGTTAGCCCCATAACATAACCACTGTGTAACCGTACCCCTTAATTAAATTGTCCAGACATGCACCCATGCCATTTATGGAGTAGCACAGGATGTCTGCCTCCAGTGGGAAATTCACTGCAGTGTTTTGCTGCTTCATAAATGGGCCAGAAGATTTTTAAATAAATAAACAGAAAGAATCAGCACTCTGTTCTCACACAGTATAAATTTGTTGTTTTCACTTACATTGGTATTCTTGCAGATTGCCCCGATGAGTGCAAGACGAAAAGCTTCGACATAATGTCTCTATTTTCAGCAATAATCAAGTTCTGTACTACCAAATGAAAAAATAATGGACTATATTTTAAATGGGACAGTTTCTGGATTGGGACTGATTAATCGCTCAGATGTTCCAAGTGCCCAACATTTCTAGGTTGCAGTAGTAGAATATGCACTGTATAATGTCCTCCCATTTTCACCATATCAACCTCCCAATCCCACTACTGCTGCAATTTCTGGTGGGCAGAACAAAGGTGAGAATTCAATGTAACCAGGTCCTGTCCCAATTCCCTATCACGTTAAAGTAAAAAAAATTTAATAAATATCTGTAATAATATCATTTGGTAGACTAATTTGAACAAAAGATGTTCCTCCCTAGACTTTTGTTCCTATTTGAAGGGCTAGCACGTATGAACTATGGTGTCGCAGACACTGGTAACTATCCACTAGCTCTTGTAATTGGTCTCATTCTTTGGATATGAATGTAGGCAATATCAGCAGATTATTCAACTATGGAAAGGATCATAACCAAGGATTATTTTGTCCTCCTCCACCATCCATACATATACTTTCCATTAAGGGTCACTGGTTAATGTCCACAAGCAGCAGCCCTGCCTGATGTTTTACCCTTCCCTAGCCCCAGAGGCACTAAGACCAATTATCAGTCTCTTACTGCCACCCCAGCCAAGATTACCTAAACTCACCCTTGCCAGGTATCCTGATCTGTGTGGCTCTGAATCACATGAGCGTTTCACTTATCCATTAAACTATTAAGGAAGGCTTAATAATTTTGTGAACATTATTATAGTTGTTTGTCCTTTGCAATATGGGCAAAATTATACAATATTCTTTGTTGGTTAAATCTCAGATTTGTTAGAGGGTGAAAATTCTGAAATATGTCAAGTGAATAGTTTTAACTGGTACGACCAGGTGAGAAAGGTGTCTCGGGGTCCCTTTCAGCCTTCACCTGGTCTTACTGTAGCAGGATTTAATTTTAAACACACTGTGTTTTGAGCTTCCCCTTAGTGAACCCATGCTCACTACTTTCCAATCATAAGGCAAAGAAATTAGCACAAACAGGCTTTCTTAGGTTTAATATTTTTGGGTGGTGGCTGTACCCGAGACACTACACGTGTAGTGTCTCCCACCCACCCTCCTCCTCCAACCAAAAAAAAAGGATACTGTTGTGTTGATAAGGTAAGCTTTTTATTTAAGAAGTTCTGTCCGTTGGATTGCTAACCTAACAAGTTTTGACATTTTTTTTTGGTTTTTCAGTAGATTTGTTGGGAATTTAGAATAGAGGGAATGGAAGTTAAGGCAGTTGTATGTTCCTCCTGCAGAATGTGGGAGGTAAGGGTCGCCAAGAGTGTCCCTGCTGACTGCATCTGCGGGAAGTGCACCCAACTCCAGCTCCTCGAGAACCGCGTTAGGGAACTGGAGCTGGAGCTGGATGAACTTCGGATCATTCGGGAGGCGGAGGGGGTTATTGAGAGGAGTTATGGGGAGGTAGTCACACCTCAGGTAAAAGAAGTAGGTAGATGGGTTACTGTCAGGGGAAGGAGAGGGAACCAGCAGGCAGTGCAGGGATCCCCTGTGGCCGTTTCCCTCAACAACAGGTATACCGTTTTGGATACTGTTGCGGGGGACGACTTACCAGGGGTAAGCAATGGGGTACAGGTATCTGGCACAGAGTCTGTCCCTGTTGCTCAGAAGGGAAGGGGGAAGAGGAGCAGAGCATTAGTCATTGGGGACTCCATAGTTAGGGGAACAGATAGGAGGTTCTGTGGGAACGAGAGAGACTCACGGTTGGTATGTTGCCTCCCAGGTGCCAGGGTTCGTGATGTCTCGGATCGTGTTTTTGGGATCCTTAAGGGGGAGGGGGAGCAGCCCCAAGTCGTGGTCCACATAGGCACCAACGACATAGGTAGGAAGAGAGATGGGGATTTAAGACAGAAATTCAGGGAGCTAGGGTGGAAGCTTAGAGCGAGAACAAACAGAGTTGTTATCTCTGGTTTGTTGCCCGTGCCACGTGATAGCGAAGCGAGGAATAGGGAGAGAGAGGAGTTGAACACGTGGCTGCAGGGATGGTGCAGGAGGGAGGGTTTTGGTTTCCTGGATAATTGGGGCTCTTTCTGGGGTAGGTGGGACCTCTACAAACAGGATGGTCTTCACCTGAACCAGAGGGGTACCAATATCCTGGGGGGAAGATTTGCTAGTGCTCTTCGGGGGGGTTTAAACTAATTCAGCAGGGGAATGGGAACCTAAAATGTAGTGCCAGTGTACAGGATGTTGAGAGTAGTGAGGTCAGGGATAAGGTTACAAGGACGCAAGAGGGCACTGGCAAGCAAGAACCTGGTTTAAAGTGTGTCTACTTCAACGCCAGGAGCATCCGGAATAAGGTGGGTGAGCTTGCAGCATGGGTTGGTACCTGGGATCTCGATGTAGTGGCCATTTCGGAGACATGGGTAGAGCAGGGGCAGGAATGGATGTTGCAGGTTCCGGGATTTAGATGTTTCAGTAAGAACAGAGAAGATGGTAAAAGAGTGGGGGGTGTGGCATTGTTAATCAAGGAGAGTATTACAGCGACAGAAAGGATGTTTGAGGACTCGTCTACTGAGGTAGTATGGGCCGAGGTTAGAAACAGGAGAGGTGAGGTCACCCTGTTGGGAGTCTTTTATAGACCTCCAAATAGTTCCAGAGATGTAGAGGAAAGGATAGCGAAGATGATTCTCGACAGGGGCGAGAGTAACAGGGTAGTTGTTATGGGGGACTTTAACTTTCCAAATATCGACTGGAAATACGATAGTTCGAGTACTTTAGATGGGTCTGTTTTTGTCCAGTGTGTGCAGGAGGGTTTTCTGACACAGTATGTAGACAGGCCAACCAGGGGCGATGCCACATTGGATTTGGTACTAGGTAATGAACCCGGCCAGGTGTTAGATTTAGATGTAGGTGAGCACTTTGGTGATAGTGATCACAATTCGGTTAGGTTTACCTTAGCGATGGGCAGGGACAGGTATATACCGCAGGGCAAAAATTATAGCTGGGGGAAAGGAAATTATGATGCGATTAGGCAAGATTTAGGATGCGTAGGATGGGGAAGGAAACTGCAGGGGATGGGAACAATCGAAATGTGGAGCTTATTCAAGGAGCAGCTACTGTGTGTCCTTGATAAGTATGTACCTGTGAGGCAGGGAGGAAGTTGTCGAGCGAGGGAGCCATGGTTTACTAAAGAAGTTGAAGCGCTTGTCAAGAGGAAGAAGAAGGCTTATGTTAGGATGAAACGTGAAGGCTCAGTTAGGGCGCTTGAGAGTTACAAGCTAGCCAGGAAGGATCTAAAAGGGAGAGATAAGAAGAGCAAGGAGAGGACACGAGAAGTCATTGGCGGATGGGATCAGGGAAAACCCTAAGGCTTTCTATAGGTATATCAGGAATAAAAGAATGACTAGAGTTAGATTAGGGCCAATCAAGGATAGTAGTGGGAAGTTGTGTGTGGAATCAGAGGAGGTAGGGGAAGTGTTAAATGAATATTTTGCGTCAGTATTTACAGTAGAGAAAGAAAATGTTGTCGAGGAGAATACTGAGATTCAGACTACTAGGCTAGACGGGATTGAGGTTCACAAGGAGGAGGTGTTATCAATTTTGGAAAGTGTGAAAATAGATAAGTCCCCTGGGCCAGATGGGATTTATCCTAGGATTCTCTGGGAAGCTAGGGAGGAGATTGCAGAGCCTTTGTCCTTGATCTTTATGTCGTCATTGTCGACAGGAATAGTGCCGGAAGACTGGAGGATAGCAAATGTTGTCCCCTTGTTCAAGAAGGGGAGTAGAGACAGCCCTGGTAATTATAGACCTGTGAGCCTTACTTCGGTTGTGGGTAAAATGTTGGAAAAGGTTATAAGAGACAGGATTTATAATCATCTTGAAAAGAATAAGTTCATTAGCGATAGTCAGCACGGTTTTGTGACGGGTAGGTTGTGCCTCACAAACCTTATTGAGTTTTTCGCGAAGGTAACCAAACAGGTGGATGAGGGTAAAGCAGTGGATGTGGTGTATATGGATTTCAGTAAGGTGTTTGATAAGGTTCCCCATGGTAGGCTATTGCAGAAAATACGGAAGTATGGGGTTGAAGGTGATTTAGAGCTTTGGACCAGAAATTGGCTAGCTGAAAGAAGACAGAGGGTGGTGGTTGATGGCAAATGTTCATCCTGGAGTTTAGTTACTAGTGGTGTACCGCAAGGATCTGTTTTGGGGCCACTGCTGTTTGTCATTTTTATAAATGACCTGGAAGAGGGTGTAGAAGGGTGGGTTAGTAAATTTACGGATGACACTAAGGTCGGTGGAGTTGTGGATAGTGCCGAAGGATGTTGTAGGGTACAGAGGGACATAGGTAGGCTGCAGAGCTGGGCTGAGAGATGGCAAATGGAGCTTAATGCGGAAAAGTGCGAGGTGATTCACTTTGGAAGGAGTAACAGGAATGCAGAGTACTGGGCTAATGGGAAGATTCTTGGTAGTGTAGATGAACAGAGAAATCTTGGTGTCCAGGTGCATAAATCCCTGAAGGTTGCTACCCAGGTTAATAGGGCTGTTAAGAAGGCATATGGTGTGTTAGCTTTTATTAGTAGGGGGATCGAGTTTTGGAGCCACGAGGTCATGCTGCAGCTGTCCAAAACTCTGGTGAGACCGCACCTCGAGTATTGCGTGCAGTTCTGGTCACCGCATTATAGGAAGGATGTGGAAGCTATGGAAAGGGTGCAGAGGAGATTTACTAGGATGTTGCCTGGTATGGAGGGAAGGTCTTACGAGGAAAGGCTGAGGGACTTGAGGTTGTTTTCGTTGGAGAGAAGGAGGAGGAGAGGTGACTTAATAGAGACATATAGGATAATCAGAGGGTTAGATAGGGTGGATAGTGAGAGTCTTTTTCCTCGGATGGTGATGGCAAACACGAGGGGACATAGCTTTAAGTTGAGGGGTGATAGATATAGGACAGATGTCAGAGGTAGTTTCTTTACTCAGAGAGTAGTAGGGGCGTGGAACACCCTGCCTGCAACAGTAGTAGACTCGCCAACTTTAAGGGCATTTAAGTGGTCATTGGATAGACATATGGATGAAAATGGAATAGTGTAGGTCAGATGGTTTCACAGGTCGGCGCAACATCGAGGGCCGAAGGGCCTGTACTGCGCTGTAATGTTCTAATTCTAATTCTAAAAGAAGAAAAGTGAAATTTATTAAAACTTAAACTTAAACTCTAATTCGGTTAATGCCTACGGATACACGCCATGCCCCATGCTAGCATGCATACACGATAGGCACATGCAAATAGAGACAGAAAAGAGCAGAAGAAAAATAAAGTGAAAAAGTTTGAGGCAATCTCTGAAGGGGGTTTGTTACTGTGCTTCGAGCTCACTGTAGAGTCCTTGATTGTAGGTGGATCTTGTTTTTCCTTGGAGCCCAGTATTCCTCTTAAACCTTATTCACTGTAGGAGACTTTTCTCTCTCAGGTTCCTGTATCTTCAGTTGGTTTCAGTTTCATGAGAAAGAGATGAAAGCAGACAGGAGAGGCTGCCGCAAGCCAACCAAGAGAGGTCTTTTCAGTCCAGGAGCAAACAGCTTTTTGAGTTCAAATTCTCTGTGGCAAGTTCAAAAAAAACCTCAAACAGCCAGTTAGTCATGTGACTAAACTGGTCTGACTATGTCAGATTGTGTATTTGGCCATCTTAGCAGTCAACTTGGAAAGCTAGCAGCTCCACCTTCAACGTCTGGTAATCAAAAGTCCATTGTGGATTGAATGCATCAGGGCATGGTCTTTTGTCCCTTTTAAGCACTGTCTGTAAATATGCAAATGTCTTTCCAGTCAAAGGTCTTTTTTTTAAAATGCAGGTTGTTTCTTTATTCCAATAACAGTTTAAAAATCAATGTTCATATGATGAAATTAATGTGCCTCATTCTTGGCAGATGGAGGCCTGCACGACATAAGGTTCAGAAAAAGGATTGTTGTGCAATACAAAATTATATTAAAGTTTACTCTTATTAATTATTGCATAGCAATTATTAACTATTGGTTAGTGTCAATGTATATCTTGGTAAAGATTAATAATCTGTCTTCCATCTCATAAAATAAGCTCTGGACACTGCTGAACTGTCAGACTTAGAATGACACATAGGCCAGAATTTTATGCCACCCCAGCAAGCCAGATGGTGGCATGGGGTGGGTGGCATAAAATTGAGCGGGAGGCTCCAGGAGGCCTTCCCGACCTGCTCCTGCCTCCGCAACACTTTATGTGGGCTGGGGTGGGGGGAGAAATGGGCCACCTGCCCCAGGCCAATCAAGACCCTTGAGTGGCCACTTAAGGGCCTTTGCCCTGCTTCCATGGCAAGCGGGCGTCCGGGAGACGTGAAACCTAGCGGCCTCTCAGCACCCTCAAGCGGGTGGAAGTCCCGCCTCGGAACAGTTAAAGCCGGGGACCCGTAAATACGAGTCGGATCCCCGGGCCGAGCGGAAGTGGGTTCGCCCCCGACTTTTACGTCGGTGGCCAGCTCCCGTCCACCTGGCTTAAAATCCAGCCCATAAGCTAAAGATTTAGCAGTTCATCCATGATACTGAGCTTGCTCAATTCTTGAAACACACTCTAGTCTCTGTAGCATAAAATACAGGTGGCACTTGCAGTTTTATTCCATTTTGGGCATATTTTTAGTTGTTGATGGGTGTCATGGTAGATAGTGACAAATTACAGGTCCCCAGTGATTAAATCACATGATTTGAACTGAAGTACTGCTGTTCCACCTGATTCAACCCACAGTAAATATAAGGTTATAGTTCACTGCATATAACAGGGGTGCAGCATGATCTGCATATGTTGTGGCGTGGTACATGAAACAAAGAACAAGAATTCGTACTTTTTACTATTACTATTTTACTATCTTAGAATTATTACTTTATAGTATTCTAGTTCATAGGGTTTGTTTCTCAACAGCAGTTGTGCAGCAATAGGTTAAAGCCAGATAAATTGGTAATATCCATTGTCCTGATTGAATTTTTTGTCTCCTCAAAGGCTGTCTTGAAATATATATATTGTTTAAATAAATTATTTAAATAAATTAAATAAACTTACAAATTTCTAACTTTTGACACTTTTAAAATAGAGATTCAGATGTTCATCGGCTGCAATTCATCTTTAGATTGTTCTAATTGCCCCGTAAGTAGCTCTATATAATTTGTTGGAAACAACCAAAAATATACAAAATCTGCATTAGAACTGTGCTCGATTTATTTCCATAATTATTGCATTTGATACAGCTGGTTAGTTACACAATGGACCTCCGGATGCAGTGATTTCCATTGAGGCTGTTTAGGAACACACAGGCCCATCATTTAGTGTTGATATTGTTGGGCTGTCAGAATTGATCATAGCTCTTGATGGAACACCTCAGGCTTCTTTATGGAGTACATCAAAATGACACTTCACATTGTTTAAGTAGGAGTGATCTGTTAGTTTATATTTTATCTAAAACAGCAGAGTAGATGACCTCCCTGTGGGCCTAAATACATGAATCCTAGGAACATGTTATAATTAATAGTATGACTTGAGGGAAATTCATAACAAGAGGCCGCAAAGCTGGGCAGACTGACTTGACAGAAAGGAGGAAATTCCAGTACAGATTAGCTTATTTTTTAACCAAACCCATCTCCTACTACAAACATTATATATTGCTTCCTTGTTAACTATTGCTCAGACCCAGATGCTCCAGGCTCTGTCAGCGAGTGCTGTAAATTTTGTCTGAGTCAGGGCAATTCTGATTGATCTCTGAGTGTAAAATCGATAAGGGGATGCTGTCATTTTTGTAAAGGATGGGCTAGAAAGGGAAAATAAATTAAGACTCCACTGAATATCTATCTGTAGTGCTCATTAATTCAATGTGGCCTGCACTTTGTTAATGTTGTGTCCACAGCTTTAATCTTCCAGGTGCTCTTTCTGCAGACATTCAACAACAGCAGTCCTTTCTAATATTATGCATAGTTCATCTACATTTTGGAGAGCTTCCACAGTAGGAATGCAGCATTTGCCCACTTTACTATCTTGATTCATGATTGCATTTAATCCCATTTATTATTTTCAGAGATACATCACTTGACCGTCGATTAATTTTAAAATGGAAAGCCTTTGTCTTTCTCACATGCCCTTCATCAAAACTAATATCTCCTGTGTAGTCATTTGTCTTGAGTTGTTATATGAAATAAAGACTACCGAGCTTTTTCTCTTATTCAGGACAGTAAGATTAATTTACTTTTCTCATCTGCTCCTACCATTTTTTTCTTCTGCCAGTTCTTCTTTTGCTGATAATTTTTCAGTTTTATTTGGATGTTTGCTTGTACATCTCCTTTCCTTCTGTTAGTATGGTGTTACCTTGGGGGTTGCCAGGCGGGACACCCATTGGATAGGATGGAACAACGATTTTACATCCCGCCAAATAAAATCGAGTGGGGTGTAAAACCAGCATTGTAACCGATCCCGTCAGTAGGTTAGGTTAAAATTGCCCTCCACTTAACTCTAACTACACTTCATCCCTTCCTCGACTGCTCACTTTCTGAATCATTTCATATACTTATTTTTGGCATTATATTTTTTCATTTCCATTATTGTTTAATTTGTTCTGTGCTTTTCCTGTTTTTTCATTTTCTTAGCTGTACTTTTCTTCTGCGACTGCTTTACCGCTAATCATTTCAAAGATTTTTTTCACTCTTGCATTATCTATAGATTATCTGATCAGGTCAGGTTTTACCAGACGATGTTAGCTTCACTGTCTCTGGTCTCTTCACTTAACCAACCCCTTTGGCTAAACTTGATGATTTTATCTTCTAGGGCTGAACTGCTATTAAACTTTCTCAGTGACCTCACATTTACTAACCCTCTATCTATCTCTATCTTATTTTTGTCACCACTTAGCTTCCTTATCTCAGTTTAAAGAATCATTTTAGAATAATGACATAATTCCAATGAAAGATACATTTGACCCTCTACATGACATTGAAAACACCTACAATAAGCTGGGATATCAGAGATACAGATTTGACGCTGGTAAATTTTTAGTAATAGTAAAATAAGATAATTTTGAAAAGTAAGATGTGAAGAAATTGTTTCTTGGAATAAAATCTAAATTAAAAATAAATTAGTATTTTATAGGCCAATTGTAATATTTAAGCATTCAAGGAATGTTTAGAAAAGATTTTTTTTTAATTCTCCATGAAAATAGATTGTTTGTTTGCTTTCAGCCAATAATTTAGGAAGAAGAAAAAAATACTGCACATAGGGAGAGAATCACCCTGATCACTGTGTGTTAAAACATTGTAAACACAGCAGGAAAAATTTCCTGGCTGGGAACTTCTGTATAGGTTCTCCTGATTTCCTGCCATAACTTTTGCAGGAGACTGATGAAACCTCCGGAGAAATGGTTTCTAATACTGAACTCCCACTGGAGAATCGCTGCAGAAATTCAAGCCACCTATGTTCACTTCTTCCAGCTAAATCATAAACTTATTTTGTTAGAACAAACGCAACTTTTCTAGGGCTACCAAGCATAAAGCAGCTTACTTTTAATACCATTAACACACAATGATCAGATATGTTTAGGATGTTTACATTGTTAGGAAATCATGGGTCAGCCAGCCATAAAAAAATTGAAGGCAAGAATAATAATGGCCACATAGAGATCAGGGATTATTGGTATATTAAACCTTTATTTGTATATAATTATGGATAATATAAATATTTTTCACAGGTTTCCTTTCCTGGACTGGATAACTGGTTATAAGTGTCTGCAGCTTACATGTGCCTGACAAATGTGTCGGTAATATCTTTTAGTTTTGCATTATTTGTGTTCTGTGAATGTGCATGAGAAGCACATGTGGGCACGCACTATATGTGTGTCTAAGCAATGCAGTCAAGGGAGAAAGCTTGTCAATGGAAAATAAGTCTTAGGTTTTCAAATATTTGTATTAACATTTACAAACACAATACATAATTCCACTACACATTAAATATTTGTATCATCTGGGCAATTCCCGACATTCAGGGTGGTCAAAAGTGCTTCTGGCTGAGATTCAAACCACACTTAGCCTGTGAATCAATACACAAATGTAGTGGAATAATTACATAACTTTTATGTGCTACATACAGCAAATTAGTGCTAATTAAAAATGTTAATGTCAATAACAACAGAAGCATATTTGCATCATGCAGCACACCTGTATCTTAGCATAAACAACAGCAACAACATAGAATTGCAATTTTGTGAGCAAATTAGGAAGGGATTGCAAAGTAGACCATGGGTTGAATTTTACGAGCCCCTCGACGCCGTGGGTCGTGGTGAGGGGGCGCGTAAAATTCTGAGGGGAGAGGCCCACCGCATCTTAACAGCGGCGGGGGGACTTCGGTGCGGCCCCCTTGCCGCTCGGCAGCGGCACCCCGATGAGAATATGTAAAACATTACTTACACCTCCAGCTTATGCACGCTGCCGCCTCTTGCTCCACACTTCGGCATTTTACGTAGAACGTAAAACGTCACGTGCTGTCCCACTCACAAACAGAAAACCAGACGGTACATCAGAAGCAGGAGTACTGGACAATGAAGGTAAGTGCAGAAATACAAGGGTCTCAGCACTGCATTCTGAAAGAGAGGAGGGAGGGGGGATTACAGGGGTCTCAGCTCTGCATTCTTAAAGGGAGGAGAGAGGGGGGTCTGGGATTACTGGAGGGAAAGCTCTGCAGGCATGAAGGGAGGTACTGTGTACCCCACAACTGTAAACAGTGTATGCTTTGTATTTGTTTGTGTGTGTGAAGGAGCAATGACACTCTAGTCACCTGTGTGTGGGGAGGGTGCCAGAAAGGGCAGGAGCGTTAAGGTTATGTGGATGGTGGGGGCAATCGATGCAGCTGGTAGGATTTTGATGTGGTCATGCTGTGCCACTCTAGGTATTAGCCAAGATGGGCAATGCCATGGCATGCCACATAGTCGATCCGTGAAAGCACTTGATGTACCCAACAACACCAATCCCTGCCCTGTTAGGAACCCTTGAATAAATGAAGGATACAACTTTATTTATCACATAGAAATGGGTCTGGCTCATCCTACATTGTGTGATCCACTTCTCCTGAGGATCCATATGCGCCGCAGGCAAAATCAACAGGCAAGTGTGGTCCACATAGAGGCCCCCGGTTGTGAGCAGCAGCCCCCAAGGGGAGCTCACCATTACAGTCACCATGCATCTACAGGCCCCACATGACATGCCATCGGATGTTAGAGCACCAGTGTCAGAGGTGATTGCGCATGTAGAGAGGGTGGTGATATGTCTCTGAGCCCTGCTCAACAATGGGCTCAACAAAGCCCATGGGCTTCGGTGGACATCCTATGCCTGCGGTCTTCATAGTGGCAGCGGTTCTTAAGTTTGACACTTATGCAGCTTTTCAGGGGCCCACCAGAAACCTTTGTGGGGTCACACAGTCAGCAGTGCACCTTTGCATCAGGGAGTTCACCAATGCCCTACACCAGAGGGCCAGTGAGTATGTCCGCTTTATGACAGACTCTCACAGCCAGGCCCGGAGGGCATCAGTTTCGGCATCACTGCTGGCGAACCATAGGTTTTAGGGATCGTAGACTGCACCCATGTGGCCATCAGGCCTCCCGCCAGGCTACCACCTGCTGATGTTACCATTAAAGGAATCCTGTCCCCAATCTAGGTGCAGCTGGTATGTGATTACCGCAGATGCGTCATGCAAATCTGTGCCCCACTTCTCACGCAGCTGCCATGACACCTGGGCCCTGCGCCAATCCCTTCTGCCACCACTATTCATTGAACTGGCTCAGATGGAGAGGTGGCTTCTTGGAGATAAGGGCTAAAATTGCAGACATGGCACCCGACACCAGTGAGAGACGCCACCACTGCTGCAGAGGAGAGATACAATGCCAGCCACTGAGCTACAAGAGCCACCATTGAGCAGGAAATCGGCATGCTGAAAAAGTGCTTCCAATGCCTGGATAGATAGGGTGATGCCCTGTACTACGGGCTAAAAAGGCCAGCTCCTTTCTTTACTGCTCACTGTGCTCTGCACAACTACGCACCCAATAGGGGCAGGCCTGGCATGTTGAGGAGAGACATCAGCAGGATTCCTCCTTGGACTATGAGGACACTGAGCAACTACAACATGAAAGGTGCATGAGAGGGTAGATGGCTCCCAGGCTTGGCACGCAGGGCTAGCAGTGAGGTAGGGATGTACGGAAGTGGCTTATCAGACAAAGGCTCTCTGCTCCATAGGAACCGACATGAGCTCTGCAAGCCACACATCACCCTCGCTCACCTGCTGTACAGCAGTCCACATTAGAGGCAGCAGCTGACTGTGCCAATGTCTATGGCCCTGCATCTGTGGAGAGGCTCATGAGTAATGGTGGCATGGCAATGATTTTATTGCATACATTGGCTCTCCTGAAGGGCCAACGGTGCAAAGGGATGTGACATTGGCGCTACATGCTGGTACACATCATTCGCACAGAGAAAAGGACACACATGTTGGTGAGGAACATTTAGTGAAAGACGTATTTACATTGCTGTGACACCCATGCAGTCCCATTTGTGTCAATGTGATCTCTATAAATGCTTGCGAGTTCCCCTTCTCAGTGCAACCTCTGCGCTAGCAGCCTGACTGGAGGAAGGCTGCTGATCTGATTGCCCTTTGCTGCGGATGACTTTGGTATTCAAACCTTGTGCGCGTTAGGCCTAGTGGGCCCCGACTGGCTGGGGGAGTGATCGTTCATCCTGTTCCGGCATTGGACCCTTTGACGCCGGATGACTCCACGGCTATTTACCTCCTCTGCCATCTCCAGCCAGGCTGCCTTGTTCAGGCAGGAGGGCCTCTTCTTACCATCGCTGGGGAAAAGGACCTCCCGCCTTGCCCGCACAGCCTGAAGGAGAGTGAACAGGGAGGCTTCGCTGAACTGTGGGCCACCCTAGAGTACCCCTCTGCTATCCTTGGTTCTTGTTTTGGTCCTTTAGAGGCAAAGGTGACTCCACCGTGTAACTGCTTTACCTTTTGGCTACAAGGTTTGTCTTGCACATGTTTGAAAACCAATGCAGGACTAGTGAGGAAATATGTGGTGCTGTCCTGGTTTTTTATCTATTAATATTGACACATTCTCACGAACACTTTGTTTCTGAATCAGCTGATCATAATTATTGGTGTATTATTTCTAGTTGGCAATGCAGCTAGGAAATGAACATATTTTCCTGTTTTTTTTACAAAGATCATTTAATTGCAGTTCCATGTATTTTCACATAACAGTTAGTAGAGAAATGAACACAGACTCCAAATGCATTTTAATCTGTGGCTTTTCACAGTCAGATGATTAGAAGCCCATTCTTTTCTTTTGGGCCTCCTTATCTCGAGAGACAATGGATACGCGCCTGGAGGTGGTCAGTGGTTTGTGAAGCAGCGCCTGGAGTGGCTATAAAGGCCAATTCTAGAGTGACAGGCTCTTCCACAGGTGCTGCAGAGAAATTTGTTTGTCGGGGCTGTTACACAGTTGGCTCTCCCCTTGCGCCTCTGTCTTTTTTCCTGCCAACTACTAAGTCTCTTCGACTCGCCACATTTTAGCCCTGTCTTTATGGCTGCCTGCCAGCTCTGGCGAACGCTGGCAACTGACTCCCACGACTTGTGATCAATGTCACAGGATTTCATGTCGCGTTTGCAGACGTCTTTAAAGCGGAGACGTGGACGGCCGGTGGGTCTGATACCAGTGGCGAGCTCGCCGTACAATGTGTCTTTGGGGATCCTGCCATCTTCCATGCGACTCACATGGCCAAGCCATCTCAAGCGCCGCTGACTCAGTAGTGTGTACAAGCTGGGGATGTTGGCCACC
Source organism: Heterodontus francisci (assembly GCF_036365525.1). Lineage (NCBI taxonomy): Eukaryota > Metazoa > Chordata > Chondrichthyes > Heterodontiformes > Heterodontidae > Heterodontus > Heterodontus francisci. Next base: position 95,989,964 of record NC_090372.1, on the reverse strand, counting down.
TCGAGGACTTCTGTGTTTGGAGATACGGTCCTGCCACCTGATGCCAAGAATTCTCCGGAGGCAGCGAAGATGGAATGAATTGAGACGTCGCTCTTGGCTGACATATGTTCTCCAGGCCTCGCTGCCATAGAGCAAGGTACTGAGGACACAGGCCTGATACACTCGGACTTTTGTGTTCCGTGTCAGTGCGCCATTTTCCCACACGCTCTTGGCCAGTCTGGACATAGCAGTGGAAGCCTTACCCATGCGCTTGTTGATTTCTGCATCTAGAGACAGGTTACTGGTGATAGTTGAGCCTAGGTAGGTGAACTCTTGAACCACTTCCAGAGCGTGGTCGCCAATATTGATGGATGGAGCATTTCTGACGTCCTGCCCCATGATGTTCGTTTTCTTGAGGCTGATGGTTAGGCCAAATTCATTGCAGGCAGCCGCAAACCTGTCGATGAGACTCTGCAGGCACTCTTCAGTGTGAGATGTTAAAGCAGCATCGTCAGCAAAGAGGAGTTCCCTAATGAGGACTTTCCGTACTTTGGACTTCGCTCTTAGACGGGCAAGGTTGAACAACCAGCCCCCTGATCTTGTGTGGCCATAGTGTGTCGATATTCTTCAATTATGTTTTTTTCTGTTGTGTATTTGCCTTTTATGGTATATTTAACTCTCACGTCCTGGAATGTGCGAAATTAAGATTATTCACCCAGGTGCGGCATGCCTACAAGAAGCAATGTTACACTTGAGTGGAAGAAGAGGATCACGACTTCAAAGGACACTGGGACACAGCAGGGTAAGTATGTGACAGCAAAGCAGAAAGTGCTGGGGAAACTCAACAGGTCAGGCTGCATCTGTGGAGAGAGAAGCAGAGTTAACTTTCAGGTCTGTGAACTTGGTCAAGTTAACTCTGCTTCTCTCGCCACAGATGCTGCCTGACCTGCTGAGTTACTACAGCACTTTCTGCTTTGGCTGCCAGATTGACAGCAGCCCCACTCTTCAATTGTGAGCTAAGTATTTCTTTGGCAGGTGTCAGGAAGCAGGCGCTGGGGTGCTTTAAATAGGGCCCGAGCACCTGCTGCACAAATGTCATATGGTCCCTCACTGTGCCGGATGTCCCGCCTCTCCCCAAGTAATATTGGGGGCGGTGCGGTGCGTCACAGTGATGTTAATGCACCCCTGCGTGTAATATTGCAGGGCCTCGCCAGCAGCCGCACAGTGCGGGCACACTGCTGAATTCAAAGCGCGTCGCCACGAAGTGCAGCGCGTTAATAAAATTCAGCCCCATATGTTTCCAATGTACTATATAGCTGCAACAGTGCACCTGCCTCTTAACAAACCAAGCATGTCTTGTATTATGTGTTAATAATGTACTTGTTGGTTTCAGACCATAATGTATCTTCTAATACCAAAACAGCTAAACATCTTGTTATCCCCAATATTTCTTCTTCACAGTGACAGAGAGTAAACTGAATCATCCACAGCCTACTGTTTAAAATATATATGCATATTTCTGATCATTTGTTTTTGATTTCATCGAGATGACTAATGTTGGTGTCAAAGAATGAAAAATTTATTCCCCACCTTTTGTTATTCAGCATTAGCATTCTGCATTCTCAGGTCAGATGTACCACAGCTACATGTAATGTAAAGCTCGCCGTACTCTGCTCCAATAACTAGCTTCAGGAGAGCACTCCCTGCTGCACCAGTAGGACGCTTTCACTTCATGCAATATTTGATCTGTCTTAATGAGGTTGCCAGTTTAATGATGATATGTGCCAAACTGTGCTGAGCTTTGTGCAGTAGCCTGGCATTTACTAGGAACTGGGTGAGACTGCCAAAGTCATTTCACTGGAAACCATTATCTTCAACAGATAGAGGAGACGCTCACTTGGATTGAATTCAAACCCAGGTGCTAGAAGGCAAAAGATGGCATACTGACACACTCTGCCATCCAGTCCTTTTACTTAAAAAAAAATCTTTAACATTCCATTTAAGCTATATATTCTACTGCTGTTCTTCTTAGGTTGATGGAACAGGAAATTAAGAAATTAAAACTGTGAAATTGGACAGCCCCCAAAAACGGACACGAATATCACAGTGCACAATTAACCGGGGCCCATTGCCTCCAATGCAGGGAGCATGAAAACTTCATGCTGCCTGCTAATTTGCATGACAGCTACGTGCAGCCAGCTCTAAATGTGCTGCTGAGTGGCTGCAAACCTCAGCAGGTGGCCCATGTTTGTGGAAAGCTAGCACCATTTAAAGCTAGCCTGCACTACTTAAAGCCAGCTTGCACTTCTTAAAAGAAAGAAGCATTCTGGCTGGAGTAGGTGCTGGCACTGGTTGCAGAAGAGATTGTGAGCAAAAAGAACACTGAATTACGGCACAATGGGGCAGAGAGCAAGGATGCTTGCCTGGACGTGTTGGTAGAGGAGGTGGACGGAAAGAGAGAAGTCCTCTATCCACAGGGGTCAGGAGGCCCTCCAGAAAAAACTGTGTGAAGGCAATGGGAGCAGACAGCCGTGGTGGCTATTACTAGGAGTCTAGAACCGAGGACCTGGATGCAGTGCCGCAAGAAGTTCAATGACCTCACACGAATGGTCAAAGTCAATGCATTCATCTTCAAATGGCATATCCCACTAACTGCACCACTAGCATCACACATTGCTCAATGCATCACCCCATCACTCACCTACCAACACACGCTATCAGCCATGACTCACATCCTACATGCATTTCTTTATCTCACCTTCATACACTTAGCACTGCTGCAAGCATGAAGAAAGGTTAAGGGAACTGTAGCATAGAGGGTACTGTGACTGGACTAGTACTCCAGAGGCTCAGACTAATGGTCCAGAGATAAGAGTTCAAATCCCACCAGCAGGTGGGGAATTTAAATTCAATTAATAAATAAATTTGGAATAAAAAAGGCTAATCTCAGTAATGATGATCATGAAACAACCAGATTGTTGCATCCTTTAGGGAAGGAAATCTGCCGTCTTTACCTTGTCTGGCCTACATGTGACTCCAGACCCACAGCAATGTGGTTGACTCTTACATGATCTCTGAAATGGCCTAGCAAGCCACTCAGTTGTATCAAACTGCTAGTCAAGCAACAGCCTAATATGCTCACCAAATCAGACCTTAGAGCCAATGTCATCTTGCAATTTTTCCGATGGTAGAACTGGAAGTGGGTGGCACTCCGCTCAATTCCTTTTTGCTGTTTCCCACATGATTATGAGTGAAAATCAAAGTTCCAGTGACAGGCACAGGAGACACGTGCAATCAGTTGGTGGAGAATGATTTTCACTGGTGGAACCTCCCGTCATCCAGCAAAGCATCATGTGTGATAGGGTTAGAAGTCATCCTTCAGTACAATCATGTAGGCTTATCAGCATGGCCATTTTTCTTGAGGCAGAATATTCTAGGCTTTTCCCCTTAATATAGTTTAAAATGTTACCCACCCTCACCTGTCTTTAAACCTCTCCTACACCATCACCACCCACTTTTGTATTTGTCTGGATTTTTTCCTCACCATCACCAACATCTCAGCCAGTAGGTAGAGGCCAGCCCCATTGTTCAGTGATGCCTCCATTCAGGTGCTCCTCCTGTCCATCAGGGAAAGGTGGGAGGTCCTCTTTCCTGCAGATAGCATCAGAAGACTCTGCTGCCTGACCAAGGTGACCTGGACGGAGCTGGCTGAGGAGGTGTCAAACCATGGAGTTCAACGAAGAACCTGGGGGCAGTATAGGAAGTATGTCAATGACCTGCTCAGATCGGAGAGGGAAAGTGATGTGGCCGAATCTTAACAAAGGGTATCTAGTGCGGACCTCAAAACTTTATGTCTGTCAGTGGGCATCCATGCCAGGCAGATGAATGTGTTATCAGCCTTGGTGCCACATAGCAATTGTGTCCCGAGAATGTGGAAGTCTGGAGTCTGATTGCACTTGGGTGCAGCGTGAGACTGAAAAGCCAGAATGTGAGAGGGATGTAAACAGACAAGTAGGGGTTAGGCGTCACTTGACATAAGTCCTGCCAAGAATGAGGCACATTGGTTTTGTCATTTGAACATTGATTTTGAACTGTTGCTGGAGCAAGGAAATGACTTGTTGAACAGAGCAGCAGTGGCTGAAAAAAACATTTGCATACTAACAGACGGTGCTTGTCTAGACAAAGAACTGTTACTGACACATTCGCCCCACAATGAATGTTGATCAGCGGACAGTGAGGAGATGGGGAAGCACATTCCAGGGCCTTCTGGGGTGATGCAATCCACAGAGGCCAGGACTGGTTGGACCAGTTGGTCACATGACTAACTGGCTATTCCAGGGTTTTTTGAACCAGCCACAGAGAGTTTGAACTCAGGAAAGACTGTCCTGGATTGAGAAGATCTCTCCTCTCCTGCCTCCTCCCATCTCTTTCTCACAAGCCTCTGAATCCACTGAAGACACATGAACCCCACGAGACAAAAGTCTCCTACAGCGAACAAGGTTTAAGAAGAATACTGGGCCCCAATGAAAAGCCAGATCCGCCTACAATCAAGAAATCTACAGTGAACTCAAAGAACCGTAACAAAAACTCTTCAGATAATGCCTCAAACTTTTCCACTTTATTTTTCTTCTGTTCTTTTCTGTCTCTATTTGCATGTATGCATGCTAGTGTGGGCACGTCGTGTATCCATAGGCATTAACCAAATTAAAGTTTAAGTTTAAGTTTAATAAATTTCAACCCTTCTTCTTTAAACCTAAGAAAACCTGTTTTGTGCTGGTTTCTTTGCCTTATAATTGGAAAGCAGTGAACAAGGATTCACCAAGGGGGAGCGAAAAACACATTGTTTTAAAAATTAAACCCTGTTACGGTAAGACCCAATGAAGGCTGAGAGGAACCCCGAGACACCTTTCTTATCTGGTCATAACACATATCATTAACTCAGCGCTTTTTCCTGCAGGACAAGCAGACCCACAATCAGCAGGGGCATACCAAGAAAGGGGGTGGTGTTCTAGATCTTAGTCTCCTGACCCCAGCAGAGGAGGAGGCAGTCCAAATAGCATGAGAGGAAAGAGGAGAAGCCATTGCGGATGGCGAGGCTGGATCGTCTAGGTGTTGATGCCACTTGGGCACACAGGAGAAGCGTGAAAAAGTAATGCGCTCATGGTGTTATGATGCTTAATTAAAATCTGTTTGTTCTCCACTGCAGGTTCCTACAATCGCACAATGACAAGCCAGCAAGCTGTTGACTCCGCCTCTGAGGACGATGAGAACAATGCCCCTAAGGGTACACCGTCACCTGCCTCTTCTACATTCTCCATCAATGCAGTTGCATCCACAAGGTCTGAGGGGGGTTTGCACGTAGAATCAGGGTCACAATCTGGTGGACACAGTACAGATACGTCCCAGCAGCTGAGTGACTATGTTTCAGCCAGGTCCCCTAACAGTCACAGGTCTGCTGAGCCCCATGCTGATGACGATACTCTGTTCGAAGTCACAAGAAGTCTGCTGGAAATGCAGCAAACATATGGGGAACATTTGTCAGAGATACCAGAGGTCAGGCGCAGCTTTGTGTGGGCAATGGAGGAGTCTATGCAAGCCATGATGTCTATCACATCCCAGGCATGTGAGCATATGACTTCCTCCATGGAGAGGGTAGCGACCGACATGGAGGGCCAGGTCAAGCACTCAATTCAGATGCACTCTGACCTGTAGTCTAGAGCTGTAGCCAAGAGCTCTGTGCAGCAGTGGCTAAGTGAGAGGGAGTCGCAGCACCTCCCTCAGGGAGACAGGCAGGTGCCATCTTGCACCCAGATGGAGGAGGAGCACATGTCAACTGCCCCTGGGGCCTTCTTCTCTGGACACCCACAGGGTGAGTGGAGTCTCCTCTTCCGCCACACCCTCCCCCCGACATTGACCCCCTTACCTGCAACAGGTGAGGCAGAGGGGGATGCCCCTGCACCAGTGCAGGAGACCTCCAGTAGGATGGAGTTCTCAAGGCCCCCTAATTCCTGAGATCGCCCGCCATGGTCATCCAGAGCAACAGGGCAGCAATGAGCCGACTGACTTCACCTCAGCTGGTAATGTCGGAGTAGCACCAAGATATACTGGGAGAAAGTGTAAACTTAAGGAATTATGAGCACGTAGATGACATGGGTGGTCAAATGCAAAATATGACACATGTAAATAGTTTACAATATATTTTTTCTGCTTTTTTGTACATTTGTCATTTCTTAAAACTTGCCGAGCTAGAGAGCTAAATGTAATGGGATGCCTCATGACTGGCATGCTTTGATGCTTACAGAGGAGTAACAGACATGGCTTTATTGTTGAAAATTTGAGTGTTCATTATTCACTGATTGCTAGTTTGAATGTGCAGTTTTGCACTTGACCGTCTGTGGGACATGGCTTCATATGAAGGCTCAGCTGGCCCTCCCTTCTATGCCTTGCAAAGGAGTTTGCCTGCGTCTACTCACAACTTGGAGATGAGATGGTGCAGGTGCACTCGAGGTAATGTTATGGTGATTCTAGTTCTGACCGCGTGGCTGGATGATAGACATATGTCACAGATTTCTTCAGCTTCAGTATTCACTAGCGAGTGCATTGAGCAAAGCTCCACTCCCTGTGCAATTGTAGATGGCAGAGGACGCCTGTTTTGAATTCTGAGCACCAGAGAGGTTGGCAGGGGTAGGTCAACATCCCAGGAAGGCAATGCATTCTGGTTTTGGAACAATAATCACGCAGGTGCCTCACTCATGGCTGAAACGTGCGAATATAAGGTTGTCCCTGGTAGCCCATTCACGCCTCTCCATGATCCTGGCATCTATTAAAGCCTCATTCATATTAATGGCATCATCCTCAGGCTTATCCAAATCATCCACATCTGAGGAGGAGTGCTCCTCCTGTTCCTCCAGCTACAAAATATGGCCGTGTTGCATTGCCAGGTTGTGCAGTGTACAGCAGACTACAACTATTTCTGAGACCCTCTGTGGTGCATCTTGCAGAGCCCCTCCAGACCAGTCAAGGCAGCAGAAGTGCATTTTCAGCAAGCCAGCAGTATGTTCGATGATGGCTCTGGTGGAGGTGTGAGCTGCATTGTGTTGCCCTTCAGCTGAGCTTTGGAGATGCCTCACTGGTGTCATCAACCATGTCTGAAGGTGGTAACCCTTGTTACCCAGGATCCAGCCATCAACCTGGACAGGTGCATCAAATATTCCCAGTAATTGTGAGTTCACAAAATGTATGCATCATGACAGCTCCTGGGAAAACAAGGACAGACCTGCATGACTCTCGCAAACCAGTTGAACGTTCAAAGAGTGAAAGCCTTTGCGATTCACAAATGTAGCAGGGTGGTCCCAGTGAGTGCGAATGGCCACAGGAGTGTGGTCGATCACCCCTTGCACTGTAGGGAAAAAAGCAATGGCGCCGAAGACCGTTAACATGGCTGCCTGGCTGTCCTCATCTACTGGGAAATAGATGATATCATTGGCATGATGCAATAGGGCATTAGTCACCTCCTTCATGCACCTGTTGAGTGGCAGCCTGTGAGATGCCTGTTGAGCCCTGGAAAGCATCGCTTGCAAAAATTTGAGTGCCGCAGTCACCCTTGAGGGCAACTGGCATGCGGTTCCCACCAAACCCACAGGGTTGCAGGTCTTGCTGAACGATCCCACAAATTTCAGTGACCATTTTGCATGACATCCTCAGATGTCTTTGGCATTGTCTCTCCGACATCTGACGGTAGTTAGTCCTTGTCCTGAGGACGTGTTGACGCGCTAGTGGACGTCTTCTATGATGCCTTCCCTGGGTGACATCATTCTGAGCAGCCTCCCTTTCTTGTGCTGTTGCTGACATTGCGGCCTCAGCCGCTGAGCAGCAAGCACCCTCCTCTGTCTCAGCCTCTCCTCTTGCTCCAGAGGTTGCAAAAATATTGGGTATATGAGACCCATGTCATTGCAGCTTTATAACTGTTTCAATGGGCTGGATTTTAAGGAGCCCTTAACGTCAGTATCTGGGGTAGGGGGGGGTACTTAAGATGGCCCCGGATTAGGCCCACCACAGACCTCGACGCCAGCAGGTCCCTGCCCAATCCTCCCGGCGGTGGCGAGGCACCGTGGTGGCCTCCCCACCTCTGGGCGACAGGACCTGTATTAACATATGCAAGTGAATAAGAACAATAAATAAACATGCATTTACCTGGGATCTTACGGGCCCGCCGCAATCTTCAGAGCGGCAGCCGGCATTCCCGCGCCTTCAGATCCCCGTCCGGGGAATCGAGGAGCGACACTGGTGGGGAGGGGGGGGGGAGGAGATAAGTTGATTGGTGCGGTGGGTGGTGGGGGGGGGGGAACAGGGTCAAATTTGCGTCGTGGATGTAGGGGATGGTGGGAAGGGCTGTAGTTTTAACTTTGTGCAGTTTGTTGGGGGGACGGTCAGATGGTTAAGGTAAGTGTTTTGGGGGGAAGGGCAAATAATTTAATTCTTATTGGGGGGTGGGAGCGGGACAACATGGGCAAGGAAACCCTCCTGCTGATTACCACCTATTGCCCTCCCTCAGCTGATGAATGAGTACTCCTCCATGTTTAGCACCACTTAGAAGAAACACTGAGGGTGGCAAGGGCACAGAATGTACTCTGGATAGGAACTTCAATGTCCATCACCAAGAGTGACTCGGCAGCACCACTACTGTCTGAGTCCTGAAGGACATAGCTGGTAGACTGGGTATGTGGCAGGCGGTGAGAGAACCAACAAGAGGAAAAAATCTACTTGACATCTTCATCAATCTAACTGTCACAGATGCATCTGTCCATGACAGTATTGGTAGGAGTGACGACCACTGCACAGTTCTTATGGAGATTCATGAGGACCTCGTTGCCCAAACTTTTGGTAACCTCTCCTAATATGTCCTTATGTGGTACAGTGTCAAATTTTATCTGATAATGCTTGTGTAAAGCACCTTGGGATGTTTTACTGCATTAAGTGTCAGTTGGCTACCCAAAGTTACCTTGATTACATTTCCTCCCACCCCTGCTCTTGTAAAGACTCTATTTCATACTCTCAGGTTCTCCATATCTGTCATATCTGTTCTGACAATGCCACCTCCACACCACTGCTTCCAATATGACTTCCTTTTTCCTTAACTGAGGATTCCCCTCCACCATGGTTGACAGGTCCCTTGACCGTGTTTCCCCTCCCCCCCCCGACCCCCCCCTACCCATTTCCTGGACTTCTGCCCTTACCCCTTCTCCTCTTTCCCAGAACCGTGATAGGATTTCACTTGATCTCATCTTCCATGCCACCAGCCTCCACATTTAATGGACCATCCTCCACCATTTCTGCCACCTCCAGCTTGATGCCACCACCAAATGCATCTTCCCCTCCCCTCCACTTTCAGCATTCCGAAGGAACCATTCCCTCCAGAACACCCTGGTCCACTTTTCCATCATCCTCAACATCCCTTCCCCTCCCCAAGACACCTTCTCGTGCAAGAGCAGGAGAGGCAGCACCTGCCCTTACACATCCTCCATTCCCACTGTCCTGGGCCCCAAACACTCCTTCTAGGTAAAACAGCAATTTTTTTTTGTATTTCAATTTAGTATAGTGTACTCACTGTTCATGATGCAGTCTCCTCTGCATTGGGGAGACTAAATGCAGATTGGACGATTGCTTTGTGGAACACCTCGTTCAGTCCGCAAGCATAAACCTGAGCTTCCAGTTGCATGTTGTTTTAATTCTCTGTCCCACTCTCACCCTGACCTGTCTGTCATTAGCCTCCTACACTGTTTCAATGAAGCTCAAAGAAAGCTTGTGGAACAAAACCTCATCTTTCAATTCTGCACTCGACAGCCTTCCAGACTCCATATTGAGTTCAACAATTTCAGATATAACCGCTGCTCCAATTATTTCAGACAGCAGGTGATGATTCTGCTATTTCCATTCACATCATATCTAGACCCATCTTTTATTGCTTTACTTGTCCCATTACCATCTCCGTTTGCCTTGCACCATTATCCCATTAATCATTACAATAATACTCAAATCTATCCTGGAAACAAAACTCGCCATGTGCATTGTTGATTTGACCCTTCACAGTCCAATCCAATAATTCCATGTATGGATCCCACATCACTTTCTGTCTCATGCTACTCAAATTTATATTTATTCTGGAATTCATAGTTTATATATGCAGAAAAGATTAGTATTAGAGGATTATTACAGGAGACAAAAAACAAAAATTACGAAACTGAAAACATTTCAGGATGAAACGGACAGATGCAGTGAAGCAAAACACAATCATAAGGTCAGAAGTGGGGATGTTCGCTGATGATTGCACAATGTTCAGCACCATTCGTGACTCCACAGATACTGAAGCAGTCCGTGTAGAAATGCAGCAAAACCTGGACAATATCCAGGCTTGGGCTGATAAGTGGCAAGTAACATTCGCTCCACACAAGTGCCAGGCAATGACCATCTCCAACAAGAGAGAATCTAACCATCTCCCCTTGACATTCAATAGCATTACTATCGCTGACTCCCCCACTATCAACATCCTAGGGGCTACCATTGACCAGAAACTGAACTGGAGTAGCCATATAAATACCGTGGCTACAAGAGCAGGTCAGAAGCTAGGAATCCTGAGGCGAGCAACTCACCTCCTGACTCCCCAAAGCCTGTCCACCATCTACAAGACACAAGTCAGGAGTGTGATGGAATACTCACCACTTGCCTGGATGGGTGCAGCTCCAACAACACTCAAGAAGCTTGACACCATCCAGGACAAAGCAGTCCACTTGATTGGCACCCCATCTACAAACATGCACTCCCTCCAACACCGACGCACAGTGGCAGCAGTGTGTACCATCTACAAGATGCACTGCAGCAATGCACCAAGGCTGCTTAGACAGCACCTTCCAAACCCGTGACCTCTACCAACTAGAAGGACAAGGGCAGCAAATACATGGGAACACCACCACCTGCAAGTTCCCGTCCAAGTCACACACCATCCTGACTTGGAACTATATCGCCATTCCTTCACTGTCGCGGGGTCAAAATCCTGGAACTCCCTTCCTAACAGCACTGTGGGTGTACCTACCCCACATGGACTGCAGCGGTTCAAGAAGGCAGCTCACCACCACCTTCTCAAGGGCAATTAGGGATGGGCAATAAATGCTGGCATAGCCAGTGACGCCAACATCCTATGAATGAATTTTTTAAAAATTAGGCTAATTTGACCATATGAATTTGCAGAAGACCAGTGAATAAATTAATTATTTAATAGTGGGATATAAGTTAGTAGTTCAATGTGGAATAACAAGGTTGCACATGGCTTTCACGTCAGTCATGAAGACCAAGTTTGTTTCTGTGAGCTGACTTGGTATGGAGAGATAATTGCAGTTAGTACTTTAGTTCGGAACAAAAAGCAAGATTGGATAATATTTTATAATTTATGCACAACCAGCAACATTGCACTTGGCTGTTCATTTTGATGAAAAGATAACAAATGCAACAAGAAAGTCAAAAACGACAATGTAATTCAAGCATCCGCGGTTTATGCAGAACAGGTTCTGTTAGTTATAAAACCAAAAAGTACTGGAAATACTCAGCAGGACTGGCAGCATCTGTGGAGAGAGAAGCAGAGTTAACGTTTCAGGTCCATGACCTTTCATCAGACTGGCAAAGGTTAGAAATGTAATAGGTTTTAAGCAAATAAAGTGGGGGTGGGGCAAAAGAGATCAAATGGGATCAACAAATTTTGATAGGACAGAGGGTCACAGAGAGTAACTGACAAGGAAATCATGGGACAAAGACAAAGACAAAGAGTGTGTTAATGGTGTGGTGAAAGATAAAGCATTAGTGCAGAGAATGACAGAATAAGGAAAGCCCTAGCCAAAAGCAAAAACATGAAAAAAAAGTGGGCAGGCACATGGTTAAAAAAAAGTGGAATGATGAAACAAACTAAAATAAGATGAAATAAAAAGAAATAAAAATAAAAATTACAAAGTAAAACTAAAAAAAAAGGGGGCAGTCATGCTCTGAAATTATCGAACTCAATGTTCAGTCCCGTAGGCTGTCACGTGTCTAATCGGTAAATGAGGTGCTGTTCCTCGTGCTTGCGTTGATGTTCACTGGAACACTGCAGCAATCTCAGGACAGAGATGTGGGCATGAGAGCAGGGGGGTGTGTTGCAATGACAAGCGACAGGAAGCTTGGGGTCATGTTTTCGGACTGAGCAGAGGTCTTCAGCAAAGCGCTAACCCAATCTGCGTTTGGTCATGGATGTAGGTGGGAAGAGACTGGACCATGGGAGAAAAGATAGAGACAAGTTAGAAAAAAATAAGTTCATTGGGGCAGGAACAGGCTGAAATGATGGATTTGCCAGGACAGTCCTGATTTTGGATTTTAGGAAGGAGGTAAAAGCGGGCTGTCCAGGGTTGCGCGACTATGAGGTTGGAAGCTGTAGAGGGAAGGTCTCCGGAGGAGATGAGGTCAGTGACAGTCCTGTGGACAGTAGCTTGATGTTCAGTGGTGGGGTCATGGTCCAGGGGGAGGTAGGAAGAAGTGTCGGAAAGTTGACTCTCAGTCTCTGCAAGGTAGAGGTCATGCTCTGTATGTCAGACAACAACAGCATCACCCTTGTCAGCAGGTTTGATCACAAAGTAGGGGTTAGACCTGAGAGAACAGAGTGCAGCAAGTTCAGAGGGAGACAGGTTAGAGTGAGTGAGGGGAGCGGAAAAATCGAGACAGCCGATATCACACTGAAAATGAAAAGATCAAGACCCATGGCAGACCCATTGTTTCAGCCTGTTCCTGCCTCACTGAACTTATTTCTTCCTAACGTGACTCTATCTTTTCTCTGCTGGTCCAGTCTTTTCCCACCTACATCCATGACTCTTCTGACACCCAACATCATTCTAACAGTTTCCAGTTTTTTGGCCCTAACCACCTCCTCTTCATTATGGACGTCCAATCTCTCTACACCTCCATCCCCCACCAGGACGGTTTGAGGGCTCTTTACTCCTTCCTTGAATAGCGGACCAACCAGTCCCCGTCCACCACCACCCTCCTCCGCCTGGCTGAACTTATTCTCACATTGAACAACTTCTCCTTCAACTCCACTCACTTTCTTTAAGTTAAAGGTGTTGCTTTGGGCACCCGCATGGGTCCTAGTTATGCCTGTCTTTTTGTGCGATATGTTGAACATTCTTTGTTCCAATCCTACTCTGGCCCCGTCCCGCAAATTTTTTCCGATACATTGATGACTGTATCCGTGCCGTTTCCTGCTCTCGCCCAGAACTGGAAATCTTTATCAACCTTGCTTCCAATTTCCACCTTTCTCTCACCCTTACATGGTCCATCTCTGACACTTCCCTTCCCTTCCTCGACCTCTCTGTCTCCATCTCTGGGTAAGGCTGTCTACTACTATTCATTATAAGCCCACCGACTCCCACGGCTACCTTGACTACACTTCCTCACACCCTGTTTCCTGTAAGAACTTCACTCCATTCTCCCAGTTTCTCTGTATCCGATACATCTGCTCTGATGATACAGCCTTCCACAACAGCACATCAGATACGTCTTCCTTTTTCCTTAACCAAGGATTCCCCCCACTGCGGTTGATAGAGCCCTCAGCTGTGTCCGGCCCATTTCCCATACCTCTGGTTTCACCCCTTCCCCTCCCTCCCAGAACCGCGACAGGGTTCCCCTTGTCCTCACTTTCCACTCCACCAGCCTCCACATCCAAAAGATCATCCTCCGCCATTTCCGCCACCTCCAGCGTGATGCCACTGCCGAACACATCTTCCCCTCGCCTCCCCTGTCAGCATTCCGAAGGGATCGTTCCCTCCGCGACACCCTGGTACACTCCTCCATTACCCCCGACACCTTGTCCCCTTCCCACGGCACCTTCCCATGCAATCGCAGGAGATGTAATACCTGGCCTTTTACCACCTCTCTCCTCATTATCCAAGGCCCCAAACAGTCCTTTCAGGCAAAGCAGCGATTTACTTGTACTTCTTTCAATTTAGTCTCCTGTATTCGCTGCTCACAATGCGGTCTCCTTGACATTGGGGAGACCAAACGCAGGTTGGGTGACTGTTTTGTGGAACACCGCTGCTCAGTCCGAAAACATGACCCCGAGCTTCCTGTTGCTTGCCATTTCAACACACCCCACTGCTCTCATGTTCACATCTCTGTCCTGAGATTGCTGCAGTGTTCCAGTGAACATCAACGCAAGCTCGAGAAACAGCACCTCATTTACCGATTAGGCGCGCTACAGCCTGCTGGACTGAACATTGAGTTCAATAATTTCAGAGCATCACTTTGTATTTTTTATTTTTATTTCTTTTTATTTCATTTTATTTTAGTTTGTTTCATCGTTCCATTTTTTTTACCATGTGCCTGCCCACTTTTTTTTTTCATGTTTTTGCATTTGGCTAGGGCTTTCATTATTCTGTCATTTAACACCCTCATTGACACAGTCTTTGTCTTTGCCTTTTCCCCATGACCTCCTTGTCAGTTATTCTCTGTGAGCCTCTGACCTATCAACACCTTCCCATTTGTCCTCTGTTGTCCCACCACCACTTTATTTGCTTAAAACCTATTACATTTCTAACCATTGCCAGTCTGATAAAAGACCTGAAACGTTAACTTTGCTTTTCTCTCCGCAGATGCTGCCAGGCCTGCTGAGTATTTCCAGCACTTTTTGGTTTTATTTCAGATTTCTATCATCTGCAGTATTTTGCTTTTATTTTAAGATTCTGTTAGTTACTGTTTTACAGGCAGTTGCTTAAGAAAGCTGCTTAGTCTTTCACTGGTTGCAATTTTCAAAATCTAAACATTATGCCAACTGGATAGCAGTGCTTTTGGGAGTTTGGTCAAATAGCTCAGGAATGCACTGAGCCCTGATCAATTGCAGGCACTGGGGACCAAGTTGCAGGAACAAATCTGTTTGAGGTATTTATGATTGAACCATCACAGTGGCAATTTGGACAAAGCTGAAAATTTTCACATATGGAAAGCAGACTGCTGTGATGTAGACTTCCGGTTATTCAGTATGTTCAATAAGGTCCATATATTCAAAAAAAATGCTTTCTCCCATTACATAGCTGAAAGAGATTCCCACAATTCTGTTGAGATGGCAGTTGAATGACAGAGTCTTATCTGCTGATTTATCTAAGATACTTGAATTCTTATGAAGCAAAGCAGGCCTTGAGTCAATCAACTCATTTTCAGTAGAACAGAGATCCTGATGGCTGACTCTGCACAAGCCTACAGCATAATATTGGGTACTTCAACTATCGTTAGGGTTGCTGGATATACTGTCCTTGTGGCATCTGTGATGCAAAAATCTCACCTCCTTTGTTTGCTCAAATTCTGTTAGGCATGATTCCACTGATGCTGACAACCTTCAAGTAGTCATGAAAACATACACAGTGATTGTGGGAAGGCCATTTGTCTGTAAATTAAATCATAGAATTGCCTAATCATGTTTTCACCCAATACACTGGTGGATTTCACAGCAGAAATCACTGGACATTAATCAACTGATTTTCTCCCTCTTAATCCAGCAATGCTGTGACCAATTGTTGCTACATTTGAACCCTGGGGCTGAGGTCAGCTAACACAGCACAGATGACAAATTAAACATGGGAATTTCTGATTTTTGTGCTGGACAGTGCAAATACCTAAGGTAGTAAGAGAGGTGCTCAGCTCCATTTAATCTATAACTAATCTGTGGAAAAAAAAGTTGAGAAAATATGCTATCTCCTTTGGGCTGCTTACAATAATATGGTTGATCATGTGAGATGTTACAGTTATCAATATTACTACCAGAGTCCTGTGCATCCAAGAATTTTTCAGAGGCTGAGGTCCCACCACTAGGGCCGGAAATGGGAGCGACCCCACTCCGGCGGGCGGCGGAACCCTGGGGTGGCATTTTGCCGCTGTCAGAGCTGCCGTCCAATTGAGGATGGCAGCCCACCTCCTTGAGCTGCTTATCCAATCACAGGACTGGCAGTTCAGCAGCCTCGGCAGTGCTACCACTAGCGGTGGCCACTGCTGAGGCTGCAACATCAGACGCCCTCAAAGAGCAGGTGGGTTTTTGTGAAGAATCTGGGGCCAGGTAGGCAGGTCTGGGGGTTGGGGTTGTAGGGTCATGGGTGCACCAGAGGCACTGTTGCTGTGGCATGGCCATTGCAACTAGGGGCCCCTCCATGGACCATGGACCACCCATCAAGGAGGCCCTTCCCCCATCTCCCCCCCCACTGCCATGGGAACCCACTGGAAGGCCTAATATCTCATTTTGTGGCTCGGTGTCATTCTTTGTTTTATAATGCCCCTGTGAAGCGCCTTGGGACGTTTTATTACATTAGAGGGGCTATATGAATATAAGTTGTTGTTATAGAGTAAATATGGAGAACCTGCTTCCACTAATGGGTGGATTGATAACCAGACAACACAGACATAAGATGATTGGAAAAAAGAATCAAAGGCGAGAGGAGGAAAACTTTTTTATGCAGTGAGTTTTTATGATCTAGAATACATTGCCTGAAAGGGTGATGGACGTACAAGAAATTGGAGGACTATGGGGAAAGTGCTGCAGAGTGGGATGAATTGGATAGCTTCTTCAAAGAGCCAGCACAGACATGATAGGCCAAATGGCCTCCTTCTGTGCCATAAAATTCTAAGGTTAAAGGCAATCTTACCTTATCTTATCTTAACATCATGATTTTATTGAATGGCAGAGCAGGCTCATAGGGCCAAATGGCCTACTCCTGTTCCTATTTCTTAAGTTCTTATGTTCTTTTATTCTTATGTTCAATTTTAGTTTTTCCAATCAGTATGGTTTCTTATATATATTAGTCTCACTGGGAGAGATGTTGAGCTGGTCTATTATTCTCTTTGTTTCTATTTTTTTCTCTTTTCTCCTCAAGGTTCTGATCCTTGCTATGGCTCCATGGGTGTCAGTAGCACTTTTGTACCTCATGCAAGTGGCCATTCTTCATTTCCGAATTCTGAACAAACGTCAGTAGGCAAATTGATCACGAAGGCCATCACAACAAAGTCCAATCCTATCTTCTCTTAACCGCACGGGTTTTTCAGTAAGAGCCAGTAGCTGGCAATTAGGAGGGACAAATGTAATTGAGTTTTTCCTCCTCACAAGTTCGCGTCTCAGGTCAATTGTTTTTCCCCTATTTGATACGTGCCAAATCAGCACAGGGATCTTCTGGTCTATGTAATTCAGTATCACACTACAAAGTGTACTTACTCATTGGGCAAGCTACTACTAACTTTCTGTTTGTTTCTGTTACGATCTTGTCAACTTGCTGTCAGATGAAAATCTTAATTGTTCAATAATATATTATTCCTCTTTAATATGCTGGTTTTTGTTTGTTTATTTTTAGTTCTACATGTTTTGAAGGCTTTGAAATCTGAAATAAAAATGAAAACTAATACATTAAGATTTCAAGATAGAAAAATGATTTCGTTATAACTTTCACACAATACAAAAGCATTGCCTGGAATTTCTGTGGGGTTTTCTTAATCTCCTCCCATAACTTTGGCAAACAATCAGCATAAACAGTTAAAACAGCTAAAAACAGCAACTTACAGTGTTTTTGCAGGGTTTCCCCTGATTTTCTGCTGAAGTTACAGCAGGAGAGTCCCATGGAAATTCTCCCCCAAAAGTGTTGTTACTTGTTGAAAACTGATTTCTGATTTCACTCTTCTTTAAATGAACATTTGGAAGGGAATTTATTTCCACTTATCTGGATCATTTAACATGATTGTTTCATATCAAGGAGGCATATAAAACACTCGTACAATGATAATTAGGATGAATATTTTTTGCACACATCGCTGTTTGAATTCCGCTGTCCAAAAAATTTCATTGCTCTTTTGTGGATCCCATGCTGGAATGCCACTCATTAATCTGGATCCAGCCTCACTAACAACACAATAACAAGAAACTAGGATCAGTCCAGAAATTTTCCTGCAGCAGAATCCTTTAAAACTAGGAATTGTAATCATCCATTTGAATCTCACTTATCGATATGTGGATTGGCCAAACTTGTCTTTTCTGCGAATAAATCCATTCTGTGTAAGATATAAAAAATAGTCTCATGGATAATGTGCCATTCCTAATTTTTTTAATTAAGCACTCTTTCAAATCATAGAATCATAGAAAGTTTACGGCACAGAAAGAGGTCACTTGACCCATCGTATCTGTGCCGGCCAATGAACGATCCACCCAGTCTAATCCCACCTTCCAGCATTTGGTCCAAAGCCCTGCAGGTTATGGCGCTTGAGGTGCATAGCCAGACTCCTTTTAAATGAGTTGAGGGTTTCTGCCTCAATGACCCTTTCAGGCAGTGAGTTCCAGACCCCCACCACCCTTTGGCTGAAAAAGAAATTTCCTCATCTCCCCTCTAATCTTTCTACCAATTACTTTAAATCTATTCCCCCTAGTCACTGACCTCTCTGTTAAGGTAAATAGGCCCTTCACCTCCACTTTATCCAGGCCCCTCAAAATTTTGTACATTTCAATCAGATCTCCTCTCAGCCTTCTCCATTCCAAGGATAACAACCCTAGCCTATCCAATCTTTCCTCATAGCTGCAGTTTTCCAGTCCCAGCAACATCCTCATAAATTTCCTCTGTACCCTCTCTGGCACAATTACATCCTTTGTCTAATGAGATGACCAGAACTGCACACAGTACCCAAGTTGTGGCCTAACTAATGATTTATACAGTTCCAGCATACCCTCCCTGCTCTTATATTCTATACCTCAGCTAATAATGGAAAGGATTCCATATGCCTCCTTAACCACCTTATCGACTTGTCCGGCTACCTTCAGGGATCTGTGGATATTCAATCCAAGGTCCCTCACTTCCTCTACACCTTTCAGTATTTTCCCCTTAATCGTGTATTCCTTTGCCTTGTTTGACCTCCCCAAATTCATCACCTCACACTTCTCCAGGTTGAATTCCATTTGCCACTTACTGCCCATCTGACCAGACCATCAATATCTTCCTGCATCCTATAGCTATCCTCCTCGCTATCTACCACACGGCCAATCTTTGTGTCATCTGCAAACTTCTTGATCATGCTCCCTACACTTACATTCAAATCATTAATATATACTACAAAAAAGCAGGAGACCCAGTGCTGAGCCCTGTGCAACACCACTGGAAACAGCCCTCCAGTCGCAAAAACACCTGTAAACAATTACCCTTTGTTTCCTGCCACTGAGCTAATTTTGTATCCACCTTGCTGCATTTCTCTGGATCCCATGGGATTCTATTTTTTAACCAGTCTGCCATGTGGGACCTTGTCAAAAGCCTTGCTAAAATCCATGTAGACCACATCAACTGCACTACCCTCATCTATCTTCCTTGTTACTTCTTCAAAAATTCAATCAGGTTGGTCAGACAAGATCTTCCCTTAACAAATCCATGCTGACTGTCCTTGATTAATCCGTGCCTTTTTAAGTGACAGTTTATCCTGCCTCTCAGAATTGATTCCAATAATTTGCCCACTACTGAGAAGAGACTGACAGTCCTGTAATTATTTGGTCTATCCCTCGCTCTCTTTTTGAACAGAAGTACAAGGTTAGCAGTCCTCCAATCCTCCGGCACCACACCTGTATCCAGTGAGGACTGGAAAATGATGGGCAGATCTTCCGCTGTTTCTTCTCTTGCTTCTTTTAATGGCCGAGGGTACATTTCATCTGGCCCTGGTGATTTATCAGCTTTCAAGGATGCTAATCCCATTAATACTTCCTCTCTCCCTATGTTTATCACATCTATTACTTCATACCCCTCTTTCTCAACTACAATATCTGCATCATCCCTCACTTTTGTGAAGACAGACACAAAGTATTCATTAAGAGCAATACCAACATCTGCCGCCCCTACACATAGGTCACCTTTCTGGTCTTTTATGGGCCCTACTCTTTCCTTAGTTATCCTCTTACTCAATGTATTGATAAAACATCTTCCGGTTCACCTTGATTTTGCCTGCCAATATTCTTTCATGCCCTCTCTTAGCTTTCCTAATTTCCTTTTTGATTCACTCCTCCACTTTCTATATTCCTCTCGGCTTTCTCTAGTACTGAGTTCTTGGTTATAGGGTTTTCACACATGATAGGGAGGGAGATAAGAAAGGAGGGGGGTGGCAATGTTGGTCTAGGAGCAATTACAGCTGTGAGGAGGGATAATATGTTGGAAAGTTCATCAAATGAGGCCATATGGATCGAGCTAAGGAACACATAAGGGAATACAGAACTGGCTCGGTCACAGAAGACAGAGGGTAGCAGTGGAAGGGTGCTTTTCTGAATGGAGGGATGTGACTAGTGGTGTTCCGCAGGGATCAGTGCTGGGACCTTTGCTGTTTGTAGTATATATAAATGATTTGGAGGAAAATGTAGCTGGTCTGATTAGTAAGTTTGCGGACGATACAAAGGTTGGTGGAGTTGCGGACAGTGATGAGGAATGTCAGAGGATACAGCAGGATATAGATCGATTGGAGACTTGGGCGGAGAAATGGCAGATGGAGTTTAATTCGGACAAATGTGAGATAATGCATTTTGGAAGGTCTAATGCAGGTGGGAAGTATACAGTAAATGGCAGAACCCTCAGGAGTATTGACAGACAGAGAGATCTGGGCGTACAGGTCCACATGTCACTGAAAGTGGCAACGCAGGTGGATAAGGTAGTCAAGAAGGCATACGGCCTGCTTGCCTTCATCGGTCGGGGCATAGAGTATAAAAATAGGCAAGTCATGCTGCAGCTGTACAGAAGTTTAGTTAGGCCACACTTAGAATATTGCGTGCAATTCTGGTTGCCACGCTACCAGAAGGACGTGGAGGCTTTGGAGAGGGTACAGAAGAGGTTTACCAGGATGTTGCCTGGTCTGGAGGGCATTAGCTATGAGGAGAGGTTGAATAAACTTGGATTGTTTTCACTGGAACGACGGAGGTGGAGGGGCGACATGATAGAGGTTTACAAAGTTATAAGCGGCATGGACAGAGTGGATAGTCAGAAGCTTTTTCCCAGGGTGGAAGAGTCAGTTACTAGGGGACATAGGTTTAAGGTGAGAGGGGCAAAGTTTAGAGGGGATGTGCGAGGCAAGTTCTTTACACAGAGGGTGGTGAGTGCCTGGAACTTGTTGCCGGGGGAGGTGGGAAGCAGGTACCATAGAGACGTTTACGAGGCATCTTGACAAATACATGAATAGGATGGGAATAGAGGGATACGGACCCCGGAAGTGCAGAAGGTTTTAGTTTAGGCAGGCATCAAGATCGGCGCAGGCTTGGAGGGCTGAATGGCCTGTTCCTGTGCTGTACTGTTCTTTGTTCTTTTGTTCTTTGTTCTTGGTGTTGGACATAAGCCTTCCTTTTCTGCCTCATCTGACCCTGTAAGTTCTTTGACATCCATGTGGCTCTATATTTGTCCGTCTCACCCTTTTTCTTTGTGGGGACATGTTTACTCTGAACCCCTTGAATCTCACCTTTGAATGCCTCCCACTGCTCTGACACTGATTTACCTTCAAGTAGCTGTTTCCAGTCCACTTTCGCTAAATCACTACTCAGTTTAGTAAAATTGGCCTTGCCCCAATTGAGAACTCTAACTCCTGTTCTATCCTTGTCCTTTTCCATAATTATGTTAAAACTGATTGAATTATGATCATTACCACCAAAGTGCTCTCCCACTGCCACTCCTTCCACCTGCCCATCTTCATTTCCTAAAACTAAGTCTAAAACTGCATCCTGTCTTGTTGGACTTGCTACATACTGGCCAAAAAAGTTCTCCTGAATGCACCTCAAGAATTCTGCTCCCTTAATTCCTTTCACACTGAAACTATCCCAGTTAATATTGAGGTAGTTAAAATTCCCTACTATTACTGCCCAATTGTTCTTGCACTTCTCAGAGATTTACCTACATATCTGCTCCTCTATCTCCCTTTGACTGTTCGGGGGTCTACAGTACACTCCCAGCAGTGTGATTGCCCCTTATGTGTTACTTAGCTCGATCCATATGGCCTCATTTGATGAACTTTCCAACATATTATCCCTCCTCACAGCTGTAATTGTTCCTTTGACCAACATTGCCACCCCCCTCCTTTCTTATCTCCCTCCCTATCGTGTGTGAAAACCCTATAACCAGGAACGTTCAGCTGCCATTCCTGTCCCTCTTTAAGCCATGTTTCTGTAATAGCGATGATGTCATACAGCTACGTGTCTATCTGTGCCTTCAGCTCATCTGCTTTATTTGTTATACTCCTTGCATTAAAATAGATACCCTTGAGCACTGTCAAAAGTCTTTTTTTTTCTATCCTTTGTTTCTTCTGTCTCCTCGACTGGAGATATTTTTTTTCTCCTAAACTCAACAGGATAACTTTTTTCACCTTAGGTTTTTTTCTGGATGGCACGACCATTTTTGGAACACGAACCCGATTGCCGCAGCGGCAGGACTGCGGGTACAATCTTCCAGAAGGTATAAAATTAAGAGGACACCTCTGGGATCGCTGTCCAATTAGGGACACCGGCCAGGTTGAGGAGGCGGGATGGCGATACAGCACATGCGATTGCAAGCGTAGTTGGCAGCCTTCTCTGTGTCTGTCGTGACAGTGCCGCTGAGGCGAATGGGACAAGGGAGGGCAGGACGAAATGGAGGCACAAAATGGATGGAGGAAAATGACAGTCACTTCTTCACCACTAGCACGATCCGTGACATCAGTCTTCAGGAGATAATTATGCAATTGCAAACCCCTATCTGTGGATGACTTCAGCCTTGCCGATTTTCCCCTTTAACTACAGATTGCATATCATTTTCATGGCGCTCTGACCTCTCGCTGTGCATTTGCATCCTGTGAGTTGACAAGCTGCAGATACTGCCGGGGTACAGTGTATCTCCGGTAAAATTCCATTGCCCTTGAAAAATACTTGCGAATTGCTTCATTAATAACCTCCATTGGCTTCCCGCTGCTGCCAAGCAGGTTGCCTTCAGCGCACAGAGGCCGCCTCTAGGAAAAGCGGGAGGAGGAGGGAGCATGTCGGAATTCCTGTCCAACCTAATTTTTGACTAAGTTTCCTCGTACCCCCCACCCCGCCCCCCCCCCCACCCCACCACCTCCAAACCTGCCTCCTAAGGCCGAGTAAAACTTCCCCCCAACATTGCTGAATTTTCTTTTTTCAGCCCTGATACCAAATTTAAGACATTCTGCACACAGCTTCACTGCTGATTCAAAAACATCCTTAAAATTCAAATGTACTTTAAATAGACTGGAACACTACCTGTTTGCCTAATCATAATTTTCCCTCACTCGTCTTTTATTTAAGTTTGTTGATTGGTAATGATTCTGTTGAACTGCTGTGAAACCACTTGGCACTCTACAACTTAATAATATGTACTTAATTGTGTATATAAATTTTACATTTGTATATTCCAGTTAATTTGTGCTCTTTCTTCCTCCCCATTGTACTATAATCATTGTTATAGGCCTTCCTAAGCAGCCTTTCTATCAATGTTTTCCTGAAGGATGCCCTTTAATCCAGTGTTACTTCATTACTCGGTCCGTACTGTTCATGATTGCTTTGTTTTATTCCCCCTGTTCAGTTGTGCAGAACGTGAATAAACCAGTGAGATAGCTAATATTTCATATGTGTTCACTCATGTTGATGTCTTTCGTCACTCCTGTCTACTCCATCCCTGTTATTTATAGGGCTGATTTTAACCCGAGCAGCACTGCCAGATGGCCATGTATCCTGCTGGTCAGCCATCCAAAGTCTGTTCAGGGGTAAAATCCACCCCAGAGTTTCGTATAGAATTTTATACTCCAGCTTTCTCTAGACGGCAAGGTTTGGACTTGTTCTAGGGAACAGGAGATTTTGAGGTGACCTAACTGAAATTTTCAGGAGTCTGAAGGAGATTATCCAACAAGTTGTTAATAACAAGGAGTTAATCCAATAAGTTGTTTACAATGGTGAGTGGCCAAATTCTAGGAGACACAAGTTAAAAATTAAAATTTTAAGAGTAAGAAAGGAAGTCAATCAGATCCTTTTTATCTGAACAGTAATAGATCGCTGCAATAAATTACCAGAGAGGCTACTAAACCAACTCAGCATCTTTAGGAGAGAGAATGTATTGAAAGGTATGTGATTAGGTGGGTAGATGGAGCTAGTTTATGGAAAAGGCCAGACTTTTTTGGAAAAATGGGATTTTCTTGCTCCTAAAGTTTCTTATGTTCAGTGCCACCCTAGGTATATCAAAAAATGAATGACTCAGTAGGTAAATGCACAATGTGATATTGAGCCCTATAGATCTATTAGATCCCAGTTTTGAGTCAATGGTGAATTAGCTAATCTCACATCAGGCAACAGTATAGGTACTATTTTTGGCCTGAGCTTTGGTGGCCTGGGAAGGCGGGAAATCAGATAGTGTTCCAACAACTGGTCACTCCAATATCCATACTGGAAAGTGAACCTGTATGGTTGTCAAGCGAAGACAGAATTAGGCTCAGTGTGATGCACACCACAGTCAAATAGATACATTATCTAGCCTCATATATAAAAAAATTGCTATTGGGTAAAGTACCAATAAGCTTCCGTATTACCAAATTGAATCAGTTACTTGAGAGGAGTTGAGAAAATGACGGAAAAAATTAACTGGGGTCACCTTTCCTACACTGCTCAAGTGCACCATTAGAGAGTTTACCAAGATCTGTATTGAGAGGATTTATGCAGCTCCCTCCAGGTGTGCCAATATGTCATCTTCTTCATTAAGAAGCATAGAATAAGATGCTGGAAATGAATAATAAAAAAGAAAGTCATAAAATACGATGGTTTTGTTGGATGTCACAATATAGGCAAATTTCAAAAATTTCGAACCAGAATTTTTCTTTGTTGATTTACTTCTATTACATTTATTAAGGTTAATAACTGAGTACACTATTGTAATCTTTGAAAATTATAGAAAATAAATGGCTTTATCATCGGAATATGTTTTTATAATTAGTATCATGTGATTAGCTTTGTTTCCACCCCACCCCCAACCCCCAACCCCTGCAGTTGTTTTAGCTGTTTTAATCCTCTCTTTGGTGATAGATCTGTTGAAAGATATTTAAATCAGCCATCATATCCAGAGATTACTGCTTAGCTGAATTTGAATTCATGAAACTGACATTGAAATTGACAAATGGCACTACTGGAAACTGAGCATTTCTAAAATGTTTTATTTATGGCTGTGAAGTCCTATTTAGTACACATGTAGGTACTTTTTTGTTGCAAGAGGTTATCAATACAGCAATTCCATTGAGATGCATGATGGCTTTCTATGGCATTTTGTGCTGAAGCAGATTTCTTTCTTCTCCCTGCACCTAACATAATCTATATTTTAATTAATATCTAGTTTGAAAAATCATTTGTTTTTGCTAATAAATTCTCACAATATTCACAATGAAAATTCCAAACTCCTATTTGGCTATCTTCAGCTTCCAGCACAGCATCGGCTTATTGAGAAATGACATGGGTAAAAGATGGGACTCTTTTTCACAAATAATTTGTTATTTGTAGACTCCATATTAAGCTTTGATTTATTTTCTGTTGATTGGTATAGCTGAGAAAATAATTTTTCCAGCTCATATAATTCCAAAACTGTGGAAATAAAAAAATCATATTTTCATAATTGATCATTTGTTCTATTTTCCTAGCCTAAACAACTATTAAAATGGTTTTTAATAGAAGGCATAAAACAAGTGTTCTAAGTACAATAATAAAGAGGCATGTGTTATATGTACTTTTTTAGTTCTATTTTTAAATCTGTCATTTGCTCTTGAGATTACACGTTAATCCCGCTCATTCATAGCAAAACACATGAAATCCTCATTCAGTATACTTTACATTTGGTTGCAGAATGGAGGAGTGTACTGTGTAAGGATCTTTGTTTGATGGGTTTGGGTTCTTCATGTTTTTTGCTCTTGTGTTACTCTATTAACACCACTGTCACAAGGCTACCCATTTGTATGCAGGGCATTCATGGCAGTTAATTCTTTTCTCCAAAGTCCAAATGGTAAAGACCTATTAACCATCTGATAACTCCAGATTTTAGTACCTGATAGAGATTAGAAACCTAAATAAATGGTCACTGTGAGGCAATTGCTCGTGGACTCCCCATTAAGCACTGCTTTATTTTCTGCAGATCACACTGTCTGAACAGGGAATTTTTCCAGCATCATTCAGTTCTACAGGCCTCCCCCATAACTTATCCACCATATTTTATATAAAATCCCCATTTATTCTGTTCCTTTATATACTGTTATGCTTTTCCCTGTCCTCAATGCTGTTATATTATTATTCTCCTCCTTTCACGTGGGCTTAACCTTAACAAATAGGTTGCTCAGCTGGCTGCACTCCTAAAAACAAATACAGAAAAATAGAAGGCTGCCTATTGTTATAAATTTAACTGCTACACTTTGTGTCTTTTTCTTGTGTTAACAATTAGGTAATGTTTGAAGCATTCCTCGTGAGTAATCATAATCTCGTGTAATACTCTCTTTTTGATCTTTAATCTTTATTATCACTTTCGTCACGTACAACAATAGGCTTACTCTCACAGCACCTCCTCCTTCTAACATTAGGGTGTGGCATATACGCCCTTTTATTGTTAGATGCATGCCAACAGTGGTTGAGCACATTAACATTCAAATTCATACATCTGATAATACTGATCCCCACATTTTCTACCTCTTCTGACAACTTGTAGCTTATTTATTCTCTTTAAACTATTGTATGCAACATCAATCCAGATAAATTATGATAACTTTTTTATTACAGAATACAACAAGGATAGGATAACAGTTGAACCAGGTCAGAGGTCAAGCCTAATTGAACTGCCTTTCTAATCACAATTCAGACCTCAAGTTAGCAAATTATATCACAAACCTCTGAAAGAGTTGATACAGTGGCTTTTCAAGTTAGACATGATGTGTAAAATTGGCCAACAAGAGTTTTCTGAGGAGTGCCCACCATGACTTGTCACATCATCTTTCCTTTACTCCTGCTACTTTTGCAAAGACTCATCCAGGGTCAAAAATCTTCTTGCTGTTATACTATGGACTGCTGCAGAGAAACAGGGCTTGCTACACAGCCTCCAGCTGTGTACTTACACCCTCGGCCCCCTTCACCTGCCCCAGCCATTCAGAATAACATCACACCATAAAATATTCATGAACAGCCCAATACTCCAGCCAAGGGCTCGCTTCTGCAGGTGGCTGTCACGTCAGTAATTGCCCGCTACTTCCCTCTGCAGCGTAAAATTGTTTTCATTATGTGTCATGAACATTGAGCCAAGCAAATCCCTCTTGAGTGGTTTCCCAAGGGCTTGAGGGAGGAGGTACTTAAGTTAAACAGGCGCTTTTGGCCTAGGAGGAAAGGCAACCAGTGGAAGCTCATCATTAACTCCACTTCTAACAGCAGACAAACAGAAGGCTCATGCAAAACTCTCATAAAGATTATCCTAAATGTCTCAGTTACTGGAAAGGGTTTCAGTGAGTTTAGCTGCTCTTACGATACTTAGGGCTATGTCAAGCAGAGAAGGGAATCACTTTCCACCTGACTGCAGTTCCCATGGTTTGCAGTGCAAGTGGATAAGCAGGACCCAGCAATAAACTTCAGCATTGTGAGACAATAATACACAGTCAGGTCCCTCCATTTTGATTCAAGGGTGTCTTTTTCTTTTCCCCCTGCGGCGGACTAATCACAGCTGCAGTTTGTATAATTGCAGCAAAGACAGAAATGTGTTTAAGAAGTCATTCTGGGCTTTTTTAATGAATGCTGGAATTCGAATAAAGACAACAAACAGGATGTATAATAAATAAGATTTAATTTTCAGATAATGATGGACAGAAGTGCTTGGGTGATTGATGTGGGAGAGATGCTTGTGAGAAAGGGTATGGAAAATGAAAAAAAGGAAGCAACAAGTGGGATTAAACTCTTGTTTAAATGCAACACAAGCAGCTGATATATGGCTGCAGGATCAATTGTAGAAAAAAATTTGCTGGCACCAGTAGCTTGTAGCCTGCTGTGCGTTTTGGTTTTGGTAATAGCCCTTGTAAAAGCACATCAGAACCCTCATAATTGGACACAAATTTATCCATCCAAGTTCAAACTGAGATTTAGAAAACTCGGGGTGCCACATGTTGTAAATTATGACCTAAAGGTCGTGAACTTTGGGGTGGGCTGGGCTGGGGACTTGGATTTATAAATCAGCATTTAGAAACTTGTTGAGTCTTAGCTTTAGATAACATGAATGGAAGTTAATTGTACATGTTCTTATTGCAAATAATAGACAAACTTTTCAATGGTTACTACCAAATGCAGAAGGTTTTCTTGTATACACATGGCATACAAGTTGTGGAAGCCTTGCTTATTGCATAGCATTACAACACCCATTTATTCACCATTTGTTTAATACGGCCACATGTGATAAAGTCATCCAAGAGGACTGTTGGCAATCATCTGGAAAACATTTTTTTCCTTTCTAGCTGGATATGTTGAATTTCTATTCTGGGTACTTCACTGCAGTTTGGAACTATTCACTAGCAGCAATTTCAGACAGCCCATCAGTAGCCTGATGTAAATCTTCCTGTCTCCTGAATGACTACTGTAGTGGGCTTCATGCCTGGCTGCCTGTCCTGACTGTCAATTTACTTTCATTCTGTCAGTCTATGAAAAAACTGGAAATCATGCAGTTACCTTTTCAGTGGGGTGCACTTGACTAAAAGGTTGCAGTTTCTTCAAAAAAAAAAGCAGAGAAAATGCAATTCACAGCTATCTTGTGATAGGGGTGGTAAAAGTTCAAATGGACATGGGATCTCACTAACTTTTTTGAATTCGGATAATGACTGCTTTGCAACGATGGAGGCTGCTGTGCCTGTGAATGTTGTATTATGCCTGTTACTTTCTGAGTGAAAGACACTTTAAATGGTTAGGTATATCATTGCCAAAAAGGGCTAAAAGGTTCTGTCACCATTTTAAGAAGGAATTGGTCCTTTTTTCTCCTTATTTCTGAAACTCCATTCTGGACAGCTGTTAGTGACTTACCAAACTTTTCATATGGATATGTATGTTAATGACAGGCAATGAACTGGAGATGAAGAGCCCCAAACACAGGCCGATCTCTTCAGTGCACATCAAAAGACAGAACAAAAGGGGCAGTAAAAGAGGCAGCGATGGTGGAGCCTCCACTTTTGTGCGCTGAATTAGTTCTGCAAGCAATGAAACTGATCTTTTCTCCTTGCCAGAAAAGTCTGGTGATTTTTGTGAGTGCTCATTAGCACAAGAGGCGTTTGTGAAGATAATTGACTGACGCTGATAGTGCTGGCTGTCACAACAGGACGAGTGCTGTATGTGCCACATGCTTCAGCTGTTGTTTATGATTTTTTTTCAGCCACCTCAGATTAAAAGATGTTTCAAACATTCTTACGTGTTCTCACAGCTACAAGTCCAAGTTTTGTACTAACACAAGACATTTTGATTTCTTCTGGCAGAGTGAAAGAAAATTACAACAGACTGGACATGGGAACAGATGCAGAGTTGAGGTTTATTAACTCAAAGTGCTTTGCCTCACCCATATAGTCTAATTGCCTGGAAAATACGATCTTTACATGGATTATTGTTAATTTGAATTGAAATGGGCCAACTGTTGTGTATTCATAATCAAAATGTAGTGCTAAAATTAAGAAAAAAAATGAGGTCTGAAAAAAACTGTCTTTTGAAAGCTCAGAATTTTGGTCTATAAGTTTGTTAAGGAAACAGACTGCATGCATTTTCCTGGCCTGGCCTTGCTTTAATTCCAGATCATTTTAAACAATTACTGCAAGCTCCTTACACACTTGGAAACACAATTATTAAAGTAATCAAATGAGATCTCTTTTTCAACGAGAAATGCCTTGTTATCTGGTAATTGTCTCTGTTTCCAGATTTGATTTATACTCTGGAAAGGATACTATTTGGAACTGTACAGACTTGTAATAAGCTTATTTGTTGTATTTTTTCATTCTTTTGCCTTTAACCTCTGTTTGGCATCAAGACATTTCTACTTCCCATTCCAAAAGCATGTCAAATGGTATAATTTTAGTTAATTTTTTTAACTGGCAATTCGCCGAATATCGCTGAAATATTTTAAATGTGAGCCATCCAAAATCTTTACTGCATTATAAAAATATTGCAGAAAATATTGATTTCTTCAAATGTATCAAAATGAAAACATCAATGTTGCATGCTCTGTTTTCTTGAGGAGCAATATGCAGTTATTGAGCCAATTTTGCATTTTATTTGAAGAGTATCTCCAAAAATATTTTGGCCTGTTTAACCATTTAAAGTAAATAAGCGAGGAAGTATCTTTGCTAATTTATGGCAGTCCTGTTCCTTCTGCTAGGATGCCAGCAAAAGAAAATTAGCTTTCAGTTTCTCTCCTCTCGCACACAGATACACACGCTTGCATGGACACAAGAAAAATTTCTTTTCTTCTGTCAGCATTCCTAACAAACAATAGTTAGATTAGTGGAAATGAGGGCCTCCACAGAGAAAGGACATTCAGCCACAGAAGCCTCCCTGCAGGAACAGCTGGTAGGGGTTAATGGCTGCTGAACCTCACAGCCAGGGCCTATTCTCTATTGTGTGTTCAACTCCTGGGAAGGAGGGAGACTTGTGACAGCTTCTGGGGTGCAGAAGATCAGAGGTACACTGACTAGGTCAGGGAGGTAGTTTTCAGAGACACAGGATGCAGTGCTGAAGAGGATTTGTAATAATTGTGACCAAGATTTATGCATTGTTTAGAAACAAGTTAAACGGAAAGGATTGTGTGACTTAAGTAAGTACATACTGTGTTTTAAAGCCTTTTTATGATGATACATAGATTCTGTTGAACACAATATCCACTTGAGAATAAGAATTGGCTGAATTCTTCCAAGACAGTTAGTCAGAGTGAACACATCCTTTGTCCCATCTTTGCAAGCCACCTAGCTTGCTGGATATGATAAAATTATGACATGAGGAAAATTGCACAATTTAGTATGAAGAATGCTTGCACAAATACTGTCATCCTTTGGCTGTTCCCTACCTTAAAATGCACCAATGATAGCTAAAATGACAGACATTTGACAGGTATCTGTAAGCACAACCCAGGCAGCTCATTAAAGTTTTTCTTTATATGCATCAGCAGTCACAAAAGCAAAAACCCATTAGTATTCACTATTTTGCAGATTAGAAGAATTAGGGCTTCAAACGTTGGCTTATACCAAGCAGTGTCATTTGTGAAGTGATGTTTGCTTTATTATTCCCCATTCTCCCCCTCTGAAACCAGCCTGACATGACTTGCGATCCACACAGGGCATAATGAGCAAAATAAAGAACTGGATTGTGGATGAAAAGAAACACATTCCCTTTTTACATGACTGGAATGACAAAGAGGGGAGACTTTATATGTACTCTTTAGGCTCATTAGAGTGCTGATTATGATAGCTCTCTAGTGTAATCTTTAATCGAGTTTGACACTAGATTTGCCCCGTTACAAATCCTGTCATGCAAATTGAGCCATTTGTGTTGTTTGATATGGAAAGATCTGCTATGAAATGAAAGATTAGTTCACAGATGAGACACTAGGGATTGCTGCCCTTGTGCTCTGAGCAACTGATTACAAGGATGAGAGCAACCATTTTTATACTGCTGCTATCATTTGGAAAGAAGATTAAATTAACATGAGTTTTTTTTCTACCTACACATTGAAATGGCAAATAAACATTTAGAGTTCCATCCCTAAACCCACTATTTTCTTTGTGAACTTATCAGAAATAAATTATAGAGAAAGGAAATTACAAATATTTGCAGGTCCATTGGAGAAATGTACACTTAGCTTAAGCGTTATGTATGTGAAATAATAGCTGAAGCATATACTTGCCAGTTTTTAAAAAAGTAATGTATAGAGAAACAGTTCTGTGTGTGACAGAATCAAAGCAACTATTACATTTATCCAACATGAGCGAAATTCACAAAATGTGACACAGTAGACATTCTGTACAAACTTGAATACATGTCTTTTATTATGAAGAGTGATGCTATACTGGGGGCGTTTCATATGGTTTTGGGAGCGGTATGATAGTCAGAGATATAGATGTTATACCAATGGTCACAACCTATCTGTAAATGTTACAGAGAGAAGCTAATCAAGTATACAAGGTTTGTACTAAATTTGAAACTGGTTCGACTTCAGGAACACAAAGTTCACAGTTTAACCATGTAAGTCACTATGTTATGAGCAATACTTAAGGACAGAGACAAATGGAAACAATACGCATACAGACCACATAATGTGAGGCCATGGCAACGCCAGACATGCTTGACTATGGTCTTGTGGTACTCCAGCTTGTTTTTAGCTTTGCATGAATATATTTGTTTCAATCTCTGATATCTCATGTTCTACCTGTTTTTCCTACTGATTTCTGGTTCCCATTGTGATAACTTTTTGTAACCAATGTGACTGATTTTGTCAATTTTAGCAAAAAATGTACTTTGAATAAATGGTGGTGGAATGTCAGTAGAGAGTGCTAACTAGCTATTGATCTGTATTTAGTGCTATTCAGAGGGTTCTAATTCCTCCATAAATGGATGAACAAACATTGGTAAAAAGTTTGAGAAAAGGGCCAATATAATATTACATGATGTATAAAGACCAATCAAGAAAACTCATACTGACTCACATAGCTGTAGATTTGAGAAAAATTAATGCTTTATTTTGGGTCACACTGGCTTAAGAAAGGGGAATATTTTGAAATATCAGCATTGCAGTGACAGAAGTGAACATGACAGTGGAGTTTTCTGCCCACAGCTTGACTGCAGCAACCCATTCATTCCCAGGTATCTCACAGGGTAGCACAGGTAGAACAGGGCAACTTGGGAGCACAGGGAGCATAAAAAGTTCATAATTCACAGCAAATATTAAACCAGGCAATAGGTCTACTGCACCAGAGTCTGCTTGCTAGTCATGACAGAAGAGCAGTACACACAGAGACTCTAAAATAACAGGCAGGCTGTGACTGAATGTGTGGCATCTGACCCAGGGAGAGCTGCAAGGGGACAAGCGTCCACATTGTGCTATCAGATGTAGTGAAGGTTGCAACTGTTCTCAACTTTTATAACACTCAGACATACAGGCACCCACAGGGGACACATCAGGAATCAGGAACATTGCCGTACCACTTGATTGAGGATTGAAAATGGTGTTGGTTAGTGTTTTGGCAAGTGCTGCTCTTTGGGTTTAACTGGAGAGTGAGTGACTTGTTCTCCACCTTCTATAAAGCAAGCAGATGATGCATTGTTAGTGAATAAGCATATTTATCCATATTGTCATTTCATGGACTTTTACAAGCTTGGGCTCACTCACTGTTTGTGGACAAGTTCATGTAACATATTGTGTAAATCATGGAATGTTGGAATAATATGGGGCATAATGTTAGTTCTGTCCTTCAATCTCCGATAGGCCGATGCCTTCAGAGCTCTCCCTCCCTAACAGATCCATAATAGTTTTCTCATACAGCATCAGTCTGGGAATCCAGCAACTGTTCCACACTGTTGTTATGACCAGGTGAGAAAGGTGTCTAGGGGTCTTTTACTGTCTTCACCTGGTCTTATTGTAACAGGGTTTAATTTTTAAACATGCTGTGTTTTGAGCTCCCCCTTGGTGAATCTTTGTTCACCACTTTCCAATCATAAGGCAAAGAAATGAGCATAAACAGGCTTTCTTAGGTTTAAAGACAAAAAGTGAAATTTATTAAAGCTTAATCTTAAACTCTAATACAGGTAACACCTACGGATATATGACGCGCCCACGCTAGTGTGCATAATCGATACACACATGCAAATCGGGACAGAAAAGAGCAGAAGACAAATAGAGAGGTTTGAGGCAATCTCAGAAGAGTTTCTTGTTTACTGTGCTTCGAGCTCACTGTTGTCCTTTTGTGAGTAGATCTTGCTTTTCATTGGGGCCCAGTATTCTTCTTAAACCTTGTTCACTGTAGGAGACTTTTCTCTCTTGGGGTTCATGTGTCTTCAATGGGTCTTCAGTTCCATGAGAAAGAGATGGGAGCAGACAGGAGAGAGGTGTTCTCAGTCCAGGAAAAAAGAGCTTTCTCAGTTCAAAAATTCTCTGTGGCAAGTTCAGATTCTTCATGTGACTTAACTGGTCTGGCCACTTCTTCTGTGTATTGGGGAATCAGGGAGTGGGTCCTTTGTTCCAACACTGTCTGCTCGCATGCAAAAAAGGTCTTTCTGGCAAGAGGCCTGGCAATTCCTTGTGATAGGCCCTCTAACCCCAATTTTAAGTTTTAATGTTCATGTGGCGAAATATGTGTCTCATTCGTGGCAGGTGGGGGGACTGTCTGACACTGTGCTATCTAATTATGTGCAAAGTGTGCCTTTAAACATAAGAGCAGTGGGATTGAAACATGATGGCCAATCCTGCACTCCTGTACTTCCAGCAGGGAGCATGTCGTGGGGCACACAGCCTGTGATTTTCTGTCCATTAAAGAAAGAACTTGAATTTATATTTTTCATTTCACAGGAGTACCAAAGTGCTTCACAGCCAATCAATTTCTTTTGAAGTGTAGCCACAATTGTAATGTAGGAAACACAACAGTCAATTTGCACACAGCAAGGTCCCACAAATAGCAAAGTGGTAATGACCAGACAATTTGTTGTAGGTGTTGGCTGAGTGATAAATGTTGGCCAGAAAACTGGAAAAGTCCCCTGCTCTACTTCAAAATAGTGCCGTGGGATATTTTATATCTGTCTGAGAGGGCAGATAGGCACCTCATGTATTTTTATGCCCAGTGTTGCTATTTGGCAGTAATAGCCATGCACTCCTTTGTGCTTTTCTTTATGCTATGAAACTTGTTTCTCATTTCTGGTCTTTCTGGTGCTTGACCAGAGTTTCACCATTTCTAGCATATACTCCAATGCCTCTTCCTTTTCATGCTTGGTCACTAAAAATGTTATTTTCTAATTTAATTACAGATATCATAAGAACTTCCAAAGGTAGGTTGATAAAATCAGACTTTCTCTGCAGGTGTTCATCTATTTTCAGTTACAGTTGCATACTTCACAGCAAATTTTCCAATATTTATATTGGGTAAATGGTTCATTAGTCTCTTGAGGAGTGTGAAAGGATCATTGGCTACTAGTTGAATATTGACTACTGGTTGCAGCATTGGCAACTACCCGACAATGTGGAAAATTGCCCAGATATGTCCTGTCCACAAAAATCAGGACAAATCCAATCCGGCCAATTATAGCCCCATCAATCTACTTTAAATCATCAGCAAAATGATGGAAAGTGTCATTGACAGTGCTCTCAAGAGGCACTTATACAGCAATAACCTGCTCACTGATGCACAGTTTGGGTTCTGCCAGGACCACCACGCTCCTGACCTCATTATAATCTTGGTTCAAACATGGACAAAACAGCTAAATTCCAGAGGTGAGGTGAGAGTGACTGCCCTTGACATCAAGACAGCATTTGGCTGAGAGTGACATCAAGGCACTCTAGTAAAATTGGGAATCAGGGGAAACTCTCTACTGGTTGGAGTCCTACCTAGCACAAAGGAAGATGGTTGTGGTAGTTGGAAGCCAATCATCTCAGCCCCAGGACATTGCTGCAGGATTTCCTCAGGGTAGTGTCCTAGGCCCAACCATCTTCTGCTGCTTCATCAATGACCACTCTCCATCATATGGTCAGAAGTGGAGATGTTCACTAAGTGGCAAGTATAATACATGCCACACAAGTGCCAGGCAATCATCATCTCCAACAAGAGAGAATTGAACCATCTCAAAGAACAAAGAACAACGAACAGTACAGCACAGGAACAGGCCATTCGGCCCTCCAAGCCTGCGCCGATCTTGATGCCTGCCTAAACTAAAACCTTCTGCACTTCCGGGGTCCGTATCCCTCTATTCCCATCCTATTCATGTATTTGTCAAGCTGCCTCTTAAACGTCATTATCGTACCTGCTTCCACCACCTCCCCCAGCAGCAAGTTCCAGGCACTCACCACCCTCTGTGTAAAGAACTTGCCTCGCACATCCCCTCTAAACTTTGACCCTCTCACCTTAAACCTATGTCCCCTAGTAACTGACTCTTCCACCCTGGGAAAAAGCTTCTGACTATCCACTCTGTCCATGCGGCTCATAATTTTGTAAACCTCTATCATGTCACCCCTCCACCTCTGTCGTTCCAGTGAAAACAATCCGAGTTTATCCAACCTCTCCTCATAGCTAATGCCCTCCAGACCAGGCAACATCCTGGTAAACCGCTTCTGTACCCTCTCCAAAGCCTCCACATCCTTCTGGTAGCGTGGCAACCAGAATTGCACGCAATATTCTAAGTGTGGCCTAACTAAAGTTCTGTACAGCTGCAGCATGACTTGCCTATTTTTATACTCTATGCCCCGACCGATGAAGGCAAGCAGGCCGTATGCCTTCTTGACTACCTTATCCACCTACGTTGCCACTTTCAGTGACCTGTGGACCTGTATACCCAGATCTCTCTGCCTGTCAATACTCCTAAGGGTTCTGCCATTTACTGTATACTTTCCACCTGCATTAGATCTTCCAAAATGCATTACCTCACATTTGTCCGGATTAAACTCCATCTGCCATTTCTCCGCCCAAGTCTCCAACCGATCTATATCCTGCTGTATCCTCTGACAATCCTCATCACTATCCGCAACTCCACCAACCTTTGTGTCGTCCGCAAACTTACTAATCAGACCAGCTACATTTTCCTCCAAATCATTTATATATACTACAAAGAGTGTAGTCCCCTTGACATTCAATGGTAATACCATCTCAGAATTACCCACCATCAACATCATGGGAGTTATCATCTACCAGAAACTTAACAGGACCAGCTATATAAATGCTGTGGCTACAAGAGCAGGTCAAATGCTGGGAATTCTGTGGTGAGAAACTCACCTCCTGACTCCCCAATGCCTGTCCACCATCTACAAGGCACAAGTCAAGAAGCTTGACACCACCCAGGACAAAGCAGCCCACTTGATTGGCACCCCATCCACCACCAGTGCAGAGCGACAGCAGTGTGCACCAATTTGCCAAGCTTTCATCGGCAGCCCTGTCCAAACCCACAACCTCTACCACCTAAAAGGAAAAAGGCAGCAGATTCATGAGCCAGCACCATCTGCAAGCTCACTTCCAAGTTACACATCATCCTGACGTGGAACTATATCGCAATTTCTTTGTCATTGCTGGGTCAAAAACCTTGAACTCCCTTTCTAACAGCACTGTGGATGTACCTTCATTACAAGGACTGCAATGGCTCAAGAAGGCAGCTCACCACCACCTTCTCAAGGACAATTAAGAATGGGTAACAAATGCTGGCCTTGCCAGTGATGCTCACATCCCATGAATGAAAAAGAACATTTACATTACTGCCAGCAAAATCGCAATCTTCAGAATCCTGCATTTCCACACAATTTTGTTAGCAGTTAATTATCCAATGTATTTCAACCATTTTTTCAAAAGAAGGAACACCCCTTTATAACCATTTCCCAGCCCGCCTCTTCATCACTGATCCTATTGCTTACTGTTAATTTATAGGGGGATGACCCTGATGACAACTTAATAAAACAAATTGTATTGAATCTCAGCATTCCTTGACAGACTATAAATAAAAATTCAGAAGGGAACTGGTTATCAGTCTTTATTGCTTGCCGAGAACGTCATAAGCTTTCTCTCCAGTTTCTTATCGCCAGACTTTTTGGGCAGAAATAAAATAGCCTGGACTCCACCCACTTTGGCACAAACCCATCGACACAGTTTCTGGTGGGCAGAACCAGCAGTGGTGCAACTACCCAAATCAAACAGGTAGGCTTTTTATTTAAATAGGGGTAAGGGAATGGAGCTTTCCTGCACACCATTTCTTGACGATATCAAATGGACATTCATGGCAGTTAGAAGCATCCTGGAGATGATGGAAAGAGAACTGTAATATTAAGCCAGTTCTTTAGCCATACTTTAGCCATTTCTTATTTATTTTTCTTAATTTTTTTTCCTGATGGTACTCGGCCTCTGTGCCAGTTCTAATTTATTTACTTTTTTCCCTGCACCATTAATGGCACCAAATAATGTGTTTCTCAATAAGAATTCCTCAACCTAAGGTGTTCTAAAGAAGAGGAACACCAAAGGAAGAATAACACACAAGTCAGGCTGCAGAAATAATGCTGTGTGCCCACCCACTGGTGCCTAAACATCTGAATCTGGTGCATATACCTTATGTAAATGTGCTCCTCTTCACCTTATTCACTACTGACTTGGAGTTTAGCTGGGTTTAATTTTTACAAATGTTCAATTATTGAGCAAATAACACTGTTAATCCCAAATCCAAGTGTGCCTACTCCTCACACAACATCCAAGAGCAGAGTAGTCTTGCTGGTCCAATGACTACAACTTGTACAATTATTTTAATATAGTCAAATACATTGAAGTATTTTTTCTGAAGGGCTGTAATAACAAAATAACTGTTAGCTAATTTATGAATGGTTTAAGAATTTTCCCCATAGGTTACCCAGTTGGCTGTTAATTAGTATTTTATATTTGATTTAAAATTTGAGTTGTCAAAAACAACGATGTACAAGAGGCATGATTGTTTTTACAACTGAGTGGACAGTTAAGGATCCTTCAGCAAACAGAGTCAAGCATGTAAGAGTGAGATGTTTGCTTCCCTGGGTTTAAAGAATAATCCAACAGTTTTCATGATTTTTTTTCTGGTGCAAGTTCATAAATTAAAAAGTTTATTGAATTTAAATTCACAATTTATCATGATGCCTTTTTCTTTTGTTCTTTCATGGGGATGTGGGCGTCACTGGCTAGACCATCCCTAATTGCCCATGAGAAGGTGGTGGTGAGCCGCCTTCTTGAACCGCTGCAGTCCATGTGAGGTAGGTACACCCACAGTGCTGTAGGAAGGGAGTTCCAGGATTTCGACCCAGTGACAGTGAAGGAACAGTGATATAGTTCCAAGTCAGGATGGTGTGTGGTTTGGAGGGGAACTTGCAAGCGGTGGTGTTCCCATGCCATGCCCTTATCCTTCTAGGTGGTACAGGTCATGGGTTTGGAAGGTGCTGTCGAAGAACCTTTGCTGCAGTGCATCTGTGGTACACACTGTGCATCAGTGGTGGATGGAGTGAATGTTGAAGGTGGTAGACAGAGTGCCAACCAAGCGGGTTGCTTTGTCCTGGATGGTTTGAGCTTCTTGAGTGTTGTTGGAGCCGCACTTATCCAGGCAAGTGGAGAGTAGTCCATCACACTCCTGACCTGTGCCTTGTAGATGATGGAGAGGCATTGCGAACTCAGGAGATGAGTTACTCACCATAGAATTCCTAGCCTCTGACCCTCTCTTGTAGCCACAGTACTTATATGGCTGGTCCGGTTCAGTTTCTGGTCAATCCCCAGGATGTTGATAGTGGAGGATTCAGTGATGGTAATGCCGTTGAATGTCAAGGGGAAATGGTTTGATTGTCTCTTGTTTGAGATGGCCATTGCCCGGCACTTGTGTGGTGATTATGAACTCACAATTTATGGACTATTATCCAGTACCATAATTACTATACTATTATACCATAATATAATCAGTCTGAACACCAGTGAAGTGTAAACATTTCATTCCATTATCAGAGGCTTGGTTTCATTGTTACTAGCTTTACCATCATTAGGATCAGTAAAATCACCCATCCCATATAACCTGACATAGAAACACAGGGACAGGATTAGGCTATTCAGCCCCTCAAGCTTGTTCCATCGTTCCATTAGATCACGACTGATCTGTACCTCAACATTTACTCACTGTGCTGCTCGATGCTCTGACCTATCAATCCCAGGTTTGCACATTTCAATTGACCCAGCATCCACAGCCAGTTTCAGATTTCCACTACCCTCTGTGTGAGTAAGTGCTTCATGATGTCACTCTAAAATGGCCCAGCTCTAATTTTAAGATTATATCTCTTTGTTCAGAATTTCCCTCCAAAGGAAATAATTTCTCTGTGCCTACCTTATAAAATCATTTGATCATTTTAAACATCTCAATTAGATCAACCCGCAACCCTCAAAACTTAAGTTTTGCAAACTGTTCTAATAATTTAACTCTGCGATGTAGCACCTCTATCTTTCCTGAGGCTTGGTGACTAAAACTGAGAGGGCCTGATTAAGGTTCTGTACAACTGAAGCATCATTGGCCAAAGGAAAATACAACAATAGTACCAGAATGAAGAGGAAAATACCCTATCACTACACCTTATTTCCATAAAAAGGCTAAATAACTAATTGCAACATCTAACTGCCT
The DNA here is from genome assembly GCF_036365525.1 of Heterodontus francisci. Lineage (NCBI taxonomy): Eukaryota > Metazoa > Chordata > Chondrichthyes > Heterodontiformes > Heterodontidae > Heterodontus > Heterodontus francisci. The sequence goes on along the minus strand of NC_090372.1, from coordinate 95,949,586 downwards.
AAAAAGGCAAAGCAGAAGCAATTAGTAACAATGAAGTAAACACTTACTTACAAACTACATGCTTACCTCTCTTATTACTATTGTCTTCTATTTCTACATCATACAAATGCACAATTTTTTCTCTTGTTGCTACTCCTAGGGTTGCCAATGATATACTTCTCATCTTCAACTGTATTGCCTGTGAATAGCAGGAACAGTGTTGGTTCAAACTGCCATATCAACCCAAATACAGTAAACTACCATAATTTCTTCTGATATCTCTAGTGCTCAATCATTACTGGAGCTGCACTATCTCTGTCGTGCCTGACTTAGAATCATCTTAATATTCCCAGGTAAATCCTTTTGATTTTTCTCCTGCCTCAATTGATTAAAATCATTTATGGGTTGGATGAAGAAGACAGTGGTAAACTAAAGAAGAGCAACCTGTGAGAGCCATCTCTCTTCTTCTTTGGCCTCCTTGTCTCGAGAGACAATGGGTAAGTGCCTGGAGGTGGTCAGTGGTTTGTGGAGCAGCACCTGGAGTGGCTATAAAGGCCAATTCTAGAGTGACAGACTCTTCCACAGGTGCTGCAGATAAAATTGGTTGTCGGGGCTACTACACAGTTGGCTCTCTCCTTGCGCTTCTGTCTTTTTTCCTACCAAGTGCTCAGTCTCTTCAACTCGCCACACTTTAGCCGCGCCTTTATGACTGTCGGCCAGCTCTGGCGATCACTGGCAACTGACTCCCACGACTTGTGATCAATGTCACAGGACTTCATGTCGCGTTTGCAGACGTCTTTAAAGCGGAGACATGGACGGCCGGTGGGTCTGATACCAGTGACGAACTCGCTGTACAATGTGTCCTTGGGGATCCTGCCATCTTCCATGCAGCTCCCATGGCCAAACAGATTCAAGCGCCGCTGGCTCATGTTGGCCGCCTCGAGGACTTCTGTGTTGGAGATGCGGTCCTGCCACCTGATGCCAAGGATTCTCCGGAGGCAGCGAAGATGGAATGAATTGAGACGTCGCTCTTGGCTGACATACATTGTCCAGGCCTCGCTGCCGTAGAGCAAGGTACTGAGGACACAGGCCTGATACACTCAGCGTCAGTGCGCCATTTTCCCACACTCTCTTGGCCAGTCTGGACATAGCTGTGGAAGCCTTTCCCATGCACTTGTTGATTTCTGCATCGAGAGACAGGTACTGGTGATAGCTGAGCCTAGGTAGGTGAACTCTTGAACCACTTCCAGAGCGTGGTTGCCGATATTGATGGATGGAGCATTTCTGACATCCTGTCCCATGTTTCTGACATCCTGTCCCATGATGTTCATTTTCTTGAGGCTGATGGTTAGGCCAAATTCGTTGTAGGCAGCCGCAAACCTGTCGATGAGTCTCTTCAGACACTCTTCAGTGTGGGATGTTAATGCAGCATCGCCAGCAAAGAGGAGTTCCCTGATGAGGACTTTCCGTACTTTGGTCTTCGCTCTTAGACAGGCAAGGTTGAACAACCTGCCACCTGATCTTGTGTGGAGGAAAAGTCCTTCTTCTGAGAGCAGCAGGGAGAAGAAGATCCCAAACAGTGTAGGTGCGAGAACACAGCCCTGTTTCACACCACTCAGGATAGGAAAGGGGTCTGATGAGGCGCTGCTATGCTGAATTGTGCCTTTCATATTGTCATGGAATGAGGTGATGATACTCAAATAATACCATACTTTCCAGCATTTTTATTGCATTCCCAAGAATTGTTTGCAGGTGCATAAGAATCCTTCCTGATGCCTTTCCAACAACAGCTATGGTTCTGTTTCCATGATAAAAAAACATGCAAATCAACATGTTGTCTGGCATCTAGTGGATGATTTCAAGGCCGTTTACAGCCAGTGAAAGTTTATCATTAGTCAGAGCATACAGCATTGGAATATGAGTTTTATTTGGCTATCTGAATAATTTCAATAAAATAAGCTTAAGAAATGGATCATGTAGGACAGTCCTGATTGCATGGCAAAGGTAGGGCTAGAGTCAGTGTCAGAGACAGTAGAAATTTAGGAAGCACTGGTGTTGGCTCATCTCAGCCCATCAGCAATAATAGTAAAGAAGAAGTTTGAACAAAGACTCTTGCATTCCTGTGCAAAGTCATTAGATTTGTCAGCAATATCTTTGACTGCATCCAGCCACAGCAAAATACTAATGTTAAGATTCAAAGTCCAATATCCTAGACTTCAAATCCCTCTCTAAACCATATACTATCTCTAAAGAAATTACATTCTGAGTGCTACCTAAGTGGAAAGAATGCAAATTTAAATATCTGTTAAATACAGTTCAACTGACCAGAGCATTCGCTCTGGATTTAGATTAAGATGTACTGTTAGGCCAACTAGATACACATAAAGTAAAGTTTAGCATTCATATGAAAAGGAAGGAAAACATTTTGCTATTGTTAAGACCAGGTGAGGAAGGGGGTCTCAGGCTCCCCTTTTGCCCCTTCTCTCATTTGAACGCAACAGAGTTTATCTTTTTAAACACAGTGATTGAACTTACCACGTCAGTGAGCACTTGCTCCTTTTCCTCAATATAATTGCAAATGAACCAATCAGACAGGTTTTCTTGAGTTTAAACAAGAAAGATGTAAGTTTATTAACCTTCTCACTTTGAACCGGTTAAATTACTAAAATAGTGATGCATCCACGTTCACATTCATACGAGAGGCACACACACACACAAATAGATTACAGTTGGGAGGTTGGAGTGGAGTCCTTAATAAAAATGGAATTTAAATACTGAAGTTTAGTCCCAGAGTCCTTAGTTGAATTTGTAATCCTGAAGTCCTCGCTGGGCCACACACGGGGTTGAATTTTACCGGCCTCTCGATAAAGGTCTGCTACCCGAGCCGAACCCAACAGGACCCGACGACATGTGTCAGGTTCAGGTTGGGTCGGGCCCTGCTTCCGGGTCCAGCATTTTGGGCTCAGGTCAGGTCGGGCCGAATCTGGTCAGGCCAGACGCACATGGTAAGTACTCTGCTGGCAAGTATTGAAATTAAAAAACTTACCTGAACTGGGAGTCTGGGCCCAAACTGAGTCTGCGCCGTGAGTGAGTGATGTCACTATGACGTCATCACGCATGCGCTGCAGCTTCCTGCAGGATCGGTGTCAGGAGGTAAGTAAAGGGATGGTTGGGTCGGGTTTGGGTCGGGTCGAGTTGGGGTCGGGGTTGGGCTCGGGTCAGGTCAGGCTTGGGGCAAAATCGGAGGGACTTGGGCGGGGTTGGGCTCGGGTCTGCTATGGTCCGGTCAGGTTCGGGTCGGGTTCTTTTTCCCAAGCTGAACAGGCCTTTACCCCTCGACGCCGCGGGTCGCAGCGCGGGGGCCGGTAAAATGCTGTGGGGAGAGGCCGGCCACGACCCGCGACGTTGAGAAGGGCCCGCCACATATAACCGGCGGCGGTAGGACCTCAGTGCGGCCCCCGCTGCATGGTGGCGGCACCACAATTAGCATATGGTAAAGAGTGCTTACCTTTGCTGATTATGCATTCCACCGCCTCACCAGTGACACTTCCAGATTTTTTGCTGAACGGGCGGCCGTCACTTGCCATCGCGTTCACGAATTGAAAAGCCAGCGGGCCCTCAGAGGTAGACATTGTCGCCAGCAAAGGTAAGTTCCGTTCTCCAGGGGTCTCTCTGCATTACGGAAGGGAGGAGAGAGAGGGGATATCAAGGGGTCTCACACTGCATTCCTAAATGGAGGAGGGAGGGGGGATATTCAGGGGTCTAACTCTGCATTCCTAAAGGGAGGAAGGACTGGGATTACTGGAGGGAAAGCTGTCCTGTCATGAAGGGAGGTGCCATGTACCATCCCTCCATTAACAGTGTACGCTCTGTGTTTAGTGAGGGGGCAATGGCACACTAGGCACCCTGTGTATGGGGAGGGTGCTAGAAAAGGCAGGAGCATGAAGGTTATTTGGATGGTGAGGCAATCGCTTCAGCTGGTAGGATCTTGATGTGGTCATGTTGTGTCACTCTGAGTGATGGCCAAGATGGGTAATGCCATGGCACACTACATAGTTGATCCAGGAAAGCAGCTGATGTACCCACCAACACCAATCCATACCCTGTTAGGAACCTTTGAATACATGCAGGGTTCAACATATTTATCACATGGAAATAGGTGTGGCTCATCCTACATTGTGTAATCCTCTGCACGTGAGGATCGGTATGCGCCAGCGGCAATACCAATCGGCAGGTGCAATCCACGTAGAGGCCCCTGGTCGTGAGCAGCAGCCCCCAAGGGGAGCCTGCCATTATGGTTGCCATACATCTGCAGGCCCCACATGACATGCCATCGAATGTCAGAGCACCAGTGTCAGAGGAGATTGCTCATATAGAGAGGGTGGTGAATCGTCTCTGTGCCCTGCTCAAGGATGACCTGCAGCCCATGGGCTCTGATGGACATCCCATGCCTCTGTTCCTCATAGTGGCAGCGGTTCCTAAGCCTGACACCTCTGCAGCCTTTTCGGGGCCCAACAGAGACCTTTGTGGGGTCACACAGCAGTGCACTGCTGCATTAGGGAGGTCACCAATGCACTGCACTGGAGGACCAGTGAGTATGTTCGCTTCAGGACAGACTCTCACAGCCGTGCCCAGAGGGCCATTGGTTCTGGCACTGTTGCCAGAGAACCATAGGTTATAATGTTCATAGACTGCATTCATGTGGCCATCGGACTACTGCCAGGTTACCACCTGCAGATGTCACCATTAAAGGAGCCCTCTCAATCTAGGTGAAGCTGGTGTGTGAACACCGCAGATGCTTGCTGCGAATGTGTGACCACTTCTCAGGCAGCTGCCATGCCACCTGGGTCTTGCGCCAGTCCCAGCTGTGCCCGCATTCACTGAACTGGCTCAGATGGAGGGGTGCCTTCTTGGCTATCCTTTGTAGACATGGCTCCCGACACCATTGAGAGACCCCACCACTGCTGCAGAGGAGAGATACAACGCCAGCCACTGAGCTGCATGAGCCACCATTGAGCAGGAGATCGGCATGCTGAAAGAGCGCCTCCAATGCCTGTATGGATTGGATGATGCCTTGTATTACGGGCCGAAAAGGCCAGCTCCTTTCTTTGCTGCTCTGCACAACTACACATCCAATAGGGGCCAGGCATGGCATGATAAGGAGAGATGTGGACAAGATTCCTCCTCGGACTATGAGGACGCTGAGAACCTACAACATGAATAACGCATGGGAGGGCAGATGGCACCCAGGCTCTACATGCAGGGCTAGCAGTGGGGTAGGGATGTACGGAAGTGGCTTATCAGACAAAGGCTGTCTGCTCCATAGGAACCGACATGAGCTCTGCAAGCCACACATCACCCTCACTCACCTGTTGTGCACCAGTCCACATCTGCAACATCCCTGTGTAAACTATTAGAGGCAGCAGCTGACTGAGCCAATGTCTATGTCACTGCATCCTTAGAGACGCTCATGAGTAATGGTGGCCATGGCAATGATGTCATTGCATACATTGGCTCTTCTGAAGGGCCAACAGTGTAAAGGGATGCGACATTGGCGCTACATGCTGGCGCGCATCATTCACACGGAGAAAAGGACACACATGTTGGTGAGGAACACTTAGTGAAAGACGTATTTAAATTGCTGTGACACCTGTGCATTCCCATTTGTGTCAGTGTGTTCTCTGTAAACCTCTGTAATACCTTTTATGGTCTATTTACATCTCACGTCCTGGAATGTGCAAAATTAAGTTTATTCACCCAGGTGTGGCACACCTACAAGAAGGAATGTTACACTTGAGTGGGAGAAGAGGATCACAACTTCACAGGACACTGGGACACAGCAGGGTAAGTATGTGGCAGCAAAGCGGAAAGTGCTGGGGTAACTCAGCAGGTCAGGCAGCATCTGTAGAAAGAGAAGCAGTGTTAACTTTCAGGTCTGTGAACTTGAAAAAGTTAACTCTGCTTCTCTCTCCACAGATGCTGCCTGACCTGCTGGATTTCTGCAGCACTTTCTGCTTTGCTCCCAGATTGACAGTAGCCCAACTCTTCAGTAGTCAGGTAAGTATTCTTTGACAGCTGTCAGGAAGCAGGTGCTGGGGTGCTTAAAATAGGGCCCCACCACCTGCTGCACAACTGTCAAAAACTCTCTCACTGCACCAAATGTCCCACCTTTCCCCACGTAATATGGGGAGGGCGGCTTGGTGCCATGATTCTAATGAGCCCCCGCACGGAATGTCTCGGGGGCTTTGCGGCGGCCGCCAAATGCAGGTGCCAGGCTGAGTTGAAAGGGCGCCACCGCGCAGCGTGGTGCCCGAATAAAATTCAGCCCACGGTTTGGGCTTGCTTCTCAGGTTCCGGAAGGCAGAAGAGGGGCTTTTTCCTTGTCCCTTTGTTGCTGACTATAAGCATCTGTGGACTTATCTTCCACCAACTGAGGCTTGAGGCTTCTCAGGATCTCTACTGGAGAGAGAGAGAGATAGGGAGGAGGGATGTTCCCTGGCTGAATCTCAGTTACTGACTGAGTCACCACTCACAAATACCCAGAGTGGCCCAAGCAGTCATGTGATGTTAACACCTCTCTGTGTTTGACTCAGCACCTTCTGGAATGATCTTTGAAATTCAGGGCTGTTCAGACATACTTGGTTGGGCGGGGTTTGGGTCTTTCAAAGTCAATGGGTGTAGATGGCTTTTGACAACCCCCATTGATAAGGCTTTCCCCGATAAGTGAATCAGAGAGCACCCCATTGTTCTGGCAAGGCTGCGTAATAATATCTGTCTCCAGCCTGATTCTTTGGTTTTTTCATATGCAAATTATGAGTTGCCATCTTGGCTGCTAGTTGTTCTGTTTTAAAAGTTACTTGCAACAATGTCCAGTAAAATCTCAGGCAAAGTTCCACATGATGAAATTAATATTTGGTATGTGGGGTTCTGTCGCACTACCAACATGTGAATCGCTACTAATTGTTTTAATGATTACTTCTCTTTAATCATGTGTGTGTATATATGTGTGAAAGAGATAGAAAGAATGGAACATACCTCTCCTGGGATATTTCTGACAAAGCTGATGCTGAGCCTGGGTTGTGGTTTTTGCAGAGTCAGGTGAGGGGAAGTCACTACCCCATGGATCTGGGAGGATGATTTCCATATCTTTTTTTAAAAATTCATTCACAGGATGTGGGCATCGTGACAAGGACAACATTTACTGCCTTTCCCTATTTACCCTGGAAAAAGTGGTGATTTGTTGATTGTGATGTTGGTCTTAGTGATGGCACGGTTATGTTGTCAGAAACTCACCTTGGGGTCAAATATGATATCAAATTGCAAACAGTCTGGTTCATCCTCAGTCAGTTGCCAGGGAGAGAAATGAAGTCGGTAGCTATGGAATCGAGTTGTAGTGGGGACGGAAGACAATGACTTTGATCTTCCCAACATTTAAATGCAGGAATCTTCTGCTCATCGAGTACTAGATGTCAGACAAGCAGTCTGATAATTTAGCAACAGTGGAGGAGTCGAGAGAGGTCAGCGTACATATGTAAACTAAGACTGTGTTTTCAGATGATGTTGTCGAGGGGCAGCATGCAGATAAGAAATGGTGGGGGGGGTGGGGGGATGCCAAGGATAGATCCAGAAGTAACACTGCAGACAGGGAAGAGAAGCCATTGTAGGTGATTCTCTGGCTCCGATTGGATAGATAAGAATGGAAAAGCAAAATACTACAGATACTGGAAATCAGAAATAAAGGCAGAAAATGCTGGAAGTATTCAGCAGGTTTGGGAGCATCTGCAGAGAGAGAAACAGAGTTAATGTTTCAGGTCAGTGACTTTTCATCAGAACTAGGAAAAGTTAAAAATGTAATAGGTTTTGAGCAAGTGAAAGGGGGTCGGTGGGATGAAGAATAAAAGGGAAGGTCTGTGATAGATTGAAGGGCAAGAGAGTTTAAATGACAAAATATTTCATGGTGCAAGGCCAAAGGGAGTGGTAATGGGACAAGTAAAGAAACAAAATATGTTTCTAGAGGAGGTATGAATGGCAGGATCCTGAATAGCTGCTGTCTGAAAGCAAAAAAAGGGAAATAAGAAAGAAACAAAAGAGACAAAACAAACCAGCAAAGAAAAATGAAACAAAAATGGGGGCAGAGATTATGATATGAATTGTTGAACTTAATGTGGAGAATGGAACGGGATGAGCGCATCAGCAAAGTGATAGAAGGCGTTGTCAGCAGTTGTCAAGTAGCACTTGCTCAGCAATAACGTGCTCATTGACACTCAGTTTTGGTTCTGCCAGGGCCACTCAGCTCCTGACCTCATTACAACCTTGGTCCAAACATGGACAAAAGAGCTGAATTCCAGAGGTGAGGTGAGAGTGACTGCCCTTAACATCAAGGAAGAATTTGACTGAATGTGGTATTAAGGAGCAAAATTGAAGTCAATGGGAATCAGGGGAAAACTCTCCACTGGTTGGAGTCATACCTAGCACAAATGAAGATGGTTGTGGTTTTTGGAGGTCAAAAATCTCAGTCCCAGGACATCACTGCAGGAGTTCCTCAGGGTACTGTCCTAGGCCCAACCATCTTCAGCTACTTCATCAATGACCTTCCCTCCATCATAAGGTCAGAAGTGGGGATGTTCACTGATGATTGCACAATGTTCAGCACCATTCACAACTCCTCAGATACTGAAGCAGCCTGTGTCCATATGCAGCAAGACCTGGATAACATTCAGGCTTGGGCTGAGAGGTGGCAAGTAACATTCGCGCCACACAAGTACCAAGCAATGACCATCTCAAACAAGAGAGAATCTAACCATCTCCCCTTGGCATTTAATAGCATTACCATTGATGAATCTCCCACTATCAACAGCTCGGGGGTCACCATTGACCAGAAACTAAACTGGACCAACCACATAAATGGTCTGGCTGCAAGAGCAGGTCAGAGGCTAGGAATTCTGTGGCAAGTAACTCATTTCCTGTCTCCCCAATGCCTATCCACCATCTGGCATAAGTCAGGAGTGTGATGTAATACTCTCCACTTGCAGGATGGGTGCAGCTCCAACAACACCAAAGAAGCTCGACACCATTCAGGACAAAGCAGCCTGCTTGATTGGCACCCCATCTACAAACATCCACTCCCTCCACCACCGACGCACAGTGGCAGCAGTGTGTACCATCTACAAGATGCACCGCAGCAACTCACCAAGGCTCCTTCGACAGCACCTTCCAAACCCGTGACCTCTACCACCTAGATGGACATGGGCAGCTGATGTGTGGGAACACCACCACCTGCAAATTCCCCTCCAAGCCACACACCATCCTGACTTGAAACTATATCACCGTTCCTTCACTGTCGCTGGGTCAAGATCCTGGAACTTCCTTTCTAAAAGCACTGTGGGTGTACCTGCACCCCAAGGACTGCAGCGGTTCAAGAAGGCAGCTCACCATCACCTTCTCAAGGGCAATTAGGGATGGGAAATAAATGCTGGCCTAGCCAGCGACACCCACATCCCATGTACGAATAAAAAAAACGTCTCACACAGCTGGACGATGGTGGAAAGTCATTGGAATCATATGGTGCAGTCAACCTTGTCAAAGCCTGCAGACAGGTCAAGAAGGACAAGGAGGGTAGTAGTTTTGTCACAGTGACATAGGATGGCATTTGTTACTCTGATAAGAGCCATTTCGGTACTGCAACAGGGGCAGAAATAATGCTCACTGATGTTCAGTTTGGGTTCTGCCAGAGCCACTCAGCTCCAGCTCTCATTGCAGACTTATTCAAAACATGGATTAAAGAGCTGAATTCAAGAGATGAGGTGAGAGTCACTGCCCTTGACATCAAGGCTGCATTTGACCGAGTGTGTTGTCAAAGAGAGCTGGCAAAATTAAAGTCAATGGGAATTGGGTGAAAACTCTCCACTGGTTGGAGTCACACCCATCACAAAGGAAGATGGTTGTGGTTGTTGGAAGCCAATCATCACTGTCCCAGGACATCATTGCAGGAGTTCCTCAGGGTAGTGTCCTAAGCGCAACCATCCTCAGCTGCTTCATCATTGAATTTTTCCCCATCATAAGGTCAGAACTGGGGATGTTCGCTGCTGGTTGCATAGTGTTCAGATCCATTCACAACTCCTCAGATACTGAAGCAGCCTGCACTCCTTTTCCAATGAGTATGTACCATCCTTATTCTCCCTGACAAAATGTATTCCATTACACTTATCAAATTGAAATTCGAAGAAGAGATCAAAAAATATATAAAGACATTTAATATAGAAAGGGGGAAGATAATTGATAAATTAATCAAACTTAGTAAAGCCACAACCCCTGATCCAGATGGATTGCATCTGCACATATTAAAAGAGGTTAGAGAAGAAAAAGTGGAGTCACTATTTCGTATGTATATGATGATTCATTAGAAGAGGGAATAGTGCCAGAGGACTGACAGATAGTGAATGCCATTCCTACATCTTAAAAGGGAGATAGAACAAGTCCAGGGAACTATAAACCAGTTAGCATAACATCAGTAACAGGAAAGATAATGGAACCTTTGCTCAAAGATATAATAGAATAACAACTAGAAACAGAAAATATAATGAAGAGTGGTCAGTACGGATTTCAAAAGGGAAGGTCATGCTTGGCCAACCTGATTGAATTCTTTGAAGAAGTAGCAGAAAAAGTAGAGAAGGGTAATACAGTCAATAAAATATATTTGGATTTTCAAGAGGCCTCGTTAAGAGGTTACATAGTAGACTCAGGACTAAGGTTATGTGGAGTCAGGAGACAGGTAGCAGATGGATGGCAAGTTGGCTACAAAACTGAAACAGAGGTGGGTTAAGGGCAGCTTCTTAGATTGTCAAAAGGTGGGAAATGCTGTTCCAAAGGGATTGGTGCTGAGACCACTGTTGTTCACAATTTATATTAATGATTTGGACTTGTAAATCAAAATTACAATTTCTAAATTTGCAGATGTCACCAAATTGGGAGGTGTAGATTATGCAAAGGAAAAATTCTATAAAATACAAAAAATTAATCAACTTGTCGAATGAATGTTTAATTGGCAAATGAATTTCAATATAGGTAAGTGTGCGGTGGTTTATTTTGGTAGGAAGGAAAAGGAGGCATCATACTGCTTGCATAATATGTATCTAAATGGGGTAGAGGAACAAAGGGATCTAAGGGTACGCATACACCAATCACTCCAAGTTGCAACATAAGTTAATACACCACCATAAACATTCACTCCCTCCATGACTGGTGCACAGTGGCAGCATTGTGTACCGCCTACAAGATGCACAGCAACTCGCCACACCTTCTTCGACAGCACCTTCCAAACCTGTGACCTTTACCATCTAGACGGACAAGGGCAGCAGTTGCACGGGAACACCACCATCTGCAAATTCCCCTCAAAGTCACACAGCATCCGGACTTGGAACTATATTGTTGTGTGATCGCCTTAAGAGTGATATCCTTTTACGATCCCAGTATGTTACCAGGATGTAGTCATGTGACTGGAAGCCAGAGTCACTCTGCAACTGAAACACCTACAGGAAGGTTCTGTAAATAGTTTGCTCTGTACTGTACATAATAGTTTAGCTGTTAATTAACCTGTTAGGATCTTCAGCAACCTGGACTCCACCATTTATGTCGCATCAGGTAACATAAAGAACTCATTATATGGTGAAAAGACAAAGTCTAAGTTTGAAGACCATGGGTAAAACACCTTTGAAAACTACACTTCTTACAGCCAAAAGAGAGAAATTTTAAAAGAAATACTGGCCCAAAAAGTGGAAAGAAGAACTTACCTCCAGCTGTAAAGAAAGAGCACAAAACAACAGGCTACAAGTAAATTCCTGCGATTGGGTGAGTCATTGTGCTGACAGTCGACAGATACTGGTTTAAAAAAAACAAGCTTTGACGTGCTTAAAAGATTGATCTTTATTTTCAAAGGCTCCGTGAAAAAAAAGCGGGAAAACCCCGATTTCTCTTCCAGGCTGATCGAGGTCTGTGCCATTACAGGAGGTGTCAGATAACAAAAATGTGGGAATTCCCCAACACTGCTGAGTCTCCATCCATGCCTCCAAAGTTTTAAAAAATCATTAAACCACTCAAGTGTGAAGAAGAGTTTCCATTGATGCAGCCACAGCTAAAAAAACATTAAATCACTCAAGCATGAAGAACATAAACAAACTCTTAAAAAAGCAATTGAACTGTCTATTGAACAGCTGTGTAAACAGACAAGCTTAAATGCGGCAAGCAAGCTAAACAGAGAACACTATCGAACACCTGCTCCTCTCCACCAAAGCAGCCAGTGCAAACAACAGAGAATTTCTTAAAGGGGAAACAGCGCAGAGTGAATAGAACAAGTTTAAAACTAGTTTCAAACCACAAATAGATAAGTTATAATAAATACAGTGCAGCGGGTACACACACATGGAGCTATACAAAGTTAACTAAAGAACAGAAAGCAAAAGAACAGCAGAAAGATGGGTACCAAACTTCCCAGCATGAACTGGAAAGCCATTGATATCCTATCCAAGTTTAAACTCCTCCCAGGGATCAGCTGCTGAAATTTGTAGGATTTCACAGTCATCTGCCCACAAATGCATTACAAAGGTGACTGATACCATGTTTGCCAGGGCAGGTGACTATGTACACTTTGTTACCAATGATGCCAGTCAGAATGAGTGGGCGCTTGGGTTTGCAGCTCTGGATGGCTTCCCACAGGTACAGGCATTATCGACTGCACACATGTAGTAATCAAATTGCCCCCACAAAAGTTTGTGAACCACAAGGGCTTCCACTCCATCAATGTGTAGCTGGTGTGCAACCACTAACAGATGATTATGCAGGGGTATGCAAGCTGCCATGATGCTTTCATCCTGTGCCAGTCCACCCTCCCTGATCTCTTCGCACCTCAAAGCAGATGTATTGGCTGGCTGCTTGAAGACAAGAGTACCCACTTAAAACATGGCTGATGACACCCATGAGGAGCCCAAGCAATTAGGCAATACAATGAAAGGCATATGACAACCAGATGTGTCTGAGAAAGCCATGGGCTTCAGGTGCCTGGACAGAACTGTGGATGTCCTTCAATAAGCACCAACCGAGGTTTCCAGAATGATTGTGGTGTGCTGTGCTCTGCACAACATTGCACAGAAGCAAGGTTTTAACCTTCAGGAGGAGCAAGGTACAGAGCACAGAGTCTCTTCAGAGCAGTAAGAAAAAAGGAGGAGGAGGAGGAACGTGATGCAGCTAGTGCACTAGCAGCCATGCACATTGCTGCCTGAGAATGCCCAGAGTGCCTTCATAATGGTGATGTTCAGTTAGACTGCACCTGTCCACCCATCTGGTAACCACATGCAAGAGCCACCGCAACCACCTCCCCTCCACCTTCCCCCAACACAAAGCAGTCCTATAATCAGCCAAACATCTCTTTCACAGTCCCCCATTGCTCAACATTAATTCTTGTCTTACCATTCATCACAAGTGAGATAGCCACTTACCATGCAGCAATCAAAAATGGGCAAGATGGGAAAATAGCATAAACAAATAAATAATAAATAATAATATTTATGTGGATTATCTTTTCTTTTTGGGCCTCCTTATCTCGAGAGACAATGGATACGCGCCTGGAGGTGGTCAGTGGTTTGTGAAGCAGCGCCTGGAGTGGCTATAAAGGCCAATTCTGGAGTGACAGGCTCTTCCACAGGTGCTGCAGAGAAATTTGTTTGTTGGGGCTGTTGCACAGTTGGCTCTCCCCTTGCGCCTCTGTCTTTTTTCCTGCCAACTACTAAGTCTCTTCGACTCGCCACAGAAGCGTAACAATCCAACAATGCCTAACACACTCATGTGTTAACACAACCTTTGTCCAACAACAAATGTTTACTCTTCCTCTCCCTAGCACTTCTATGTGGTGCAATCCTTGTGGCTCCAGCAAAGATAGAGGCAGGCTGCTCAGATCTCTGCTCAACTGCTCAGATGCTTTTGGCTGATGCCCTTTGAATTTTGGAATCTGTGAAGGCCTGCCAAAGACAGCTTCACCTGCACCTATGCAGGGCAGACTTGGCCATCAGGACAGGATGTAGCAGGTGGGGTACTGACTGAGGATTGATGGGGGCGTGGTGGGTGGGCGGGTGGTGCAGGTTAACATGTGAGAAGTGGAAGCATTTTAAGACCCTACTTCCATGTCCCTTTCACTATCATCCCTCTCATGATCCACCCACACCTCCCTGCTAGCAATAAGCTGGAGAGCAGCTTGCTGCAGATCAGTGGGACAATAAACTGCCAATGCGAGGTTAACAGCACATCCTATTTAAGGTGGCATTCAGAGTGTGCAAGTCATTGGTGAGGGCCTGAAAGCATTCGTTTAATTGCTGCATTTGAAGTTTCATGCAGGTGGTCACTCTTTCAATGGACAAAGATATCATCGCAAAGGCCTGCACCATCATGTTATTAATACTTGAGACAGACTCCTCCAATCTCTCCGCAAGCATGCACAGTGTGGCTGGAAAGCATGTCAATTCATTGCACATTCTTTGCTGCTGCTCCCCCGAGGTACAGCATCTGTGTCCAGCTGAGCAGAGCTTTGAGCGTCCTACAGGCTCTGATGCAGACTCTCCACTGCTGTCCTTGTCTGCACCATCTGCTCTTCTTCACGTGACGTGAAACACCAGGTGAAAATCCAACCATCGCCTTTGCCAGTTTGAGTATCGGAGCTAGTGCATAGTCTACATGAGTTTTGTGATGGTGTTGACCTCCTCTGAAGATTCACTGTTGTCCTGTCTCAGCTCATCTGCTGCTGAAACCTTCATTCGTGTCTTCATTAACTCTAGACTTGATTATTTCAATGCACTCCTAACTGGATTCCCACATTCTACTCTCTGTAAACTCAAGGTCATCCAAAACGCTGATGCCCATGTCTTAACTCGCACCAAGTCCCGTTCCCCATTACCCTGTCCTCACTGACCTACATTGGCTCCAGTCAAGCAATGTCTTTGATTTTAAAATTCTCATCCTTGTTTTCAAATCCCTCCATGGCCTCACCCCTCCCCATCTCTGTAATTTCCTCCAGCCCCACAACCCTCCAAGATATCTGTGCTCCTCTAATTCTGGCCTCTTGTGCATCCCTGATTTTAATCGCTTCACCTTTGGGGGCTGCGCCTTCAGTTGCCTAGGCCCCAAGCTCTACAACACCCTCCCTAAACCTCTCCACCTCTCTACCTCGCTTTCCTCCTTTAAGACACTCCTTAAAAGCTACCTCTTTGAACAAACTTTTGGTCATCTGACCTAATATCTCTTCTTGTAACTCAGTATCATACTTTGTTTTATAATACTCCTGTGATGCGCTTTGGGTCATTTTAATACTTTAAAGGCACTATATAAATATAAATTGTTGTTGTTGCCCTCCTGAACCACCTCCTGCAGGACACTTGATGATCCTGTGGGAGATTAAAGACCTGAATTAGAACTGTCAAGGTAAGAATGTTTTCAGTGACCATTATGCACATGTTCATATTTCACTGGCTTCTAACACTCACGAGTGAGTGTTGTATGCCATGTGGCTGTGTGATATTTAATTCTTCCAGGTAGCTGGAAGGCCTCTATTTCCAATAGACAGGCATGCTGAGACTCCGCTGACCTCCAGCACCTTCTCCTTCGCTGATGCATCGAGATTGCTAGAGGACCACCTCCTGTTCTCTACCTCCCCCTCATGTTCTGTGCTCTCTTCTCCTGCAAGGAAGGAAAGAAGAGACCCATGAATGAGAGTAATGGAATGTGTTGAACAGATGGCTGGACAACATTTGTTCAGGGTGACTATGAGGGAGATGCGTGACATTGCATTAAGGTGAGGGTGAGTGTCAGTGGCAGATGGACAGATAGGGATGTGGGAAAGTGCATAGGTAGAGGGATGGGTGCACCTACAAATTATGCTCATGTGAGGACTGATATGCTGGAATAGGCTTGAGGAGACAGAGTGAGGGGTTGGATGTGATAGACACATCAAGATGTAGTGAACGAGCTGCTGCACACATCTTTCCTACTGTGACTAGGTCATTAATCCGCATTTGGCATTGAATCCAGGAACGCGCCAGCACACTCCAGCACTCACCTCCTGAGCAACCTTGAGCCACGCGTTCTTGCTCTCAGTGACATGCTTCTCATTGAATCATAGAGTTATACAGCACAGGGACAGGCCCTTCGGCCTATTGTGTCCGTGCCGGCCATCAAGCACCTATCCATTTTCCAGCACTTGGCCCATAACCTTGTATGCTATGGCGTTTCAAGTCCTCATCTAAGTACTTCTTAAATGTTGCGAGGGTTCCTGCCTTTACCACCCCTTCAGGTGGTGTGTTCCCTCTAAACCTCCTCCCCCTTGCCTTAAATCTATGCCCTCTGGTTATTCCGCTAAGGGAAAAAGTATCTTCCTATCTAACCTATCCATGCCCCTCATAATTTTGTTCCTGTTGATGGGGAAGAGTATCTCCCTGCAGGCTCTTACAGGCTGCAGCATTAAATCCAGGGAGGCATCAATGCAGTGAGGAGCAGACGTAGCACATTGGGACTCCATTACAAAATATAGTTCTTTTGTTCCCCCATATCCACAACCTATCAAAGTTGGCTTTGCAGTGTCCCTTTAAATAGTGCAGTTGAAATCGATTCCTGTGGGTAGTCATCATGCCTGCTTACACTAATTGGTCAAGAAACTCTGAAGTCAGATGCAAATACAGTGGCTAGGTTAGAAAGCCACTGATAGAGATATGACCAAACGAATTAGGAGTAGGAGTAGGCCACTCGGCCCCTCGAGCCTGCTCCACCATTCAATAAGATCATGGCTGATCTGATTGTAACCTTGACTCCATATTTCCACCTACCCCCGATAACCCTAGACCGTCTCGCTTATCAAGAATCTATCTACCTCTGCCTTAAAAATATTTAAAGACTCTGCTTCCACTGACTTTTGAGGAAAAGCGTTCCAAAGACTCATAACCCTCTGAGAGAAAACATTTCTCCTCATCTCTGTCTTAAATGGGTGACCCCTCATTCTTAAATAGTGACCCCTAGTTCGAGATTCTCCCACAAGGCGAAACATCCTTTCCACATCCCCTCTATCAAGACCCTTCAGGATCTTATATGTTTCAATCAAGTTGCCTCTTACTCTTCTGAACTCCAGACGCACTGCACATATGACTGGTTTCTCCACATACTACCGGATCCTCCCCACACCACACCACCTCAATTTCCAGAGCATCGTTACATTAAAACTCCCCATGACCTACACCAGGTATAAGCTGAAAACATTAACAAAGATGACCACTTCATTCACTTTCTCTGCTGTTATTACCTTTCTGATCTTCATCAGAACTAACATGAGGAAGAGTTAGCTGGCAGTGTCCAAAATCATCTCTCACACGAACATACGAGTTAGCAGCAGAAGTAGGCTATTCAGCCCCTCAAGCCTGCTCCACCATTCAATAAGATCATGGCTAATCTGTTTGTGTCTCGAATTGCACACTCCCATCTACCCCTGATAACCTTTAATTCCCTTGCCTAACAAGAATCTATCTATCTCCGCCTTAAGAATATTCAATGACCCCGCCTCCACCACCTTCAGAAGTAGGGAGTTCCAAAGTCACACAACCCTCTGGGAGAAGAAATTTCTCTTCATCTCTGTCCTAAAATTAGTGCAGGATTAGTATAAATGGGTGGTTGATGGTCGGCACAGACTCGGTGGGCCGAAGGGCCTGTTTCAGTGCTGTATCTCTAAAACTAACAAAACTAAAACTAAAACTAAAAGGGTGACCTCTAATTTTAAAACAGTGCCCCCCTAGCTCTGGACTCACCCACAAATGAAAACATCCTCTTCACATCCACCCTGTCAAAACCATTCAGAATCTTATAAACTTCAATCAAGTCTCCCCTCACTCTTCTAAACTCCAGTGAAAACAAGCCCAGTCTGTCCAACCTTTCCTCATAAGCCAACCCGCTCATTCTGGGTAGCAATCTAGTAAATCTCCTCTGAACTACCTCCAATGCATTTACATTTACTTAAATAAAATATGACCAAAACTGCACACAATATTCGAGATGTGGTCTCACCAATGCCCTGTATAACGGAAGCATAACATCCTTACTTTTATTTTCAGTTCCTCTTATAATAGAGGATAGCATTCCATTAGCCTTCTTTATCACTTACTGTACCTGTATACTAAGCTGTTGTGACTCATGCACTAGAACACCTAGATCCTTCTGCACCTTGGAGTTCTGCAGTCGTTCTCCGTTTAAGTAATGCTCTGCTTTTTTATTCTTCCTGCCAAAGTGAACAACTTTACATTTTCCCACATCATGCTCCATCTGCCAGATTTTTGCCCACTCATTTAATCTATCTATATCAGTCTGCAACCTCCTAATGGCATCTTCACGACATAGTTTCCTACCTATCTCTCAAGTCATCACTGCTTTTATTATGAGTATGTTATGAAATATCCTTTTCAGAATATAATCAAAGCAGCCACAGACAACCAAAAAGGAACTATTTTCTATAATTGCTTTTCCATAGTCTCAGACTTTAATGACGTCACCCAGATATACACCCATATACTTCATGAGAGCCCACCCATATTTTGTAACAGGAATATGCAATACGCATACAAGAGCAGACTGTCCAATCACTGCATGTCAGCTACCTCACCATGGGTATGGACTTGGTAAATCTACCCTGCAGTGTCAGCATTGAGCGCCTCAAGGTTATATATCACATGGGGCATATGAAATGCGAAATTCCCTCTATTCAATCCTAAAAATGTGCGCTAAGCCTAACTTCAGAAGAGCATCTACTATTACACCACTGTGACATTTCCATTTCATAGACCAGTCATCATTGTTCTTCTGAATGGAACTGCCAAGTTACCAAATTATAGATAATTTTGTGGTCTGGGCTGACCCCAATGGCAAATAGTAACATTGTCCAAAGCCATTTCATGAGAAATTCTTATAACTGTCAGAGAAATTTCATCTGTCTGGCTGGATTTGAATCTAAGTTCCAAATGTCAGTGGACAGTGTCCTAACTCATTATACTAACCACACAGTCACAAACACCTCTGATATATTAATATTAGATGTAGTTGTACGTACGTAAACATCACAGGAAACAGATTTTAAAAACAGCTCAAAGAAGGAATACTTTGTTGACTATTACCTCCTGCACAAGATAGCAACATGTTCTCATATTACTGTCAACTTGTCAGAGGATTATAATGACAGATGAATATTGGAGACAATCAACCAAATGGATATGCAGGAACAAGAGGATTTCTGTAATGTCTTCAGTTTTGAGTACATGCATTCCTGGGCAGCTAAAAGGGAGCTGCTATGCTGAGTGCCTCAACCAATTCCACAGTGACTGCAAGCTCTTATACCCTCTTTTTGTCTTGTTCCACAAATTCTTTTCTCCACAAATTCTTTCTTCCACAAAGCTTTCTTTGGTTCTTCTCCTGTTCCTGCACCCGCAGGAAATGTTGGGTTCACATTGACCTACTTAGGGACTAGTAAAGAGATCAGGAGCTGAATTTTGCTGCATACTAGCAAGTCCTGTGGCTAAGACTGAAAGCAGGAGAGGCAACCCCGCTGCAGCGGGCGATGGGACCCAGGGGGCCTGTGAATTGGCCATTGCTGGGCCCGCTGTCCAATTAACGATGGCGGCCTGCCTCCAAGAGCTGCTGGCCCAGCAGTGCCACTGCAGGGCACCCTCGAAAAGAGTTGAGGTAGGCTGGGGAAAACTGGGGCCTGGCAGCCAGGACCTGCTGATTGGGGAGAGGGGGTGGTTGTCGATAGGTCATGGAGCACCAGTGATGCCGTTTGCAGGCTTGGCCACTGCCACCTTGGGATCCGTCCATGGGCCATGGAGTGCCCATAAAAGGAGGGTATCCCTCAGAGCCCATTGGGAGACCACCAAATTTCACTGGGTGGTTTCCCCAGCTGACGACGGGCCCTCCTGATGTAGTCAAAAAACCCCAGAGGTGGGAAGTGACCCTGAATTGGCCACTTAAGTGGCTCAATTGGCCACCCAACAGATGGCAAAGCCACCAATCTTCCTGCCGCTGTCAATATGGTATGGCAGCGGGAACATGCAGGCTCCCCTCCCGACGCCTTCCTCTGCCGTTTTGCCAGTCTTCCCATCTCTCAACCCCATCGCCAATGGACCAAGAAAATTCAATTCCAGGTGTTTCAGCTGGGGAAGATTGTTCGTAGCTCAATTTTATACAGACTAACTTCTCTACCCTTCTGCTTCAAGGCATTTTAGCATGTCTTGAGATTCTTTTTCTGCCTCCACATTTCACACCATACATTTAAATGAGTTTGTGCTTTTCAAGACCATTGTTTTAAGTAGCTGGCTGCTCATAACATTTTTGGACACTTCAACCATAGCATCAGTGATAATGGTGATTAAAAACCTCTACCGACCAATAGTGCAAATTAAAAGTGCAAAGAACATCTTAAAACTATGTACAGCAGCTCGAATGTCGTTATTTCATGTGTACCTTGAACCTTCAGAGGCCGCATATAATGCTCCAATCCATGTTCCTATTTATTTCCGCTTTTCTCAAGTTACTGGTTGTAATTGGTACTGTGATTCAGAATTTATTCACCAATGAGGCAACAATGCTAAAAGCAACCTTTTCTAGATCTCCATGTCAAAAAATTCAATAGAACAATTCAGCAAATAAGATTTATGTGCATAAATTTTCATCATCTCTGCATGGGCGGTAACCTAGGAAAGCAGATCACCCGCCTGTTATCGAACATGTCCTGTTTAATTAATGGAATGAAAATCGGGCATGTCCTATAACAGACAGGAATCTGCTGTACCAGATTATTGCCCAGGTGGTGAAAACAAAGAAATGACCAAAAAAGCACAAAGCTGCCTGGGTTTGGTGGAACAGATTGAGACTCAGGGCCTAAAAGTAGCCATCAGGCCATAGTTTGGACCCTCTATTCAATGGTACCTCTATTTAAAGAAAGCTCATTACATTAATTCACTCTAAAACTGGTCCAGGCTATGGCACCTAGGGCCATTTAACACAAGTCCAGAAATCATGGTTCATGTCTATTTTTAAAGCATTGGACCTGCGCAGTAATGAAAGAGGTACAAACGATTATGTAGATACATCGATTGAACCATAAAGATTTACATCACTAAAAGAGACCATCATGCCTGTGCTTACTCTTTGCCAGAGGAAGTGAAGACTATTGCCGCAGCCCTACTCTCTCACCATAGCCTGTATAAAAACATATGAAAAGATAGACAGAAAAGGACTGATTAGTCCTTTGAGGCTGTCCCAAACAGTCATGACACAGCTAAGTATCATGAATCCCACTGTTTCCTTCCACTTGTTGTGTAATCTCCTGGGAAGCAAAAAAAAGCAGAATTAAAAAAAATCAGGGAGAAAGCAAAATGGAAATTCCTCTGTAACTCCCTAAGGTAATCAAAAGTAATTCTGGAGATCACAGTAACAATGAGGTACATACCCAACGTCCTACCTACCACTTGGATACAGTGGTCTTAGCTGCAGCAAAGAACTTATCCAGCTCCTTTTTGAAATGGTGCCACGAATCTACACTCACCACACAAGTCAATAACTTGTTCCGAGCGGCAACAGCTCTCTGCGTAAAAAGAAAGCTCCTAACATTGTTCCTAGGTCTCTGTTTTCAGAGCTTATACACATGACCACTCATGGTCCTCCTAACCCCACAAAGTAAAGGTGAAAAATGTAGTTGTTTGGTTTCGTCGTTTGCATGGCAGTTCCCAACACTCTTCCATCTGGCAGAAAAGTCACACTGACTTCCATGCTCAGGCCTGAGTTAAAATTGCATTTGGAACTGGATGGCATCATTGGATGCCAATCTGAATATTTAAAGAAGGACCTCACCAGCTTTGAATCCTCAATTTAGTTGCTCATCCAGAAGCCTGCAAAAAAAATGGGATCCAGGCAACTTATGGAGAATAGTAACTCGTATGATTTTAATTGCTCACCTGCCTGGTTTCTACCAACCAGAGAGAGTTAAAATCACCCCCATAGTCCGAAATAGATGGTGAAGTAGCAGCAGTCCCAATACGGATTTCTGTGGGAGATCACTAGTAACCAGGCTGCACACAAAACTGCTTCCATTAATAAAAATCCTCTGCCTGTGAGAATGTAACCAATTCCCCAATCCAAACCAGGCTCTCTTGAATCACAATATTAAGATTGAAACCATGATCTTCAGTCTAAAGATACTGGGGAGGATCAAGTAGACACTTTCATTTAAGCAGAATCCATACCAACTTCACCTAGTAGGGAATTCAGAAATTATTTTTGACACTGGACAGTTGGAAAATCTTAATGAATCAGCGGATACATTGCAAATCACATATTTGTCAATATATGGTGCTTGTATGTAAACCATTGCATGAGTGGAGCACATTTGAAAAATCAGACATCCCACCCAGGTTTACATTCATTTAAAGTTAATGGATGATAAAGAGAGTCAGCTGTATAACTAGCATTCAATTTTCAATGCCCAGTTTTCCTTTCTGCGATCCACCAATGCAAAACCTTACACGCAATCACTAAAGAGCAAAATCTTCCCTATTGTCTCAATGCAATAAATTTTGCTAGTTCTTATTGAAACACCTTGTCGCAACAAGCATTATCACACTGATACTCAGTTTGGGTTCCACCAGGGCCACTCAGCTCCTGATCTCATTACAGCCTTGGTTGAAACATCGACAAAAGAGCTGAACTCAAGAGGTGAGGTGAGAGTGACTGCCCTTGACATCAAGGCAGCATTCAACCGAATATGATATCAAGGAACCCTAGCAAAACTGGAGTCAATGGGAATCAGGGGGAAAACTCTCCGCTGGTTGGAGTCGTACCTAGCGCAAAGGAAGATGGTTGTAGTTGTTGGAGGTCAATCATCTCAGCTCCAGGATATCACTGCAGGAGTCCCTCAGGGTAGTGTCCTGGGCACAACCAGCTGTTTTATCAATGACCTTCCTTCAATCATAAGGTCAGAGTAGGATGGGCGCTAATGATTGCACAATGTTCAGCACCATTCCCGACTCTCAGATACTGAAGCAGTCCATGTAGAAATGCAGCAAGACCTGGACAATATCCAGCCTTGGGTTGAAAAGTGGCAAGTAACATTTGCGCCACACAAGTGCCAGGCTATGGCCATCTCCAACAAGAGAGAATCTAACCATCTCTACTTGACATTCAATGGCATTACCATTGCTGAATCCCCCACTATCAAAATCCTGGGGGTTACCAATGACCAGAAACTGAACTGGAGTAGCCATATAAATACTGTGGCAACAAAAGCAGGTCAGAGGCTAGGAATCCTGTGGCAAGTAACTCACCTCCTGACTCCCCAAAGCCTGTCTACTATCTATGAGGCACCAGTCAGGAGTGTGATGGAATACTCTCCACTTACCTGGATGGGTGCAGCTCCAACAACACTGAAGAAGCTCGACACTATCCAGGACAAAGCAGCCTGCTTGATTAGTGCCCCATCCACAAACATTCACTCCCTCCACTACTGATGCACAGTGGCAGTAGTGTTTACCATCTACAAGATGCACTGCAGCAAAGCACCAAGGCTCCTTCGACAGCACCTTCCAAACCTGCGACCTTTACCACCTAAAAGCACAAGAGCAGCAGATTCCTGGGAACACCACCACCTTCAAGTTCCCCTCCAAGCCACACACCATCCTGACTTGGAACTATATCGCCATTCCTTCACTGTTGCTGGAGCAAAATCCTGGAACATGTTTCCTAACTTCACTGTAGGTGTATCTACCCCACATGGACTGCAGCGGTTCAAGATGACAGCTCACCACCACTTCCCAAGGGCAATTAGGGATGGGCAATAAATGCTGACCCAACCAGCGACACCCACATCCCAGGAATGAATTTTTAAAAATCATCTATGAGGAGATAGAAGTCGACATCCTATGGTTTACTCCATTTAAATTGTTTCTAGCATCATCTGATCATGGTGCAACATTGAAAGCATTTGTGGAGTGAGTAGTGGTGAGTGATCGACAAGAGAGAAAACTATTTTGTTTTTAAGTCTTGATTATAATAAATGCCAAGAACACGAATAAATATTTTCCTAATAAAAATGTCATCACTATGTAGAAATGCTGCAGGGGAAGGAGGAAGAACACTTTAGAAATTTGATTTAACTCTTTTATAACTAATTGTGCAATTCTTCTTTGGCCTCCTTATCTCGAGAGACAATGGGTAAGCAAGCGCCTGGAGGTGGTCAGTGGTATGTGGAGCAGCGCCTGGAGTGGCTATAAAGGCCAATTCTAGAGTGACAGGCTCTTCCACAGGTGCTGCAGAAAAATTTGTTTGTCAGGGCTGTTACACAGTTGGCTCTCCCCTTGTGCTTCTGTCTTTTTTCCTGCCAACTGCTAAGTCTCTTCGACTCGCCACACTTTAGCCCCGCCTTTATGGCTACCAATTGTGCAATGCAAATTCTGAAAGGCACACAATTCTATCATGTAATATCTATGATATCATTTGTAAATTTTTAAATGTTATTGTAACATTGTATTCATTAAATGTATTCAATGTATTAATTCCTAATTGTCTGTGGGTAAACTTAAAACTATGTACACCAACAGACATACGAATAGAATAAATAAATATTATAAAACTGTAATTCAACTGAAGGGTGTCTGAAAGCTTCATAAACTGCAAGAGAACTTGGAAACTGTACAATCATAATGATCTCCTCCATTAACTATGAAATAATAGAATATTCGGAGCATAAGAAATAGGAGCAGGAATCGGCCATATGGCCCCTTGAGCCTACTTTACCATTCAATACGCTCGTGGTTGATCTTCAAATTAAACTCCACTTGCCCACCCAATCTCTATATTCCTTGATTCCCTCAGAGTACTCAATGATTGACCCTTTAAAAAATCCCCCGGAGTAGAGAATTCCAAAAATTCACAATACTCTGAACGAAAAAATATCTCCTCATTTTTATCCTAAATGGCTGACCACTTATCCTGAGATGTTGTCTCCTGGTTCTAGAATCTCCAGTCAGGGGAAACACCCTCACAGCATTTTCCCTGTCAACCCTCTCAGAATCTTATACATTTCAATGAGATCACCTCTCATTCTTCTAAACTCCAGTTATTGTCCAGTGTTACGCCAATGTGTTTTGTTGAATGATAATTTTCTTTAATCCACTCACTGGAGATCTGAATTTGTATTTTTAAAAGGCAAGCTGCCAGCAGTCATCCTCTCAGCTTAAGATGATTACCCAGTTTGCTACATTGCTACAATGTATCCTACATTGCAAAAGACTGTGTTGAGGAGACGAAATGTCTGCATTTCCCAGCAAGAACCAAGACCTTGGAAGTTTAAAGGAACTACCTGCTCTCTCAGAAAGCAGAGAAATATGCTCAAATGACTGAGTGACTGTCAGGTGACAAGCCCCCTCCCATCTGTGGTTTTAAGCTGATGTTTTCTTTGCAGCAGAGAAGAAGCAACTGGACTCTAACATGAGCAGACCCTAAATGGGGGATCCTCTCTCTCTCCATTCCAGCTTGAATGCTTTCAAATCCTGCCTGTTGACTGATCACCTTTGCACGCTCTGGCTACAATCAGAAACCTATTGGAGGAAATCATCCACATCGCTATCTCCAAGAGACTCATCAAACCAGTCATATAATTCTTCAAACTAACAGCCTCAGGACCACTGAATTCAACTAGAGGCAAGCCAAATCACCAAACTCCACAAACTGTACACCTTTTTTTATTGACTCCAACTCAACCAATCTACCCTTCCCCACTCTCTGTAACCTATTTGTGTCTGTGTAAACCTCCAGAGTGTTTGTGTGAGTGAAATTTGCCATGTTGTTTATTATTTTTATTAGTTCAGTTTAGGTACAATAAAGTTCACCTGTTTCTTTGTGAACTCAAGAAAACCTGTCCAATTGGTTCTTGTTATGATCATAGCAAGTAAGTAATCAAACACCTGCTGAATTGGCCATTCCATCCACTTTAAGAAAGAATTAAACCTGTTGTGGTATAACAAGGAAAGGGGAAAGAAGGATACCCTTCAATCCCTCCTCACTTTACCGTACCACCAGGTATAAAGTGTAAAGACACCTAAACCTAATTTTTCACACTTAGATATCTGGGAGGAAGCATTTTCCTGTGAACCATGATCAGACTGAAAATTCAGCTGGTAGCAAGTTACCACTTATCATCAAAATTTAAGGTTGCTGTTTTCAGTAACTAGATGTAAGCCATCTGATTTATACAAATTACACTTTTCCAGTAAATACAGATGATAAACAATGGAAAACCACATCAAACAAAATACACAAAAGACACCAAAATTTACATCGACTGAATTTCAGTTCTGGTTACCCAAAAAATAAATGCTTGTCATATTGGGTGTCAACTCAGTTGGTGAATGAGAGATTAATGTGTCCAATAAATGAGCAAAGGCATGTCATGCAAACATATTTAACATCTATCCACTAATATTGCCAGCAATAATTTTATCTAAGGTTCCAAAGGTCACACGTACTGATGAAGACAGCCAAAAGCACATAAATGACTTACTGTGTGTAACAAGACAAAATGGTCACTAAATTTGGCTCCATAGCACCAGTAGTTTTGGTGCTACGGATGCTGGTTTGGTAGCAAAATGGTGGCTGCACCACTCCGCCCACTTCAGGCACAGCCATGCAGAATGCCATCTTGGTGAGGGGATTAGTATGGGCATTACATGCATGCATCATAAACATGCAGATGTCATTCAGTGTCTAATGCTGCTTTGACACCATTTTGACTTCGCTATTCTAGTTAATACTTTCCTCTTAAATATGTACAGCTGAACATGCATTCATCAGCATGAAGGCACCCCCCGCCCACCCAACCAGTGCTATTTAGAGGGATGACCAACAATTTACAGGTTAGTTGCTGATTATTTTCTACTGGCTCTGTTTGGGTTTGTGAAAGTCCTAGGTGTTTTGAGGAACTAGTTACAGTTGGTGAAGTCTGCTGTGCATAGGGAAGGTTTTGCTTATTTTTTATATTTAGAGATACAGCACTGAAACAGGCCCTTCGGCCCACCGAGTCTGTGCCGACCAACAACCACCCATTTATACTAACCCTACAGTAATCCCATATTCCCTACCACCTACCTACACTAGGGGCAATTTACAATGACCTATCAACCGGCAAGTCTTTGGCTGTGGGAGGAAACCAGAGCACCCAGCGAAAACCCATGCGGTCACAGGGAGAACTTGCAAACTCCGCACAGACAGTACCCAGAATCGAACCCAGGTCCCTCGAGCTGTGAGGCTGCAGTGCTAACCACTGCGCCACTGTGCCGCCCCAAATGCAAGGGCTCAGGGAACACCTCTTGCTCCCAGTCATGGGGGCTAAAGTAGCATTCCCTGTGGGCGGCAGTGTGAAAGGGAGATGGTGCAGAGGCAACAAGATGTGAATATGTGGATTAGGCAAGAACATACTGTCCTCTGCAACAGTTTCAGCCCAGCTACAGGCCAGGGCCTTCATGATAGCTGCTCCAAAGGTGGCCAACACCATCTCCTCCATGGGGGTGAGCACATGCAGCCGTGCCTGGCCCCCATCAGTTAGCTGCCGCTGCTACCTATTGTTGGCCACTTTGTCCTGCAAGAGAGAGGGAAATGTGTTAGTGAATGTGGTACACTATGTTTGGTGAAATGTCTGCAAAGCTTGAATGGCTGGCGCTGTGGTCAAGCTGTGAGATGTGGAGGTGAGGCTTGCAGCAGTGCTAAGTGCGTGAGGGTGAGGTGAGGCTAAGAAAGTGAGGTTTGAGGCGTGATTCATAGAGATTGCTTGTCAGCAAGTGAATCGGGTGTAGTGAATCGAGCAGTAAATGAGGCAAACAACGCAGTTTTTAGGATGTGGCATTTGAAGAGGCAGTCACTAACTTTGACCACTTGTGTGAGGTCATTAAACTCCTTTTGGCACTGCATCCAGGTACTCGGGGCTAGACTGCTGATGTTGACTGCTCCCACTGCCTTCTCAGTGTCTGACTGGAGGGCCTCTGCTTCCCTCCTCCTGTGCACCTACTACAGCAAGGCCTCCAGCGCAGCATCTAAAAACCTTGGGGCAAAGTCTCTGGCCTGTTGTTCCATTTTTGTATGTTCTCCCTGGTCTTCAACTCTTCTTTAACAAATTCCAGTCCCTCCTGCAGCCAAAATGCACCTTACCTTTAAGAGGTACAGTCTGGTTTTAGGTAATGCAGTTTAGCTTTAAGTGGTGTCAGCTTTGCATGAACCTGAGCCCTCTGCTGAGGTGTGCAGCCACTCAACAGCGTGTTGAGTGCTGGGTTGCATGGCATGATCATTATAATTAGTAGGTAGTACAAAGTTCTTGTGTTCCCTGCATCACTTTGAATTGGCGTGAGTTAATCACATATCACGATCCTCGATCCTGATTTCAGGGATGATCCAATTTAGCCACTTATATACTATAGTATAAGAGCAACAATGTTCCCAGCAAGAGAAAACACATTAATATGATTTAAAGAAGGAAGACCTGTATATTCCACCTTGTGGAAATGGAACCAGAGGTGAGTGTTATGTTTTGAACCATGTTCCATTATTTCATATATAACAAATTTAGGTAGTATCATTGTGCATCATATATACTTGAATTCCAGCACTCTACTTGAAATACTTTAAAGAATGTGCTCCAGCGACCCAGGTTCAGTTCTGGGTACTGCCTGTGTGGAGCTTGCAAGTTCTCCCTGTGTCTGCGTGGGTTTCCGCCGGGTGCTCCGGTTTCCTCCCACAGCCAAAGACTTGCAGGTTGATAGGTAAATTGGCCATTGTAAATTGCCCCTAGTGTAGGTAGTGGTAGGAGAATGGTGGGGATGTGGTAGAGAATATGGGGTTAATGTAGGATTAGTATAAATGAGTGGTTGTTGGTCGGCACAGACTCGGTGGACCGAAGGGCCTGTTTCAGTGCTGTATCTCTAAATAAATAAAATAAAATAAAATAATCAGTGTTATCATAAATTCAACACTGGTGTTCTTGATGTTCAAAATTCCTGCAATGCCTTAATAAAATCCATCCTTTTTTGATTTATGGTACATTGTCAACTCAGCAAAAATATTTGCGTCATATCTCCACAGATACTGTTTCCACATCCACATACAGCAGCGGGGGGGGGGGGGTCAATATAACTGGACATTAACATCTTCTCAAAGTGGGAAGGTAATAATGTGTCAGCTCCCCACAGAGAGTGCTAATGTTAAAGCTGAAGAAGATATTGAAGCCAAGGGTGTGGCGCAGTAGTTAGCACCACAGCCTCACAGCTCCAGCGACCCGGGTTCAATTCCGGGTACTGCCTGTGTGGAGTTTGCAAGTTCTCCCTGTGTCTGCGTGGGTTTCCTCCGGGTGCTCCAGTTTCCTCCCACATGCCAAAGACTTGCAGGTTGATAGGTAAATTGGCCATTAGAAATTGCCCCTAGTGTAGGTAGGTGGTAGGGAAAATATAGGGACAGGTGGGGATGTGGTAGGAATATTTAATTAGTGTAGGATTAGTATAAATGGGTGGTTGATGGTCGGCACGGACTCGGTGGGCCAAAGGGCCTGTTTCAGTGCTGTATCTCTAAACTAAACTAAAAAGTAGGAAATAGATCCATGAGTATGTTATTGAATTCTGGGAGGACACCTTTTATTTGGAGATATCATTCACAAAAGTAACACATCTGAGAGGAATATCTGAACCCGGTTTCACAGGTGGTATTTCCTCCTATCCACCACCACAGTCCCAGAGCTTGCATGAGATTTGTTTCAGATATTAGATGTTAGATACACTGTTGAAGTTGTATACTATAGGTTCAAAACATGCGTAAGAACAAGCGTACATAACAACATGTTTCACCATACTGTAGGATACCATTATTGTGGTAGGTTATCTCTCTAATTGATGCACTCCAAGCACTTGTAAAAATCCAGGAGTCGCCCTCTGTATCTCATTGGGTTGTCACCATTCAGACCACCAGAGAGGAAGCTGATACCCACCTTAACCAAATTTTAGGGTACCATCCAATGTTACCCCATACAAGATTTATTATTAAAATTGATATGTTAATTCTTGAAGTTACGCATTTGTTAGAACTTCACTCACCATTTAAGCATTTTACAATCAGATCATTTTTACAATAAAATCTAGTCTTACTCAGAAAAACAGGGCTAAATGCATCACTTCTCTGCACTGTGCCTTCTTTCTTCTGCATTATAGATTTCTTTCAGATTACCTATTTGAAAACAACAAGCCAGTCCCAGTTTAGCAGTAGACTATGACTGGTGCCTAGTAATACTTTCTGAAATCTGTCTTGTGTAGCCCTCTTTTATAGTTCGGGTCTTGCCTTCATTAACATAATGCAACTTGTGAATTAGATTGAACCATTTCACAAAGATATGAAATATTTCTCATTCCCATAAATATTCACATATACATTTTGCAAATGTGACCATTCCTTTAATACAAATATATAATTATATTGTGAAGTTTTAGCTTTCAGCTATGTATGAAAATGTTATTGATTTGCCAATACAGTAACTCAGAGAGAAAAGAAATTGTGTTATATATTTATTACATGATAAATGCAACATTAAATTTCAAAGGAAAAGAGGTTTCCTGTCTATCCAATAAACTGTATATTTTTAACCTTGGCTTCATTGAGCCTTAATTTCACACCTGGTGCAAAACTGTAGTGATAGCGGAAAATTGCAATGAGTCCAAAGTTGATTGGACACTCCCCCTAATAATTGGCTAAATTGGTGGTTTGTCAGCAGGCAATCATCTTCAGTTAGTGATATCAGCACGTAGCAGAACAGAGACGATTACCTCTGTGTCTCAAAACACAGGTTGCAGCAAGCACAAAATGCATGCAAAGATATGCCATTTTTAAGAGTGCACATTAGCTCTGCAGCAGCCCAAACAGAAACACTGTTCATAGACTTAGGCATTTTGCAAAGTATGCATTTAAACATTTAAGGCTGCAGTGAAACAAATATTAACTGCAGTTTTCAGACTTCAGGTAAGCTACTGGCCTCAGCTGCAATCAATATTATTGACTTGGTGCAGAAATGTTGCAGTGAAATCCTTAAAGAGTTAAAGTTTATATTTCTGATTAGCAAGGTAGAATGCTTCCTATATTAACTTTCAGTTATAGAATAGCAAAGATGTTCCAGTATCATTGGTACTCTTCCTTATGGTTTGAGATAGGCTTAAAGATTTTAATTATTCTTACAGATATAGGACTTTAGTTGTGTCCTGCATGTGACAGTCCCAGCAGACCTCACAAAGCCCGACCTATTAGGAACAAAGAAAATACCACTGAAACATATGGCTTAAATTTTCTTGTTCAGCTCCTGCTTGTTAAGCATCACCTGGGCAGTGTGCAGCAAGGAAATTCTAGTGGAGAAGATTGTACGTCCCTCATGGAACCTACTTAATTTAAAAAATAATAGAAGGAAAATCAAGCATGTTCTCCAACAGACACACCATTCTCTCTGAACAATTTTTCTCTGCACTCCATCCAGGCCTGCATAATGCCCATGTAGTAAAGATGAAAAACAACCCGCATATATATATGACGTATATTTTATTTCTTTAAAATGAGTAATTGTTTACACATTAATCTTAGTTCCTATGTTGCACTTCCATAACGGCAAACACATAAATCAACATGTCACAATGAACATCTTACATAAACATGTCAAAACACAATTATCATAGTTTGCTGATGTAATAATAAAATTACTTGAATTGTTCTCTGAAAAATCAATTGTCTATTATTCTTCTAAGTAACTGAAATTTCAAGTGACCTATTTAAGGGAATAAACAAAATAAGATGGGATGTTTTACAATAACATTATTGAATTTATCTATTAAACTGTTTGAATATCCTGACAGAAGTTTTTACTTAAGATCTCAACTTCTCCCAAGATGCTGGGCATCTTGATATTTTTGCCCATAGAGGTGACTTTTTCAGCTGAAGCAGGTACTGAATTCTGAGTATATGCAACACACTCAAATGCCCAGCATGCAGTGCTTGTGGTTACGATAGCCAAATGGTACATGCTTCTCTCTTCATTTCTAATAAATTCTATGTGGCTGTTTTTCAAAATTATTTGAAGGAAAGCTAAAGGACAAATTTCAAAAGTTTAAATCAGCTTAAAGTTGTTGATATATCTTTTTTAAACCAAGATGCTGCTTGTTTTTGTGTGTATGGGGTCAATTTTCCTGTGATCCCATTCGTCGGGTCTGGTGGTGGGCAGAATAAGCCCAATGAACTCACTCAGAGCCCTGAAACATAATCATGCACAGGTCTCAATTTAATATTCATGGCAAGCTACCCATGCATTTGGGGCACTGACAGGCAGTTTGCTAATTAGGGAGGCGGGAAATCCAATGGTTTCTCTGTGGAACTGAGCTGGCATTTCGTGATTAAAGAGGGTGGATGTGATCTGGGGGGAGGGGAGCACAGTGGGTCTAGCAGTGACTGGGATGCTTTGCATGCTCCTCCTCTATGCCCCATAAAAGTCATTAAACAAACTTACCTTTAATGTTTTTGTAGAAGTCTCCAGCAGCCCCTTTAAGGGTCACTGGCTAGGGCACGGTACATACAGTTCCACTAGGCGGGCACACGCCACCCTTTAGAACTTTAAATTGTTAGTGAATTTCTATGTATTTCATAGAAACCTGAATTGCATAAGTTACAGAGGGTTCCACCTGTTTCTGGAGCCTTGCCCACCTATTTCCTAGCCTGGACCAAAATGGGAGTGGGTCAAACCTTGCCTGCTATAGGGTGGAAAGTGTTCTTTAGCAATTTTGTTTTCACAATTGTCTTGTTCCTGCCAGAAAATGGGACTGTAAATGGCTCAAAGCTTGCCCTAAGTATGTGTGTGAGAGAAAGAAAGAACTGTTTTGATTATACACCCATTGTTCTTTTATAATCTATAATAAATCAGTTCTTGTCTGTCCGGTGATTAATCAGTTTTAGGGGTGCATCTGTTTGTGGGTTTATTTGGTGAACGGTGTGCCTGGCTCACACGGAGGTACATGGGGCATGCAAAGGACTGGAGAGCGAGACGCACATGCAGCTGTCAATGGTTGGTGGAGGCAGCGGCGCGGTGGGTCGATTGATGGAGAAAAAGAACAGCAGACAGTAAGGGGA
The DNA here is from genome assembly GCF_036365525.1 of Heterodontus francisci. Classification (NCBI taxonomy): domain Eukaryota; kingdom Metazoa; phylum Chordata; class Chondrichthyes; order Heterodontiformes; family Heterodontidae; genus Heterodontus; species Heterodontus francisci. Next base: position 95,916,364 of record NC_090372.1, on the reverse strand, counting down.
GTTCAACAACAAAGTTACTCTGAATGGAGAAATTATTTCTGTGAGGGATGGGATGGGACTGATGGGAGGGATGGGGTTGGCAAGAGCTGGATGAGGATGACATGGGAGTGTTGAAAGAAATGAGATGGGGTGACATGAGAGGGATGGCAGGGGAAAGATAGAATGGCATGAGATAGGGATGGCATAGGAGGGATGAATGAACTGAAGCAATTGGTTAAATGTGGCAAAATGGCAGGGATAAATATTTGATGCAACTTATTTGAAAGCTATTCTTTGTGCTAAAAATGAAGATTCACTAGATTTGAATAGAAAGGTTTTAGAAAAGCTGTCAGGTGAATTAAAAGAATAACTAAAAGGGGTGGCACAGTGGCGCAGTGGTTAGCACTGCAGCCGCACAACTCCAACGACCCAGGTTTGGTTCTGGGTACTGCCTGTGCGGAGTTTGCAAGTTCTCCCTGTGTCTGCGTGGGTTTCCACCAGGTGCTCTGGTTTCCTCCCACAGCCAAAGACTTGCAGGTTGATAGGTAAATTGGTCATAGTAAATTGCCCCTAGTGTAGGTAGGGGATGTGTTAGGGAATAGGGGATTAATGTAGGATTAGTATAAATGGGTGGTTGTTGGTCGGTACAGACTCAGTGGGCCGAAGGGCCTGTTTCAGTGCTGACTCTGTCTCTATGACTCTATATTCTCTATGACATCAGCATTGATTCTATAGATGAAGAATATGATAACACTCTATACCCTCCAGAGTTTCTACACAGTCTAATTCCAATGGACATGCCACCGCACAAAGTTAGACTCAAGGGGCTGGATTTTATTCGGAAGCTGCAGGGCCCAGTGTTGGGACCAGAAGCAGGTGAGGGATGCAATCAAGCTGCAACTGGCCAATTAAGGTGAATGAGGTATGGGGCCATCCAATGAAATGGACGATGGCAGGGGCAGAGGGAGAGGCAGAGATGCTGGCATCAGCTGATGCCATGGCAGGTGCTGGTGCCATATTTAAAGAGCTGCCAGCCCTGCATTCTGTTTTTTTATTCGTTCCTGGGATGTGAGCGTCACTGGCTAGGCCAGCATTTATTGCCCAGCCCTAATTGCCCTTGAGAAGGTGGTGGTGAGCTGCCTTCTTGAACCACTGCAGTCCATGTGGGATAGGTACACCCACAGTGCTGTAAGGAAGGGAGTTACAGGAATTTGACCCAGCAACAGTGAAGTATCGGCAATATAGTTCCAAGTCAGGATCGTGTGTGGCTTGGAGGGGAACTTGAAGGTGGTGGTGTTCCCATGCATCCGCTGCGCTTGTCCTTCTAGGTGGTAGAGGTCGCGGGTTTGGAAGGTGCTGTCTAAGGAGTCTTGGTGCATTGCTGCAGTGTATCTTGTAGATGGTACACACTGCTGCCACTGTGCATCGGTAGTGGAGGAAGTGAATGTTTGCGGATGGGGTGCTAATCAAGCAGGCTGCTTTGTCCTGGATGGTGTCGAGCTTCTTGAGTGTTGTTAGAGCTGCACCCATCCAGGCAAGTGGAGAGTATTCCATCACTCTCCTGACTTGTGCCTCATAGATGGGGGACAGGCTTTGGGGAGTCAGGAGGTGAGTTACTCACTGCAGGATTCCTAGCCTCTGAACTGCTCTTGTCGCCACAGTATTTATATGGCTACTCCAGTTCAGTTTTTGGTCAATGGTAACCCCAGGATGTTGATAGTGGGGGATTCAGCGATCGTAATGCCATTGAACGTCAAGGGGAGATGGTTAGATTCTCTCTTGTTGGAGATGGTTATTGCCTGGTATTTGTGTGGCACAAATGTTACTTGCCACTTATCAGCCCAAGCCTGGATATTGTCCAGATCTTGCTGCATTTCTACATGGACTGCTTCAGTATCTGAGGATTGATGAATGGTGCTGAACACTGTGTGATCATCGGTGAACATCCCCACTTCTGTCCGTATGATTGAAGGAAGGTCATTGATAAAACAGCTGAAGATGGTTGGGCCAAGGACACTACCCTGAGGAACTCCTGCAGTGATGTCCTGGAGCTGAAATGATTGACCTCCAACAACCACAACCATCTTCCTTTCTGCTGGGTACGACTCCAACCAGTGGAGCGTTTCCTCCTGAGTCCCATTGACTCCAGTTTTGCTAGGGCTCCTTGATGCCTTACTCGGTCAAATGCTGCCTTGATGTCAAGGGCAGTCACACTCACCTCACCTCTTGAGTTCAGCTCTTTTGTTCATGTTTGAACCAAAGCTGTAATGAGGTCAGGAGCTGAGTGGCCCTGGCGGAACCCAAATTGAACGTCACTGAGCAGGTTACTGCTAAGCAAGTGCCAGTTGATAGCACTGTTGACGACATCTTCCATCACTTTACTGATGATTGAGAGTAGACTGATGGGACGGTAATTGGCCAGGTTGGACTTGTCCTGCTTTTTGTGTACAGGACATACCTGGGCAATTTTCCACATTGCCGGGGAGATGCCAGTGTTACAGCTGTGCTGGAACAGCTTGGCTAGGGACGCGGCAAATTCTGGAGCACAGGTCTTCAGTACTATTGCCGGAATGTTGTCAGGGCCCATAGCCTTTGCAATATCCCAGTGTCTTCAGTCGTTTCTTGAAATCTCGCGGAGTGAATCGAATTGGCTGAAGACTGGCATCTGTGATACGGGAGGAGGCTGCGATGAATTATCTACTCTGCACTTCTGGCTGAAGATTGTTACAATTACGTCAGCCTTATCTTTTGCCCTGGTGTGCTGGGCTCCCCCATCGTTGAGGATGGGGATATTTGTGAAGCTACCTCCTCCTGTTAGTTGTTTATTTGTCCACCACCATTCACGATGGATGTGTCAGGACTTCAAAGCTTAGATCTGATCTGTTGGTTATGGGATCGCTTAGCTCTGTCTATCGCTTGCTGTTTCTGATGTTTGGCATGCAAGTAATCCTGGCTTATAGCTTCACCAGGTTGACATCTCATTTTGAGGTATGCCTGATGCTGCTCCTGGCGTGCCCTCCTGCACTCCTCATTGAACCAAGGTTGGTTCCCTGGCTTGATGTTAAAGGTGTAGTGGGGGATATGCTGGGCCATGATGTTACAGATTGTGTTTGAGTACAATTCTGCTGCTGCTGGTGGCCCACAGTGTCTCATGAATACCCAGTTTTGCATTGATAGATTTGTTTGAAATCTATCCCATTTAGCACGGTGGTAGTGCCACACAACACAATGGAGGGTATCCTCAATGTATGATCTACAACTGCAAGGATTTCTTCAGGGCAGAGAACCTGCACAACGATAGCAGAAGGAAGACCCCGGATGGCCCCATGTTTTAATGATGCCTCCCTCCAAGTTCTCCTACAGGCTGCCAGGGAAAGCTGGGGAGGTCGTCTTCCCCAGGGACAGGAGGAGGAGAGCTGGGCACATGACCAAGCAAGCCTGGCTGCAGATAACAGAGGAGGTCAGTAGCTGTGGGGTCACACCAAAGACCTGGATCCAGTGCCACAATGGCTCAATGACCTCATCCGGGCAGCAAAAGTGAGTATCTCATAAACCCTTGAACTCTTGAACCTTCCATTGAATGGAGAGGGAGTGCCACCCAGATCTCAGCAAAGGGTCAGGTCATAAATGCCTGAGGCATGGCAAAGTGGCTCTGAAAGGCAGCCGTTTGTCATTGCAGACTCTCACGAAGTCCCTGGAAAGGGGTTGCATGCAGGGGACCTCTGTGTGCCCCATTACTAGCAGCTGGACTACCACCAGCATATGTCTTGGACTTGTTCCCCCAGGAGACCAACAATATTCATCTTTGTGTTTGCAGGAGAAGATAGCTCACAATCACAGAGAGGGCCAAGATCTGCAGTGGACTGCCAAGTCTCCAAGTCCTAAGTCCAATGGAGAAGGAGGCCATGAAACTGGCATGGCCACAGGATGGATGTTAGGTTGCAGTTGGAGAGAGAGAGGCACCTTCCAAAGACAGTCAGTAAGGTCACCATGGGGCACAAGGGTGCATCGGCAGCATGAGCATGCTGCTCATGAGGCATCTTGTGCCGAAAGGGATCTCTAACATAGGGGTAGTTGGAATGTCAGGAGCGGAGGTCCTGAACCCTTCAATGTCTCTGTTCTCTCATGTAGGTCATGCAGAACATGAACAAAGAGCCAGCAAGACTGTGGGCGAGCCTGCCACCTCTGAGGGGGAGGACAGAGCCTCGGAGCCTGCATCATCACCTCATAGACCCGCATCCTCCACCAGCACAGGTACTCACACATTGGTGGGTATGCGCCCATGATTAGATTTGGTCACACAACCTGGTGCACATAGCACGGACATGACCAAGCAGCTGACGGAGGCTGTGACAGTCCAGACCACTGGTAGTCAGGGGTCTGTGGGAAGCCAAGCCCATGCTGAGCTCCAGAATCATGAGGTGCCTCTGGTGCCACCAGAATAATGGGAAATGCTGCAGCGAGAAGTCAGGCACCAGCTAGCTGATGCCAGAGGTAATGTGTGCTCAAGTGTGGACGATGGAGGAGTCCATCCAGGCCTTGAGTGCTGCACTGTCTCTGATTGGTGCACGAGTGGCATCCTCCATTGAGAGACTGGCGGCTCTCCTGGACAGCCACATCCAGCAGAGCACTCTGTTTGCAGGATATTTGTGCAGACCAGCATACCCTCATTTTGACCATGAGCTCTATCCAGCAGTGGCAAGGTGAGAGGGGGACAAGGCACCTGGTGTTACCACCAGGTCCTCTACCCTTTCAGGTCAGCAGGGAGGCACAAATGTGCCTTACAAGGGAGGAAGAGTGGCTGCCTCCTGCAGTTGAGGCCTCCTCTCAAGGTGCACCTGGTGTGGGCTGCAGTTCCTCAGCCCCTCTGCCAGTAACGCCAGATCCTCCTTCATCCCTGGTGACAGAGGGTGATACTGCTTCTGTGCAGGAGGCCCTCAGCATGCTGGGACCTTCCAGGCCTAAGTCATCCAAAGGACTACTGCCAAGGCCATCCCAAGGGGCATCGAGGTCAGCACACTGCCACCACTTCAGCTGACAGCGCAGGGAGTGCACTGCGTAGGAGTACACGCAAAAAAATAAAGAAGAGCACGTAGAAGCACTCGGGGTTCATAGGTAAATGTCTAATGTAAATAGAAATGCTTGCATTTGTTGTCAGGCATAATAAAGATGGGCTTCTATATCACAAGATCCCCCTCTTAATTATGGCCTTTGGGGCTTCATTTCAACTCTGCCTCTGTCAAGGGGCTTGAGACGAGGGATCCTGCTGCAAGGATCATGTCTGAAGCCTTGCCAGCTGAACACTGTGCATCTTGGCACTGTGTGAATGCTTCCAGAAGGAAGGATGGCAATGACAGGGCTGCATAATGGTAAGTCTTTATTGGTCAACCTACAACGAGCAGTAAGGATCAAAGGAAACATATATGTATAAGGGCATCATGAGCCTTCCTTATACGTATCTCATCATGTTTTTCCTGTTGTCCCTGGGGTCCTACATCTGGCGATGCTTGGCCAGCTTCCTCCTCCGCATCCGGGTTGTCCGAGGAGGCAGCATACTCCCCACTATCCTAATTGTTCAAAAATGCCTCCCAGCTTTGTCGCGACAGGTTATGCAGTGCTCAGCAGACCACTACCATACATGAGACCCTGCTGGGGGATATGAAGGGCTTCATCGCACCAATCTGAGCTCTTGAATCTCATTATGAGCAGACCAATGCACTGCTCTATGGTCGCGGGTTGTCCTGTGCAAGGTGTTGTACCTCTCCTATGCATCTGTGCATGTCACAGGTGTCAGTAGCCATATCCTCAGTGGGTTGCCCTTGTCTCCAAGGATCCATCCCTGAAGGCAAGCAGGAGGCCAGAAAAGCTCTGGCAGCTGGGACTGCCTTAAAATGAAGGCATCACGGCAGCTTCCTGGGAAACATGCACAGATCTGCAGGATCCATTTACAAGGGTCGCAGACAAGTTGTACATTGAGTGAGTGGAAGCCTTTTCTGTTGATGAAGACCACTGGCTGGTGTGCAGGAGTCTCAATGACGACATGCATGCAGTCAATGACACCCTGCATCTGGAGGAATTCAGTGACGGCCCAACCCCGATGGCCCTCTCAGTTTGAGAGTTAGGGATCAGTGCAGAAATGCACATAGATGCCGGCGTTCCTGTAAAGGGCATTGGTGACCTCCTTGATGCACCAATGGGCCGCCGACTGTGAGTTCCCTGGAATGTCCAGAGCCATAGAAGTTCAGTGCCATGGTGACCTTCAATGCCACAGGCATTGGATTTCCACCAAGTGCCCTGGGGCACTGCTCATCTTGCATCACAGTGCTTAGGTCAGTGACGGCCTCCTGGAGAGGCGCAGTCTTCGGTGGCACTGCCTCTTGGGTATCTGTAGGTCGTTGAGCCTTTCTGGAGGGTAGCTTCTTCTGCGCAGAGGAGGCAGTTGGCTTTCCCCTCTGTGCCTTTCTCTATCATCTGGAGGCTGATGTTGACCCTGCTGTCAGCTCACAGGTCATTGCAGTGAAGCCACTGGTGACTGGACCTCCCTCCTGCTCTGTTGTATCTCCTCTTCAACAGGGTCCCTGAAGCTTGGATGAATGAGGTCCATGATAGGTGGCCTCCCCCTAAGTTCAAGGCTTTCACTGCCAACAGTACCACCCCCCCTCACTCCTTTCCCTCCACTTGTCACCTCTGATGAGGTGGCACTTGCCCAATGCCCCCCTAGTATGGCACCCCCACAGTGCTGGTACCTTTGCTCCCACCCTTCATCCAATACCCGATGCCTTCCCTTTTCCACCCTGCCTGGCAGTTGATGCGGCCTCTCCCGATGGCCTTCCTTTGCAGCAAGCAATGAGCTCTCGCCTCCATGTCGCCTCCCTCAACCAGGTGAGGCTCTGACGTGCTATGATTCCTAAGCGCTGTTAATAAAATTTAAAACTGAGATTAAAATCACTGTAAGTCGGCCTCTTAATGACCTTAATTGCCTGCCCACCGCGTCGATGTCTGGTCTCCACCCTCCATGTTTGCTACCATCAATAAAATTGAGATGGGACGTCACAACATTAGACTTCTGGTCCAACGTGTCCCATTCCAATTTTATGCCCCCGCAACCCCCGGCTCTGTTCCCGTCCCCTAGGACCGCATAAAATTCAGCCCAAGGAAGGAGCAGTTATAGTGTTGCTATGAAACTTGAATCCTAAACAAGGTCTTTGTTATGGAACAAGATTGGTAGTTAGGAAGCTGTTTTCTTCGATGATAGATGCTCAAATTATAAGAAGCAGATTTATTCCTTGAATAATATTGAGCCCATCAGATGTAAACCTGTCTTTTCAATTCAGGAGAACACAGTTCCCAATTAAACTTTCATATTCTATTACTAAACAAGTCACAAGGTCAGACTCTTGACAAAATCTGTATTTATACTCCGAGGCCTATTTTTACATATGAACAGCTTTATGTAGCTTTTTCCAGGGTGAGAGGTTTTGATTCTGCTGATGTCTTTGGCGAAAGAATCACTTTAAATCCTGTATTTAAAGAAGTACTGTTGCAATAAAGATACTAATTTGAACCCAAATGTTTTGCAGGTCTCTGTTAGTTATAAATATTCTATAAATTTCAGAAATCATATTAAGCTGAGAGGGAAAGAGAGACACACACTCACATACAGGGGCTGGCTTACAATCATTAAACTAGTGGGAGCTGGGCACTGCAAGGGTTCTAACTGGCCATCTGAGTCAGAGGGAGTCCGATTTTCTGGGATTCCTGTCACTTGAAAGGGATAGCCAGGCTACAAGAGTAAAACAAACTTCCCATTAGAGGATGGGAAATCATGTGCTACTGCAAATTCTTAAAGAGTTTGCAATTCCAATAATGGATCCATACCTGAAACATTAGCATGCCCTATTTATTCCACAGATAACTTTTCTAAGTAATCCAATAAGAAGTCACTGGGTTACCATAATGTCATCAAACAAAAAAAACACCTTTTTTTTTAGCAGCACAGCTAATAAAGAACTAAACCATAAAAAAACTTACAAACTAAAATAATATTATCACTACTGTCCAGTATGCACTCCAGTCCTGCGGTCCCAACTGGTCACAGAAATCCTCAAGGGTACCAGTGAACACCGCATGCTCCTTCTCCAGGGACACGCTGACACAGAAGTTACTGCATACAAAGGAAGATAGTTGTGGTTGTTGGAGGCCAATCATCTCAGTCCCAGGACATCGCTGCAGGAGTTCCTCAGGGTAATGTCCTAGACCCAACCATCTTCAGCTGTTTCATCAATGATCTTCCCGCCATAATAAGGTCAGAGGTGTGGATGTTCACTGATAATTGCACAGTGTTCTTTACCACTTGCAACTCCTCAGATACAGAATCAGTCCTTGCCTGCATGCAGCAAGACCTGAATAGCATTCAGGCTTGGGATGATAAGTGGCAATTTACATTCCCGCCGCACATGTGCCAAGCAATGATCCTCTCCAACAAAAGAAAATCGAACAATTTCCCTTGACATTCAATGGCATTACCATTGTTGAATCCCCCAAAATTAACATCTGGGGGGCAGGGGAAGGGCAGTGGGGATAGTCACCATTGACTAGTAAAATAAATACTGTGGCTAGGAGCAGGTCGGGGGGTGGGAGTTCTGCAATGAGTGACCCACCTCCTGACTCCCCAAAGCCTATACGCCATTTACAAGGCATAAGTCAGGAGTGTGATGGTATTCTCTCCACTTTCCTGGATGAGTGCAGCTCCAACAACAATCAAGAAGGTCAACACCATCCAGGACAAAGCAACCCACTTGATCGGCACCCCATGCACCAACTTAAACATTCACTCCCTCCAGCATTGAAGCAACATGGCTGCATTGTTACCACTTACAGGATGCACTACAACAATTTGCAAGGTTTCTTCGACAGCACCTCCCAAATCCATAACCTCTACCACCTCGAAGAACAAAGGCAGAAGGTGCAAGTGAACGCCACCACTTCCAAGTTCCCTTCCAAGTCACATTCCATCTTGATTTGGATATAAACTCGTTTCCTTCATTGTTGCTCAGTGAAAATCCTGGAATTCCCTCCCTAAGAGCACTGTTGGAGAAGCTTCAACACACGGACTGCAGGGGTTCAAGAAGGTGGTTCACCACTACCTTCTCAAGAGCATTTAGAGATGGGCAATAAATGCTGGCCTTGCCAATGATGTCCACATCTCATGAATAAATAACAAATAACAATAATAAATAACAATAAAGAAAAGACCATTGATTGACCTGTTGAGAGCTTCCAGCATTTCCTGTTTTTGTTACAGTAATTCAATGGCCCCAGTGCTATCCCTTATATGGTATTAACACCCCTATTATAAAACAGTGTATCATAATAGCAAATAACAAATAGGTTATTGAGACATGATTTCAAAGTGCTGATGATGTGCATAAACTCCTTGGCTGCGAAACTGGACTCTGTAGCATTGGACTCCAATAGTGAACAGGAAACAACAAAGTTATTTCAGCAGATCAGTCAGTAGCTTTTTGACTCAATCACCTAAATAGCATTTGATTTTCAGGTTTCATGTCCAATTAGTGGCCCACACAATATGATCTCAACTCTAGTATTTAAAGGGACAATCTAAAGATGCACATTGGTGGAATTGGAGTTGGCAGGAAGAGAAGTGGAAGTGTTACAATGGAATCCAGATAATCAAAGGCTGTGCTCCACTTCATGGATGAAAACTTTGATGTGCTGATGGGGACTGTGAGGAGAGGGTGAGAGATACTCTTCCTGAGCAAGGGGAAGAAGAAGTCTGCAGCTGAAACAAAGAAGGCATGGTTGGAGGTTGCAGAGGAGGTCATCTCTGGATACAGTGTAGGAAGTGGTTTAATGTCCCAATCAGGTCAGGAAAGGTGAGTACACTTGTACATACAGCTAAATCCTGTTGTGCACATCATCCGACCCCCTCACTTTGCTTTCTCAATTCTATTTCATCACACCCATCTACATCACATGCCCACCCATCTTTGTCTTTTAATGCAGCTCCTCACAAACCATATATCCAGCCACCACTTCCACTTAACCTCATCCTTATGCAATTTCATGCTTCTCCCTCACAGTCACTCTGAACAAATGCACTCCATCCATCAGCTGAACAAATGCTATTACACGCACTCATAGGTCTATTTTTTCCCTCCTTGCAGGCAAAGAGAGTACAGAATACCAGGGAGAGGGAGAGAACCAGTGGTGGCTCTGCACAGATTTCCCAATTGTCAACTGGAGAGAAGGAAGCGCTGGAAATCAGTGGAGTTTTGGTGTCCCTGTCTGTTGAAGATGAGAAGATGGGAAACGCCCCGCTACCTAGTGACACAATTAAATAAGTCATCCACACGTTATACGTCACTCAGTCATGTTGACTTGGTTTCTACGCTGAGTGAAATACGATCATCTTCATAATGATAACTTGCAATATTCTTACCTTGCAGGGCCTTCATTCATGCAGATGGAATCAGTAGAGGAGGCTGACCATGGTTCCTTAGAGGAGCTGAGTCTTTCTGAGGGTGCACTATAGCAGGATTCATTCGGGCCACGCACCAGCTCAGATAATCACATTTTGGTGGGACCAGCAAAACAGACAGTTGGGTTTTCATCTGATGACTCACACTTCACAAGTGAACAACAGCAGATGATAGTGGCATAGACAGTAGTGGAGAGTCCGTGTCCAAGAGCGTAGCTCTCTCCAAGCTCTGCCCAGCCGGACACAGATGCTGTACCCTGGGGGCTGTCGATGAAGAGGAGAATCATTGAGCAGTAGCTGAAAGTGTATGATGCACGGACATCTCTTCAAAGTGGACTCATCATGATTGCAAAGAGATGGAATCCACCTTGCACATGAGTGGGTTGATGTCATGGGCCTTTGCAGTGATGTATTCTTCCATGGATAGAGTGGCCAGTGCTGTAAAACATTGAACGTTCCAATCAAATGAATCCATACACAACTTGATCAAGGCTTTGCACACTCCAGATGCCAACGTGTCACTTTAAATCGGTTGAGAGATACTTTCGCCTTGGCCTTACAGAACTGCATTGATCAACAACAAAGTCTTCTCCAGCACAATAGTGCTAGTGAAGTGTGGTTGGGCCATGAGATGGATGATGGCGATAGGGGTCATGGAAGTGGGACTCCACTCAAGCACCACCATTTCTCCATCTGCCCACCTCTCTATCTGCTGGGCTGCCTTGACTCCCAATGGGTGAGTCTGTCCCTTCACAAATGCAGGTGAAGCAGTCTTTGGCGGGGCCTTCATGGGCTCCCAAATGCAGAGGATGTCAGTTAAGAGCATCTCAGCAGCCAAAGCAGGAATCTGAGCAGCCTGCCTCTACCTCTGCTGGAGCCATAGGGGTTGCATCATATAGAAGTAGCAAAAAAGGGAAGAATAAGACTTTGTAGTTGCACAATGGTATGCACATGGATGTCTGAGAAAATGTTGTATTGACATGTTTCTTGAGCTCACCACTTTCCTGTATTGCCTATTCTTGGATGTTAGGTGGCAAACTGACTTTTCACATATTTGATGATGCGTGGGAAGACATGAATCAATGAGGACCAATGGGGTATGTTGAAGAGATGGTTGATTGTTGTAGGACTGCTTTGTGGCAGTGGCATTGCAGAGGGTCTGGGTAGCAGGAAGAGTGATTTTTTCTGGTGACATGAGTCCACTGGTGCAACCTAAGTGAACCTTGCATTAATAAGGGCATCCCTGGCAGCAATGTGAGCAGCTAGGCTACATTGCTCTCATCATCATCCTTCTCCTCTTCAGTTTAGTTTAGAAATACAGCACCGAAACAGGCCCTTCGGCCCACCGAGTCTGTGCCGACCAACAACCACCCACTTATAGTAATCCTACATTAATCCCAACCACATCCCCACCATTCTCCTACCACCACTAACGGCAATTTACAATGGCCAATTGACCTATCAACCTGCAAGTCTTTGTCTGTGAGAGGAAACCGGAGCACCCGGCGGAAACCCACGCAGACACAGGGAGAACTTGCAAACTCCGCACAGGCAGTACCCGGAACTGAACCCGGGTCGCTGGAGCTGTGAGGCTGTGGTGCTAACCACTGCGCCACTATGCCGCCCTTCTGCCTCTTCTGCCTCCTCCCCCTCCAAATCATTTGAGAAGGATCTGACCTCTTCACCTCGTCCCTCCTGCACGTCCAAAGCTTGCTGCTGCACAATGTTGTGCAGTGCACAGCAAACCATGACGATTCTGGTGACTCTGGCTGCTGCATGCTGAACGGTAGCCCTTGATCTGTTCAAGCACCTGAAGTGTATATTCAGTATGCAGATGGTCTATTCAAACACACATCTGGTGGTGAAATTACATTGTAGTGCCGTTGGGCTTCAGTGTTGAGGTTTCTGACGGGTGTCATGAGCTAAGTTTGAGGTGGGTATCTATCCCTTGTTGCCTAGCAGCCACCCCTTAAATCTGCTTTCAGATCCAAAGGCATCAGGGTGCTTGAACTGCTGCATGTTGGTACAAGGACTAGGGGATAGAAATTTAAGGTTTTGGGCAAGAGATACTGGGGGGAATGTGAGAAAGAAATTTTTTATGCAGCTAGTGGTAATGACCTGGAACTCACTGCCCATGAATGTGATGGAAGCAGAGACAATCAATGATTTCAAAAGGAAATTGGATAGGCACTTGAGGGAAAGAAACTTGCCGGGCTACAGGGATAGAACAGGGGAATAGGACTAACAGGATTGCTCGACAGAGAGCTAGCATGGACTCGATGGACCAAATGGCCTCCTTCTATGCCATAATGACTCTATGACACTGTGATGCTACTGCTGGCCATATTAAACCTCATTTGATGTCCATTCTAAGGCAGCATAAACAGCACCGATCCTGATGTGATAGATCAAACCTCTAAAGTGTAGATCAGACATGCAAAGTGTAGAAAGCCAATTTTCAACAAAAGCACTGTGAGCAAACACTTTCCTACTCACAGATGAGAAATCAGCTATGAATATTGAGTGGTTATTGCCATTTTCCCCTGAGATTGATTCAGCCTCCTCCATTATCATTGAGTTTCAGAAAGCCTGGGAAACCCATGGACCTGATGTTAAAATCAAAAATCTATGTCAATGTTACTCCAATTGAGTGAATAACACATGGTAATTGCCAACCTACCCCTCCCGAGGGGGTTTCATGCATGTAGCCTCACACGCTGGAATGAAACGTGGCAGGTTAGTGCCAGCTTCCCAACGCAACGTCAAATTCCCCATTTTTGAGGCTCCCACCTGCACCCAAAACCCAAGCATTTCAGCACATTAAAATTCACCCCACTGGATATGTACTCAAATTGGCAGAATAGTGGTGACCCCAGGGATCTGTCCAAGGGCTGTAGCTTTTCATTATATTTATCAATTACTTGAATTAAGGAATAGAGAGCCATATATCCGTGTTTGCTAACAACACCAAGATAGATTGCACAGTAAATAGTGTAGATAGGTGCAGAAATTTGAAAAGGGACATTGGTAGATTAGATGAGTGGGCACAATCTTTAGCAGATGGATTTCAATGTGAGAACATGTGGGGTCATCCTCTTTGGACCTAAGAAGATAGATCAGAAAATTTTCTAAATGGCAAGAAGTTGGTGACTGTGGATGGACAGAGAGATTTCAGGGTCCAAGTACAGAAATCGCTAAAAGCTAGTGGACAGATGCAAAAAATAATTTTAAAGGCTAATGGAATATTGACGTTTATCTCAAGAGGGCTGGAGTACAAAAGGATGGAAGTTGAGTTATAGCTTTATAGAGCTCTGGTTAGATCCCATCTGGATACCATCCCATTTAGTTCTGAGTGCTACACCTCAGGATGGATCATTGGCCTTGGAAGGGATGCAGAGCAGGTTCACCAGAATGATATGCGAGCTAAAAGGGTTAAATTATGAGGACAGGTTGCATAGACTAGGCTTGTATTCCCTTGAGCATAGAAGATTAAGGGACGATCTAATTGAGGTGTTTTAAGATGATTAAAGGATTTAATAGAGTAGATAGAAACTATTTCCTCTGGTGGGTTAGTCCAGAACAAGGAGGCTTAACCTTAAAATTAGCACTGGGCCATTCAGGGATGATGTCGGAAAGCACTTCTTTACACAAAGAGTAATGGAATTTTAGAACTCTCTCCCACAAAATGCTGTTGAAGTTAGGTCAGTTAAAAATTTCAAAACTGAGATTGATAGATTTTTGTTAGACAAAGGTATTAAGGATTAATAGAACAAAAGCGGTAGATCCATGATCTAATTAAATGCTGAATAGGCTCGAAAAACTGAATGGCCTACACCTGTTCCTATGTTCCTAAGTGTTTTGTTAAACTTACAACTAATATCCCTAGCCATTTTAGCCCAGGAAATGCACCATGTCGACCATTCCATTTAGCATCAACAATGTTACTAGCCACAGTTCTATAGCTGGTCTTCTTCTTCTTTGGCCTCCTTGTCTCGAGAGACAATGGGTAAGTGCCTGGACGTGGTCAGTGGTTTGTGGAGCAGCGCCTGGATTGGCTATAAAGGCCAATTCTAGAGTGACGGACTCTTCCACAGGTGCTGCAGAAAAATTTGTTTGTCGGGGCTGTTACACAGTTGGCTCTCCCCTTGCGCTTCTGTCTTTTTTCCTACCAACTGCTAAGTCTCTTCAACTCGCCACACTTTAGCCCCGCCTTTATGGCTGCCCACCAGCTCTGGCGATCGCTGGCAACTGACTCTCACGACTTGTGATCAATGTCACAGGACTTCATGTCGCGTTTGCAGACGTCTTTAAAGCGGAGACATGGACGGCCGGTGGGTCTGATACCAGTAGCGAGCTCGCTGTACAATGTGTCTTTGGGGATCCTGCCATCTTCCGTGCGGCTGACATGGCCAAGCCATCTCAAGCACCGCTGAATCAGTAATGTGTATAAGCTGGGGATGTTGGCCGCCTCGAGGACTTCTGTGTTGGAGATACGGTCCTGCCACCTGATGCCCAGTATTCTCCGGAGGCAGCGAAGATAGAATGAATTGAGACATCTCTCTTGGCTGACATACGTTGTACAGGCCTCGCTGCCATAGAGCAAGGCACTGAGGACACAGGCTTGATACACTCGGACTTTTGTGTTCCGTGTCAATGCGCCATTTTCCCACACTCTCTTGGCCAGTCTGGACATAGCAGTGGAAGCCTTTCCCAAGCGCTTGTTGATTTCTGCATCTAGAGACAGGTACTGGTGATAGTTGAGCCTAGGTAGGTGAACTCTTGAACCACTTCCAGAGCGTGTTCGCCGATATTGATGGATGGAGCATTTCTGACGTCCTGTCCCATGATGTTTGTTTTCTTGAGGCTGATGGTTAGGCCAAATTCGTTGCAGGCAGCCGCAAACCTGTCGATGAGACTCTGCAGATGGTACTTTAGCCAAATCATCACTTCAACCAAATTTTAATAAGGAATAATTCTCTTTAAAAAGGAGCTGAACATCCTGTCACTCCACTTGGTTTTCAACCCGTAGATAGAAAATGTAATTCTCAAAGCTACTGGTGACTGAGATATTCACTTGCTCCAGTTGGATAAGTTTTAGAAGAGTCCTATGTAAAATACTGTGGAAAAGTGAAGCGGTCCAATGAAAGGAGAGCCCCAGCTGTCTAGGGGGAGCCTGCATCATCACTGAACCCTTGTCAGCTGTTGTAGCTGCTGGAGCTTCATTCACAGGTGGAGGGGTGGAAGGGCCAGCATCCACATTGGAATCGCCTGGACGGGGGACCCCAGCACTGGCTCGGCTCCTCCATCTCAGGCTTCATTGGAACGCCTCTGTCCTCCCGGGAGAAACCAGGAACAGGGGCATTCTTCATGCCCCTGGTCCCTCTCTCGTCTAGCCACTGCTCAATGGATGTGACGGTAGCGAGGAGGGATTGCAGGTCTGAGCATATTGATTGATTCTGGGTTACCACGAGGGCTGCCGCCATCTCAATGGATGATGCCAGGCACTCATATGCCTGCGACATGACCGCAGTCATGGCATAGATAGACACGCCTATTGTCAGCACAAGGCCATGCATGCACTGTGATATCTCCGCCTGCAGTTGCCATAGCTTTTCCAACAGCTCCGGCCTGCCCTGGTCTGTCGACAGCAGAGGGTCATCTGTAGCCTGGGGCTCAGCATGGGCCTGGCGACTCACAGGCCTCCGACTATCAGGGGCCATGGTTGTCTCAGCCTCAGTCAGCTGCTCAGGAGCGTGTGCAGTGCTCTCACCAGATTGTGACCCACACTCTAAAGCCAGACGGATACCCACCGAAGTGACAGTATCAGTGCTGGTGGAAGATGCATTAGTAGCCTGGGACGCTGCTTCCTCAGAATCTGGCTCTTCCTCCGAGGTGGCGGATGGCATGCACACAGTCAGGGTCGACTCTGTTCTTTCACCTGGAAAACACAATGGGGAGAGGACATTGTCAGTTCTGATGTAACTCATTTCACAATGTCAGCAGCATTGCATTACCAAACCAACAATCTACAGTGCCCATCTTTCATTTCAAATGGATGTCTGCTCACCTTGGAGCCCGATGTAAATCTGCCCGAATGAGCTGCCTGTTGCCTTGGTGCCAGCTGCAGGGCCTCCTCCCCGGCATCCGTCTAAGCAGATGTGCTGGACCTCCTCCTGTGCGAGAGGACTCCCTCGCTTTGAGGGCCATCTTCGCCTGGCGGGGCAAGGAGGCAGATATTAACAATGGTATGTCAGGAGGATGACACCTGCCAAAAGACAGTTGCTGGCCACAAAGGTGGGGGAGGTGATCGGTGTGCACTACTGAGTGAGCCACTCATGTAGGTGCCATTCCCTGAGCACTGGACGAGGAAACGTTCTGTCATACATTGCACCATTCATGGCGCTTATTCCCTGCCCGCCCAACCTCCAGTTCTTCGGCATGGCAGTGGCACGCATATGCCACTCTGTGTGGATGCACCCAGTTTCAAAGGAGCCCTGATAGACATTGGTACTGACTCTCGCGTTTCTTAACAGGTCATTCATTCATTTTTGGCATTGCACCCAGTCGCGCCGGATGGCACCATGGCTGCTCACCTCCTGAGCTACCTCCAGCCAGGCTGCCTTGGTTAGGCAAGAGGGCCTCTTCCTGCCATCGCTGGAGAACAGGACCTCCTGCCTTGCACACACAGCCTGGAGGAGGGCGGTCAGGGAGGCATCACTGAACCGTGGTGCCACCCTGGCAAGCTGCTCTCTCTCCATAATGAAATATCCCTTGAATTTACTGCTCTGTGTTTCAGGAATCTTCTTTAAAAATGGTGGCAGCACCTCAGCATAGGCAGCTGACACCATTGCCAGCGATGGACAGCCCGCCCCCTTCATGTGATTGGTGGGCGGGGTCTATTTAAATGTAGCGGCTCTTCAGCGTGTGCACTTTTGAGCTCGCCATCGGAAGCAACACGGGCTCTTAAAATGCAGCCCACTAAGTGTTCTGTTACGACTAGGTGAGAAAGGGATCTAGCGGTCCCTCTCAGCCTTCACCTGGTCTTACCATAACAGGGTTTAATTTTAAACACATTGTGTTTTAGCTCCCCTTTGGTGAATCCTTGTTCACCACTATCCAATTATAAGGCAAATAAATTAGTACAAACAGGTTTTCTTAGGTTTAAAGAAGAAAAGTTTAAATTTGTTAAACTTGAACTTAAACTCTAATTCAGTTGACGCCTACAAATACGCGACGCGCCCACACTAGCATGCATACGCAATACACACATGCAAATAGAGACAGAAAAGAGCAGGAGAAGAATAAAGTGGAGAGGTTTAAGGGAATATCTGAAGAGTTTTTGTTACGGTTCTTCAAGCTCATTGTACAGTCCTTGATTGTAGGTCTTGCGTTTCGTTGGGGCCCAGTATTCTTCTTAAACCTTGTTCGCTGTAAGAGACTTTTCTCTCTTGGGGTTCATGTGTCTTCAGTGGACTCAGAGGCTTGTGAGAAAGAGATGGGAGCAAACAGGAGAGATCTTCTCAGTCCAGGAGAAAACAGTCTTTCTTCAGTTCAAACTCTCTGGGGCTAGTTCAAAAGACCCCTGGAACAGCCAGTTTGTCATGTGACCAGCTGGTCTAACCAGTCCAGGCCCTTGTGGACTTTATCCTCCTTAGCAGGCTCTGAAATGTGCATCCTCACCTTCGATGTCTGTTAGTATGTAAATGTTTTTTCCAGCCACGGCTGATCTGTTTAATGAGTCATTTCCTCGCTGTAGCAACAGCTAAAATTCAATGTTCATGACAAAATTGATGTGCCCCATTCTTGGCATGTGGGAGCCTAGCAAGACAACTCATTCAGTCAAAAATATGGGAAAATTCATGATATTGAGCACTGCTGCTGCTCTGGTTGTCCTCAAACTGAAGCCACTTTCAACATAATTGACTCATGCTCACTGACCTGCACTGGCTCCCAATTCAGCAACACTCCTGTAAAGTAGTGTAGTGGTGACTTCACTTTTAAGAAACCATACTTTTAAGAGACAAAAACAAAAAGTGCTGCAAAAAACTACTCAGCAGGTCTGGCAGCGTCTGTGGAAAGAGAAGCAGAGTTAACGTTTCAGGTCTGTGACCTTTCATCAGAACTGGCAAAGGTTAGAAAAGAATTAGGTTTTAAACAAATGAAGGGGATGGGGATGGGGGAGAGAACACAGGGGAAGGTGTTTGAAAGGGCAGGAGAGATTAGATAACAAAGCTGTCCTGGGACAAAGGCAAAGCATGTGTTAATGCTTGTGGTGAAAGACAAAGCATTAGTCCAGAGAGATTATTAATAGTGGAATAATGAGCAGCTCTGACGACATGAAAAGCAGGCACATGGTTAAAAAATAAAATATTCAAAAAAGGTCAGTCATGCTTTTAAGTTATTGAACTTAATGTTCAGTCCACAAGGCTGTAGAGTGCCTAATCGAAAAATCAGGTGCTGCTCCTTAAGCTTGCATTCATATTCACTGGAACACTGGAGCAGGCCAAAGACAGAAATGTTGGCATGAGAGCAGGGGAAAGTGTTGAAATGGCAAGCTCAGGGTCATGTTTTCGGACTTAGCGGAGGTGTTCCGCAAAGCAGTTACCCAATCTACGTTTGGTCTCCCCAGTGTAAAGGAGACCGCATTGTGAGCAGTGAATACAGTATACTAAATTGAAAGAAGTACAAGTAAATCGCTGCTTCACCTGAAAGGAGTGTTTGGGGCTTTGGATAGTGAGGAGAGAGAAGGTAAAAGGGCAGGTATTACACCTCCTACGAGTACATGGGAAGGTGCTGCAGGAAGGGGACGAGGTGTCGGGGGTAATGGAGGAGTGAACCAGAGTGTCACGGAGGGAACGATCCCTTCGGGGAGGGGAAGATGCATTTGGTGGTAGCATCAAACTGGAAGTGGTGGAAATGGCGGAGGATGGTCTTCTGGATGTGGAGGCTGGTGGAGTGGAAAGTGAGGACAAGGGGAACCCTGTCGTGGTTCTGGGAGGGAAGGGAAGGCGTGAGGGCAGAAGTGCGGGAAATGGGCCAGACACGGTTGAACGCCCTGTCAACACCAGTGGGGGGAATCCACTGTTGAGGAAAAAGGAAGACATATCATATACTTTTAAGAGACCAGGCCACTAATGCAACTGATGACATCATCATACATACATAAGGAGGAGACACCATTTTGAGAGACATACTCAGCATATTGTTAACAGAGAATGCATACATACATCAGCGAGGAAAAGACCTGGACCTGAGATCATACGATGTAGATGAGTAAGATAATAAATAGTTCTTGTGTTGAAACCAATTACAAAGCCTGCGGTTATCATTTAATGAAGACTGAAGAATACAGCACAACACAGCACTTTCTGGCAACAAGGGAAAAAAAGGAGAAAAAACGAGCAATGCAGAGCTATCATTAAACTTGCAAAGGTTACTTGATATTGGCAGAACGCTGGAAGATATTAAAAGACAAGTCAAAGTCTTTGAAGGGAAAGAGGCAAAAAACATAAGATGAGAATCCCCTGAGGCCAGGTCAGGATTGTTAACCGAATCTGTGAATGCCACAAGAGGTTGGTTTCACCAGAGAAACACACCAAACATAACGGCACAGAGGAAACCCAGAAAAAGATTCAAGACACGTCCAGGAAGACCAAGACAGAAATCACAATCACATCACGTTCAAACATGTAATCATTGCGGTGGTGCATATCCTCACTACAAAACATTTCCTGCAAGAGGAAAGAAGTCTAAAACCTGTGGAAAAATGGGACATTTCACAAGAGTATATCGATCGAAGCTGGCACAGGACATTAATAGAGTTAATTGCCAGAAGGAAAATTACATCTTTGCAACACTGGAGAAGATTTTTGTTGCTCGCACCACAAGTGCCAATGCCTGCCCATGTATGATGTGTTCATGGGCAATTCCACAATCTCTGCAGTAATTGACTCGGGAGCAACAGTCAATATAATGGATGCCCCAACATTCCATGAATTACAGAGAAAACAGAAACTACAATTGAACAAGCCGATATCTAAAATCTTCTCCTACGGATCAGATACCCCTCATTTGACCACAAATATATCACCAAGCTTCAGTCCAAATGGAAGACAAAGTGCGAGCTGTCACAATTCACACCTACTCAACCCTCCATGTACTCAATGGAAAGCTTGAGGGATGGAGACAAGAGTTAAAAACAAAGGATGGAGATGCATGCAGATTGATGGATGCACGCAAAAGATAATGAGATTAAAAAGGAGACAAAAACCTTGTTTCAGCAAGAGAAAACATTGAAAATTAGCTCAACATTTGATGCAAGAGTGCTTACGGTAGTTCAGAGAAAAAGAAATATGATCATAGCAAAGAGAGAAAACTACATTGTGAACAGAGATGTAACCTTCTTACAAAGAGTCAATGCTAAAACAATTCCAGAAGAAAGCGACAAAGGTGACTTTGATGACTTCACACCTGCGAGAACTTAGCAGCTCACCCAAATCAAAGATATCCGAGATCGACACTGCAAGATCCACAGGGAAGATCATCAAGACCTCATTGGTTACCTGTCCCATTTAATGACGTGCATCAATGATGAAGGAGACAGGCATGGAAAAAAAAGTCTGGTATTAAGGATGATGTACCTGAAACCTCTCCCCTCCAAGTTTTCAAACTTCAGTCCAACTGAGTATTGTTCAATATAATTTTACATAATTAAGTAGCTACAGAGTAATTGTTAATTTGTAAAGAAAAGGAGGAAAATTTAAATTTAAAAGAAGGGGGGGGGAAGTAATGTAATAAAGTGTAGTGGTGACTTCACCTTTAAGAAACCATACCTTTAAGGGATCAGGCCACTGATACAACTGATGACATCATCATATATATATAAAGGAGGAGGCACCATTTTGAGAGAGACACACACAGCACATGGTTTACAGAGAACACATATATACACCAGTGTGGAAAAGATCTGGACCTGAGATCATACACTATAGATAAGAAAGGCAATAAATAGTGTTTGTGTTGAATCTGATTATAAATCCTGCAGTTATCATTTAATGAAGACTTAAGAACACAACGCAACACTATAGCCTCGATTTTAAAATTCTCAACCTTGTTTACAAATTTCTTCATGGATTATCTCCTTATCTCTGTAACTTCCTCCAGCCCTGTAACTTTCTGAGATCTCAGAACTCCTCCAATTTTGGCCTCTTTAGCATCCCCAATTTTAATCGCTTCACCATTAGTGAACTTGCCTACAGCTGCCAAGGCCCTAAGCTCTGGAATTCTCTCCCCATAACTCTCCACCTCTCTTCTCCTCTTTCTTCCTTTCAGACACTCCTTAAAACCTACCTCTTTGACCAAACTTTTGGTCATCTTACCTAAAACTCCTTATGTAGTTTGGTGCCAAATTTTGTTTGATAACGTTCCTGTGAAACGATTTGGACTTTTTACTATATGAAAGGCTCTATATAAATACAAGTTGTTGTTATTATCGCAGTAAAGCAGTTTCCACTTGGTTGCTGTATGAAACAAAAATTGATGCCTGATATCTCAAAGCAGATTGTTGGGGAGCTCCCCACGTGAAACCTCTCAGCAGCAGGAGGTACCAGGCATCAGTATGAATGTCATCTTCTACAGTTTAGGTTCAAGAGTGCAGAGTAGAGTGAGGGTATGTCTAGAACTTTGCCGACAAGCCAAGAGAAAATGGAAATTTAACAAAATAAATTTGGAAAACAGGTGCCTTCCTGGGAATATATGCAGCAAATCTGCTTAATTAGTTAAGTTAGCAATATCTCTGATGCATATCTGTTGTGATGTCATAATCACACACACACACACACACACACACACACACACACACACACACACACACACACACACACACACACACACACACACACACACACACACACACACACACCTCATGACACAAATGTACCAATGGTCCTCATAGCCATTTCAAAACAGGAAGTAATACCGGTTTTGAGGAGCCAATATAGAGTGGCTTTCCAAACCCAAAACAAACTCAAGAGAAATTTGCTTTTAGTTTTCTTCCAAGAGTATGAAAGTCTTGTGAGTTTTCCAGCTTAAGGTGCAATTCAAGTAGGGCAAACTGATCAATACTTGTTTCCCTTTTTCTCGGCATTTACATCACACTCCATCTGGTGACTCAGCTGGCAATTGACAAAGACCCCACGATACAGTCAAATGGCTGGTCAGTACACAATGCCACTGGGACATCAGTATTTATGTTGTCAGAATACCATACAGCTTTTGTGCTCTATAACAAGCATAGTGACTTTGATTTACATCACAATAATCTCAGGTTCACATCATCTTATCAATAGTATCTTTTAAGACATAATTAGCTTTAAGATTTGGAAGTATTAATTTGTAACTGCAGCACCTTGCAAGTATTCAGATTCATCAATTAAGCACAACCAAACGAGTAACCACAATGATGTTGCTCCTCTTTGAAGGGACTTTGATTTTGCCTATTATCCTCATGTAAAGTTCTATTTTATTTTATGAACAAATTAGGAGACAGCTGTAATTATGATTGCTTTAGGGCTAAAGCAAATGTTTAGTTCAAGAGGAGCAAGGTTGTTATTAAAGGTGTCAAGGCTTTATCCTGTTGTTTAAATGTACCTGTTCTTACATGTTAGGTTTTGTTGAAAAACACCTGTACAGTCTTGTGAAGCATTCTCGTCAACCATTGCCTTCCTAAAATCCTTCATTCAGATCATGCCAGCAAGACCGCAACTGGCAATCCTGTGAAGTGATTAAGCTCATTCTCTCATCTGTTGTGGCGCCAGCTTGCTAGGTGCACAATTCTTTATAGGAACAGAACAGTCACGTGACAGGTCTGACCGGAGATTCCAGATGCTAATCATTATGGTTACTATAAATTATCTTTGAATTTAGCCAAAGGCTAGTGACATTGATTTTGCAACAAAAGTATTTTTTTAAACTTGCTTTGGTTAACCTTTGCAGTAGATTGCATTGGAAAAAGTTTTCCTTGTTTTCTATTTTCTTCAAGCAATATTTGATTCAAACTTGGTTTACATGCTACACACTAAACTTTCAGTTTACCAAAACTGTGCAATGTAATGTGTGGCAGTGCACGCCCATTTCATGTCTAATTTATTCTAGCAGTGGCAGTTGTGGAACTTTTATATCCCCTGGCAGCAACAACACTGGGAATGTTAACATTTGCATTATGCAAATGGATTGCTAGTTTGGAAGTGCTCCCTGCCTTCTAAGTTGAGGTCTGTAACTTACTCCTCAAAAATGAAACAAATTGCAATTAGCACCAATGGATAAGTGATATTAAAACTACAGGTCAGTCGTAACGTTTACCTTAAATAGTACAGACTCCACAACTCAGCTCAAAAATTTTCTTTCAGTATTTTTTTTCTCATACATTGTGGGAGAACTGTTGGCAGAGCACCTACGTTCAAACAATGTGAAAGGAAGAAAAAAGAAAGACTTGCATTTATATCATGCATTCCACAACATCAGGAAGTCTCAAAGTGCAATGCAATGAATTAACTATGTCTTTTAAGTGTAGTCACTGTCATGTGGATGTAACATTGCAGTCAATTTGCGCACAGCAAGGTCCACAAACAGTAATTTGATAATGAGCAAATCATTTGTTTTAGTGATGTAGTTTCAGGGCTAAATATTTGACTGGGAAACCAGGGAGCTCTCCCCAGCTCTTCATCGAATAGTGCCATGGGATATTTTACATCCACCTAAGAGGATTTAACGGCTCATCTGGAAGACAGCCCCTCCGATAATGGAGCCAGCCCTCAGTAATGGACTGCAGTATCAGCCTATCAATCTATCTATCTAACAACAACTTGTAGTTATACAGTGCCTTTAACATAATAAAACATCCCAAAGTGCTTCACAGGAGTGCTATAAGGCAAAATTTGGCACTGAGCCACATAAGGAGATATTAGGGAAGATGGCCAAAAGCTTGGTCAAAGAGGTAGGTTTTGAGGAGAATCTTAAAAGAGGAAAGAGAGGTAGAGAGGAAGAAAGGCTTAGGAAGGGAATTCCAGAGTTAGGACCTTGTCCGCTTAAAGAACAGCCACCAATGGGGATGGGACCCGCCATCCATGGGTGGCGGTAACTATAAGAGTTAAACATAGTATCAAATTTAAAGAAAAACCCTATATTTTTTCAAAGATGGGAGGCAGGTCAGAAGATTGGACAGAATATAAAAAACAGCAAAGAATGACTAACAGATTGATAAGGAAGGTAAAATTAGAGTACGAGAGAAAGCTAGCTAGAAATATAAAGACAGATAGTAAGAGTTTCTATAGATATTTAAAGAAGAAAAGAGTTTACAAAGTGAGCGTTGGTCCTATAGAAAGTAAGTCTGGGGAATTAATAATAGGTAATAAGGAGATGGCAGATTAATTGAACAGATATTTTGCATTGATCTTCACTATTGAGGATACAAGTAACACCTCAGTATTATCTGTACGTCAGGAAATGGAAGGGAGGGAGGAACTCAAGAAAATTACAACCATCAGGGAAGTGGTACTGAACAAATTGTTGGAGCTTCGGGCTGACGAGTCCCCGGGTCCTGATGGACTTCATCCTAGGGTGTTAAAAAATGTGGCTAGTGAGATAGTTGATGCATTAGTTTTAATTTTCCAAAATTCCTTTGATTCGGGGAAGGTTTCGTTAGATTCGAAAATAGCAAATGTAACTCCTTTATTCAAAAAGGGAGGGAAACAGAAAACAGGAAACTACAGGCCAATTAGCTTAACATCTTTCCAAGAGAAAATGTTAGAAACTATTATTAAAGATGTTATAGCAGGGTATTTAGAACAATTCAGGGTAATCAGGCAGAGTCAACATGGAATTGTGAAAGGGAAATCATGTTTAACCAATTTATTGGTGTTCTTTCAGGGAGTTACATGTGCTGTGGATAAAGGGGAACCAGTGGATGTATTGTACTTAGATTTCCAGAAGGCATTTGATAAGGTGCCACATCAAAGGTTATTGCAGAAAATAAAAGCTCATGGTGTAGGGGGTAACATATAGGCACGGATAGAAGATTGGTTAGCTAACAGGAAACAGAGAGGAGGCATAAATGGGTCATTTTCTGGTTGGCAAGATGTAACAAGTGGTGTGCTGAGGCCTCAACTTTTTACAATTTATATAAATGACTTAGATGAAGAGACCGAAGGTAAGGTATGGTTGCTAAATTTGCTGATGACACAAAGATAGGTAGGAAAGTAACCTGTGAAAATGACAAAAGGAGGCTACAAAAGGATATAGATAGGTTAAGTGAGTGGGCAAAGACTTGGCAAATGGAGTATAATGTGGGAAAATGTGAAATTGTTGACTTTGGCAGGAAGAATAAAAAAGAAGCATATTATCTAAATGGTGAGAGATTGCAGAGTCTGAGATGCAGAGAGATCTGGGTGTCCTAGTGCATGAATTGCAAAAGGTTAGTATGCAGGTATAGCACATAAATGGAAAGCTTAATAGAATGTTATTGTTTATCACGACGGGAATTGAATATAAAAGTAGGGAGGTTATGCTTCAGCTACACAGGGCATTGGTGAGACCACATCTGGAATACTGTATACAGTACTGGTCACCTTATTTAAGGAAGGATGTAAATGCATTGGAGCAGTACAGTGAAGGTTTACTAGACTAAAAGCTGGAATTGACGAGCTGTCTTATGAGGAAAGGTTGGACAGGATAGGCTTGTATCCCCTGGAATTTAGAAGAGTAAGAGGCGACTTGATTGAAGCAGATAAGATCCTGGGGGGTCTTGACAGGGTGGATGTGGAAAGGATGTTTCCCCTTGTGGGAGAATCTAGAACTAGGGGTCACTGTTTAAAAATAAAGGGTCGCCCATTTAAGACAGAGATGAGGAGAAATTTTTTCTCTCAGGGGGTTGTGAGTCTTTGGAATTCTCTTCCTCAAAAGGTGGTGGAAGCAGAGTCTTTGAATATTTTTAAGGTAAAGGTAGATAAATTCTTGATAGGCAAGAGGGTGGAAGGTTATCAGGGGTAGGTGGAAATGTGGAATAATCAGTTCAGCCATGAACTTATCGAATGGTGGAGCAGGCTCGAAGGGCCGAGTAGCTTACTCCTGCTCCTAATTTGTATGTTCGTATGTTCATAATGGCGGAGCAATTAAAAACAGGGATGCTCAGATCCGGAATTAGAGGAGTGCGGAAATCTGGGCAGATTGTGGGATGGAGGAGATTGCAGAGGTAAGCAGGGGCAAGGCTATGGGGGATTTGAAAACAAGGATGAGAATTTTAAAATCAAGGTGTTGTCAGACCAGGAGCCAATGTAGATCAGCGTGCACAGGGATGATGGGTAAACGGGACTTGGTGTGAGTAAGGACACAGACAGCAGAGTTTTGGATAACCTCAAGTTTATGGAAGGTAAAACATGGGAGGCCAGCCAGGAGTGTGTTGGAATAGTCATAGATGAGGGTTTCAGCAGCAGATGAGCTGAGGCAGGGACAGAGTCAGGTATTATTTGAGAGGTGGAAATAGGCAGTCTTAGTGATAGTGTAGAAATGTGGTCGAAAGCTCATCTCAGGGTCAAATATTACACCAAGGTTACAAACAGACTGGATTAGCCTCAGACAGTTGCCAGGGAGAGAGATAAGAAATAGGAGGGTGCCAAGGACAGGTTGTTGGGGAACATCAGAGGTAACTGCAGGAACCTGGCTGCGATTAGATAGATAAGAATGGAAGCTGGAAAGTGCGGTCCCACCCAGCTGGACCACAGTGAAGAGGCGTTGGAGGAGGATAGTGTGATTGATTGTGTCAAAGGGTGCAGACAGGTTGAGAAGGACAAGGAGGGATAGTTTACATTTGTCACAGTCACATAGGATGCCATTTGTGGTTTTGATAGGAGCCTTTAAGTACTGTTGCATAGGCAGAAAACTGTTTGGAGAGATTCAAACATGGAGTTCTGGGAAAGATGGGCATGGATTTGGGAGGTGACAACACATTCAAGGACTTTGGAAAGGAAAGGGAAGTTAGAGATGGGGTGGTAGTTTGCAAGGATGGTAGGGTCAAGGGTTGTTTATTTGAGAAGAGGGGTAATGGCAGCAGATTTGAAGGAAAGGGTAACAGTACCTGAGGAGAGAGAACTGTTAACAATATCGGCTAATGTGGGGACCAGGAGGGGAAGTTGGATGATCAGCAGTTTAGTGGGAATAGGGTTGAGGGAGCAGGAGGTAAATCTCATGGACAAGATGAACCCAGAAAGGTCATCAGGGGAGATAGGCGAGAAACTAGAGAAAGATGTGAGTTTAGGGCTGGTCTGGGGGGTGAGGGGGGGAACTTTAGGGGAAGTTTGGACCTGCGGACTAGAGGAAGGAAGGGAAGCGGCAGACGTAGCTGATAGGATGGTCTCGATCTTAGTGAAGTCCATGAGCTTCTCGCACATGCTGTTGGAGGTGAGGGTGGAAAAGGCAGGGGAGAGGGGTTTATATATGTCATCTATCCATCTATCTGTATCGCTTAACATGTCCCATTACCACTCCCCATGGCTTTGTATATGAAACTTTTTGTCATTTAATCTCTCCTGCCCTCCAACCTATCATAGACCTCCTTCCCTTTTGTTCTTCTTTCCCCCTCCCTCTTTCACTTGCTCAAAACCTATTACATTTCTAACTTTTGCCAGTTCTGATGAAAGGTCACACAGACCTGAAACTTTAGCTCTGTTTCTCTCTCCATTGATGCTGCCTGACTTGCTGAGTATTTCCAACATTTTCTGTTTTTGTTTCAGATTTCCATCATCTGCAGTATTTTGCTTTTGTATTCATCTATCTATCTATCTATCTATCTATCTATCTATCTATCTATCTATCTGTCGGTCTGTCGGTCTATTTGTTTATGTCTATCTGTCTATCTGTCTATCTTATCTGTCTACCTTATCTATCGTATCTATCTATTTATCATCCTTTTAACTATCTATCTGTCTATATATTCCATCCCCATCAATTGTAGCGGGCACGTCAGTGTCTACTCAATTTTCCTGCTTTATGTGGTGAACAGTGTGAACAAGAAATTTAGAAAGTTGTCAGAATAATCAGTTTGGATTAATTCTATTCCAGTTTTGGTTATTATTTTGGGGAAAACATCGAGTCTAGAGCCAGTGCCAGTGTTGGTGTCCCATTCTACTTCACCGCCGTCCTTAAGTTTGATGACTGAGATCCTCAAGCTGGCGGGCAATGCGCTGTGGGACAAGAAGTCACACGTTATTCCAACTACCTACACTCACCATCCACAATGATGAGTAGTTCAGCCATCTGACAAGAAGAGCTTGCAGCAGTCACTCAGGTTCTAGAGACCCCAGGGAGTAGGAGGAGTGGGCAGGCTGGAGGGGTGGGACTGCCTGATCCAAGTGGCAGACCCCTAAGAATAACAGACACCTCACTGTGGTAATCGCCCATAAAAAAGGTGCGAACAGCTGATTGAAGCTGTTTGAACTGCCCAAAATAGTCAGTGCACTAATCTGGTTGAATTGACATCTACGATGATGACTAATGGTTAGTGCCATTTATATGTTGTATGCGGCTACATGTTATTATTATATAAATGTCAGGCAATCTCCCAAAGTAATGCACATGGTGAGTCAAGACAAAATATCATCTTCAGTTGAAAGCCTAGTTAGAGAGCAGGGAAGAATTGGAATGGTACATCCAGACATAATTCAGGCCTCAGCTTAAAAGCCTTGCATTCTGTATTTCTTGTACTCTTCTGAAAAAGGTGACAATTACAGATGGTCTCAACTTATGGAGTTCTGCATATAAATGTAAATATAAATGTAGAGGAACAGGTTGCCACAAACTATTGCAATATACTTGCATTATTCAATATTGCAGTATTAGAGTTTTGTTTTAGATGGGAATCATGGGATGCATACCTACTATTTCTCAATGTGCACTCCCAATGGGCAGGGCTTCATGCTGGCAACAGACATTTAGAAAATTGTCCAAGACGAACCCATTTTATTCTAGTTGAGGGGTTGAGCGATTGCCATTTACTAAGAATGTTAACCAATTATCCACTGCTGAGTCTCCGTTTCTTTTTACCTGTGCTGCGCAGCAACCTTGTGTGAGTCATCAAAGGATGTCAACTTGCTTCCTGTCAAATCAACACTGCAATATATGTTTTGGTTTGGATGCAAGAGTAAGGTGTGGCCTGACCTGGAATACTATTTATGTACTACTTCTCCACCAATTCTCTCTCTTTATTGCTTGAAGGCACAGATGGCACTGAGTCATGCTAGCGTACAAAGCCACAGGTGCTGGCTGCTCTTCAGACCTAGTACAAATGGTCATTCTTCAAAAGGCAAACTGTTGCGCCAGATAGAAGATTGAAATAAAAGCAGGAAATGCTGGAAACACACAGCTGGTCAGGCAGCTACTGAGGAGAGAAGAAAGTAGGGTTAATGTTTCAAATTTGTCAGTTTAGTCAGAATGAGGAGATATTTATAATGAACAGCTAATAAAGAGCAGCACAGTCATGGAAAAGGGGGTGGGATAAAATATTGAAGAGAGATTTGGTGAAGAAAAGGAGGTGATTAAATGCCATTAATAATGGTGTAAGGCAAAAGGAGGTGGTAATGAGAGAAATTAGAGAAAGATATATCCGAGATCCAGAAGATGTGTAAATATTTACAGAAGAATACCATAAGAGAAGAAAGTATGGAAATCTAGTACATACGAACATACAAATTAGCAGCAGAAGTAGGCCATTCGGCCCCTCTAGCCTGCTCCGCCATTCATTAAGATCATGGCTGATCTGTTTGTGTCTCGAATTCCACACTGCCATCTACCCCTGATAACCTTTGATTCCCTTGCCTAACAAGAATCTATCTACCTCCACCTTAATATTATTCAATGACCCCACCTCCACCACCTTCTGAGGCAGAGAGTTCCAAAGTCGCACAACCCTCAAAGAGAAAAAAATTCTCCTCATCTCTGTCCTAAAAGGGCGACCCCTAATTTTAAAACAGTGCCCCCTAGTTCTGGAATCACTCACAAGAGGAAACATCCTTTCCACATCCACCTTGTCAAGACTGTTCAGGATCTTATATCCTTCAGTTAAGTCTCCCCTCACTCTTCTAAACTCCAGTGAAAACAAGCCCAGTCTGTCCAACCTTTCCTCATAAAACAACCCACTCATTCCAGGTATCAATCTTGTAAACCTCCTCTGAACCACCTCCAACGCATTCACAACCTTACTTAAATAAGGAGACCAAAACTGCACACAGTATTCAAGATACAATCTCATCAATGCCCTGTATAACTGAAGCATAATATCATTACTTTTATTTTCAATTCCTCTCATAATAAAGGATCGCATTCCATTAGCCTGCTTTATTACTTGCTGTACCTACATATTAACTTTTTGTGACTCATGCACTAGAACACCTGGATCCCTCCGCACCTCGGAGTTGAGCAGTCATTCTCCGTTTAATACTCTGCTTTTTTATTCTTCCTGACAAAGTGAACAACTTCACATTTTCCCACATTATACTCTATCTGCCAGATTTTTGCCCACACACTCAACCAATCAGTCTGCAAGCTTCTTATGCCCTCTTCACAACATTCTTTCCTACCTATCTTTGTGTCATCTGCAAATTTAGCTACCATGCCATCACTCCCCTCATCTAAATCATTGATATAAATTATAAAAAGTTGAGGCCCCAGCACAGACTCCTGTGGGACTCCACTCGTTACATCCTGCCAATCAGAAAAGGAGTGAAAGGTTATCAGGGGTAGGTGGTAATATGGAGCAATCAGTTCAGCCATGAACTTATTGAATGGCAGTGCAGGCTCGAGGGGCCGAGTGGCCTACTCCTGTTCCTAATTCATATGTTCGTACATATGTTTGTATGACACATTTATGTATACTCTCTGTTTTCTGCCAGCCAGCCAATCTTCCAACCATGCCAATATGTTACCCGCTACAGCATGATCTCCTACTTTGCGCAATAACCTTTTATGTGGTACCTTGTCAAATGCCTTCTGGAAATCCAAGTATAGTACGTCAACAGGCTCCTCTTTATCCACGGCACATGTTACTCCTTCAAAGAACTCCAATAAATTGGTTAAACACAATCTCCCTTTCACAGAGCCATGCTGACTATTCCCGATGACCTTCAGCAGTAAAGTAAAGCAGCTAAGGCTGCAGTGGCCTAGGAGTGTAGTGGAAGGAAAAGGCTAGCAGATACCAGAGGTGCAGACCAGCTATGTAATGACAGGGGATCCTCATTCCAAGCACCAGTAAACAACCTCCCTCATTTTCTGAAGCACCGGTATGCTCATCTAATAGTCATTGGCCATTCTTTATTCTGACCCTAGATAGGAGGAAAGGCGTGGTACAGTGAGGTTATACACTGTATACGCTGTAATTTCACCTCTCAGATCTGATCTCAAATCCAGCTGAACATGTTTTCATTCTGCTGGCTGTAAGGGATCTTCCATGAACAAAATGTGGGTAGTGTCAGCCCAGTGCGAAGTGGGCATGGGCTCACACCACAAACTGTTACTTACATGGCCCAAAATTGGCAATTTGACAGGATGACTGCTCTTGGAAATCAAGGGTCTTACTGGTGCAGAAGGTGGCAGGGGAAAATTATGTTTTGCTCTATATCTAATTGCCATTCCTGATCTGGGAGTGCCTGAAATGAAATGTTCCATTCCCCAACACAAATATCCTTCAACTTAATTGCACAATATAAAGTAAGTGGATGATGATAAAAGCCTGCGCTACAGTACCATACTAGTGGTAGGGCAGTGTAGTGATTATCATAATAAATTAGTAATCCAGAGTCTTAAGAGGGAAAAATTCATTCGCATAGTGTTGCTATGTCAATTCCCCAGGAGCAGACAGTGCCACTGGCCACTACCTATGCAGTTCCCACAGCTTCCTTCAATGACAGCGATGAGGAAACCTGCACAGCCTGCGCAAGTAGTGGCCAGCAGCGCTGTGCACCCCCCACCCCTGAAATAAACTTAAATCTGTGTAGCGCCACTTGAAGCGGCATTATGCAAATAGAATTTTTCCCCCTTAGAATTAAATTCAGTGAATGTGAGTTCAAATCCCACAATAACAGTTTGAGAATTTGAATTCAGTTTTAAAATATCTGGAAGTAAAAAGCTGGTATTAGTAAAAGTGATCATGAATCTGTCAGATTGTCGAAAAAACCCATTTGGTTCATTCATGTCCTTTTGGGAAGGAAATCTGCCATCCTTACCTAGTCTATCCTATATAAATCTAGAGCCTCATGGATGTCAAGGGGATTACAGGGTACGATAAGGCAGAAAAGGAAAGCTTATGCCCGTCACCGAGAACTCAATACTACAGAAAGCCGAGAGGAGTATAGAAAGGGGAGGAGTGAAATCAAAAAAGAAATTAGGAAAGCAAAGAGAGGGCATGAAAGAATATTGGCAAGCAAAAATGTTTTATCAATACATTAAGAATAAGAGGGTAACTAAGGAAAGAGTACGGCCCATAAAAGACCAAAAAGGTAACCTATTTGTAGGGGCGGAAGATGTTGGTATTGTTCTTAATGAATACTTTGCATCTGTCTTCACAAAAGAGGTGGATGTTGCAGATGTTGTAGTTAAGGAAGAGAGGTGTGAAGTATTGCATGTGATCAACATAGGGAGAGAGGACGTATTAATGAGATTAGCATCCTTGAAGCTTGATAAATTACCAGTGCCAGGTGAAATGTACCCAAGGCTGTTAAAAGAAGCAAGAGAAGAAATAGCAAAAGGACTGACCATCATTTTCCAGTCCTCACTGGATACAGGTGTGGTGCCGGAGGATTGGAGAACTGCTAACATTGTACCTCTGTTTAAAAAGAGAGCAAGGGATAGACCAAATAATTACAAGCCAGTCAGTCTAACCTCAGTAGTGGGAAAATTATTTGAATCTATTCTGAGAGACAGGATAAGCTGTCACTTAGAAAGGCACAGATTAATCAAGGATACTCAGCATGGATTAGTTAAGGGAAGATCTTGTCTGACCAACTTGATCGAATTTTTTGAAGAAGTAACAAGGAAGATAGATGAGCGAAGTGCAGTTGATCTGGTCAACATGGATTTTAGCAAGGCTTTTGACAAAGTCCCACATGGCAGACTGGTTAAAATAATAAAATCCCATGGGACCCAGGGAAATGCAGCAAGGTGGATACAAAATTGGCTCAGTGGCAGGAAACAAAGAGTAATTGTTGACGGCTGTTTTTGCAACTGGAGTGCTGTTTCCAGTGGTGTTCTGCAGGGCTCAGTACTGGGTCCCCTGATTTTTGTAGTATATATTAATGATTTCGACACGTAAATGTGGGGCGTATGATCAAGAAGTTTGCAGACGCTACAAAGATTGGCCATGTGGTAGATAGTGAGGAGAATAGCTGTAGGCCTCAGGAAGATATTGATGGTCTGGTCAGATGGGCAGAAAAGTGGCAAGTGGAATTCAAGCCAGAGAAGTGTGAGGTGATGCATTTGGGGAGGTCAAACAAGACAAAGGAATACACGATTAATGGAAAAATACTGCGAAGTTTAGAGGAAGTGAGGGACCTTGGAGTAAATGTCCACAGATCCCTGAAGATAGCAGGAAAAGTCAATAAGGTGGTTAAGAAAGCATATGGAATCCTTTCCTTTATTAGCCGAGGTATAGAATATGAGCAGGGAGGTTATGCTGGAACTGTATAAATCATTGGTTAGGCCACAACCTGAGTACTCTGTGCAGTTCTGGTCACCTCATTACAGAAAGGAGAGGGTACAAAGGAGATTTACGAGGTTGTTGCTGGGACTGGAAAAATGCAGCTATGAGGAAAGATTGGATCGGCTAGGGTTGTTCTCTTTGGAACAGAGAAAGCTGAGGGGAGAACTGATTGAAATGTACAAAATTGTGAGGGGCCTGAATAGAGTGGAGGTGAAGGGCCTATTTACCTTAGCAGAGGAGTCAGTGACATAGATTTAAAGTGATTTGTAGAAAGATTAGCGAGGAGATGAGGAAAGGTTTTTTTCACCAGAGGGTGGTGGGGGTCTGCAACTCACTGCCTGAAAGGGTAGTTGAGGCAGAAACCCTCAACTTATTCAAAAGAAGTCTGGCTATGCACCTCAGATGCTGTGATCTGCAGGGTTACGGACCAAATGCTGGAAGGTGAGATTAGAATGGGTGTAACATTTTTCAGTTGGCACAGATACAATGGGCCAAGTGGCCTCTTTCTGTACCGTAAACTTTCTATGATTCTAACTGACTCCAATCCCATACCAACATGGTTGACTCTTAAGTGCCCTCTAGTACGTGTTATCAAACCATTATAAAGGGTCCACCACCATCTTTGAATGGCAACTGTAGATGAGCAATAAATGCCAATCTTGCCGGCAATGCTCACATCCCAAGAATGAACTTAAAAAAATAACATGGGACATCAAACCGCGCCTGATCCTGTCTTCACCCAACATCCATAAAGATATTTTCCAGCAGGAGTCACTGAACAATAAGCAGGAGTGGAACACCTTGCTGATTTCCCTTTTCCCTTTGCTAAGCCCATTGATGATAAATTGGAGGTTCATTCATTATAATGTACAGAATATCCTGTAGGATATGCTGACCTCCGGAACTACAGATTCTTAATCTTTGCACCTGGCAAAGCATCACTCCAGAATCACGAATTCATCAAATGTATTCTTCTATGCACCTTTCATGTAACAAAACCTGCCAAGAACTGCACAAAAGATCAGAGTTAGAAGAGTGGAGGTTGTATGCTGAGCTGTAACGTTGGAGAATAATGCTGAGCAGAATGTTGAGGTAAAATAGAGTAAAGTCATGGATGGCTCTGAAAATAACTGTGAGAATTTTAAAGATGATGCACTGGGGAACTATCAGGGCCTGAAATTTCCTGTCGAATTACACCAAGAAACAAACATGAGTATGTGGAGAGGAAAATCATGTCCAAAGCCATTTCATAGGCCCTCCATCACCAAAGGCATCGCAACATTTTACACCAGAAGGGGTATTGGAAACACAATATAACCATGGACATATTGGTCCAAAATTGCAGACAAAATAACAATGAGGCTAATAGTGCTTGCCATTATTTTTGTGTAAATGCCACAGAAATGTCAGGTGAGGGCAGGTGCACGATTAAATGCGGAAGTCAAAAAGTTGCTGCCCGAGATGCACTACACCACGGTTAGCTTTGTGAAAACAGCACCTTGCTATTTGCCTCCATTCAAATGCATTGATTGACATGAATCTCCTGAACTTGCATGGTAGACACAAAGTAAACTTGCCCCATAAAGTCAAGCCATTTCAAGACTAAATACCCTTTTAACAACATGTAAGTGTTAATTACTGCCACTCAACTCCCTGGCACTGAAAATTAACTATTACAAATGTGGAATCTTATTCCTTCAAGTTTTAATTATTGGAGTTTTTCAAGTTTTCTTTTTGTCTTTTTTTTCTCTCTCCCTTAATCCAATCTTTCTTTCCCTAACTTTATTTCACTTTCTGTATCTGCTTGACATTGAATTCACCATTACTCTTCTTTGCTCAGACCTTGCACTTGTTAAGTTTGCAATCCTTCCATCCGATTGGTTAAGGAGATGCACAATTGTTTGCCCTGTTCACTCAGATTCCAGGTAGAGAGTGCGATTTCCATATTGCAATTCCAGCCACTTGCAGGGCACAATATCATTGGCAATAAATGGGCAAGTACAAAGCTAACTAATTGTGCATGCTGGTTGCTGGCCTGCCACAGCAATTTTTGGGCCATTATAATTGCAAGCAAATGAGAGAAATACAATATGAAACGTACTTCCTATCTTTTGCACCCAAGAAATGGCGTGTATTACGGATGCCTGTGTAGCCCTGGTATTCAATGATGCTAAGGATCTTGTGAGGGGGATTAAGATTTCAGCAATGCAATTGTTTGAATTTTGGAAATTAGCACATTTTGCTATTTTTGTTTACTCTTCTGCTGGTACCACAAGCTGATGTACACTGTGGCAAGATACAATAATGAATTTCCTCCTTGGTGCTGGCCTCCATCCAAGATATTTAAATACCCCTGAATGCCAGAAATGGCACAGGGTCCCAGGTGCAGGCAAAGAGCAGGCAAAGGTTTCATCCCACTCAAGATTCACTTTTGAGATACCTCCGGAGGAATTTTAGGTCCCACTTTGCATCACATGTTACATAATCTGTAGCAACATCTAAAACCATTTTCATCTCAATGAAACATGATGAGCCTAACTGGCCTATTTTTTCCCCTAAAATTGGACTCAGTGAACAATAACAAAGAAGAAAAGAACAAAGAACAGTACAGCACAGGAACAGGCCATTCGGTCCTCCAAGCCTGCGCCGATCTTGATGCCTGCCTAAACTAACACCTTCTGCACTTCCGGGGCCCATATCCCTCTATTCCCTTCCTATTCATGTATTTGTCAAGATGTCTCTTAAACGTCGCTATCGTATCTGCTTCCACCACCTCCCCTGGCAGCAAGTTCCAGGCACGCACCACCCTCTGTGTAAAAAACTTGCCTCGCACATCCCCTCTAAACTTTGCCCCTCGCACCTTAAACCTATGTCCCCTAGTAACTGACTCTTCCACCCTGGGAAAAAGCTTCTGACTATCCACGCTGTCCATGCCGCTCATAACTTTGTAAACCTCTATCATGTCGCTGAATAGTATGTGAAAAGTCACTGTTAGGAAGAACATTTTTTTATCAGGTAATCTTTATTAGCTGCTACCTACAGCATCATTGACAAACTAACAAAGCATTTCTCTACAGCTCCCACATATGGAGCACTACTTTTGTCACTAATGTACTAATTGCTACAGTTAGTGGGACACAGATACATTTTAATTTATCAAATCACCTTAATAACAATTTTAATGCATCGGATTCCAATGATAAAGGATAGATTCTTTAATTTGGCTACAAGTGCATTGATAAATAGCCAAATTATTTAAACAAAACCTCAGTTATTCAACGTGTTTAAAGTAGTCCCTAAAGTGTAGGGACAGGTTTCCAATTGCTTTAATCAAAAATGCTAGTCGTTGTGCTTCAAAAA
Organism: Heterodontus francisci; assembly: GCF_036365525.1. Taxonomy (NCBI): domain Eukaryota; kingdom Metazoa; phylum Chordata; class Chondrichthyes; order Heterodontiformes; family Heterodontidae; genus Heterodontus; species Heterodontus francisci. The sequence continues at coordinate 95,878,787 of NC_090372.1, read as the reverse complement.
ATGGAAGAATTTAATAAATAGGTTTATTGTCAAAACTGGCATGCATTATTAATAAAGTAGTGATAGTGAAATAGCTTACAACTCAGATAGATAGATTAGGATTTATTGGCCAGGAACCCATGAACAGTTTTATCAAAAGCCCATTCCTATGTGACATTTGTTCTGCAATAAATCATACAGCAGAAATCTATTAGTGGACAGTAGTAGTAGATAAATGGAGACGGGGGGATGGGGGTCATCAGAGATGTTTCAGTAATGTGGCTTGGCAGAAGTGTAATTCCCCCTTTTAAAGTTTACAAATGATAATTTTACTAACTCTGTTCCCATTTGCCATTTTATTAAATTGCAACTCCTCTAAATTGCAACCAATGAGAATGAAGCAACGCTTTCCATTTTCAAACAAAAGCAAAGAAAAGAACAGGACTTGGTATCACTGGAAAGCATAAAAATGTCTGGATTAAAAATAACAATAAAAAGTGTGACATACAAGAAAAAAGAACAGCTAAATATATTAATATTTTTCTAAGGAAGTGCTTGACCAGCTGTTCACTTGATATGTGTAGTGCATAAGGATGCCAGGCCCATACTGATCATGAGCTCTGACAGGCCAGAGTTGTGTGTAGACTGCTGATGATTTGGAATCCTGGAACATTCATGTCACTCTTAGAATGGATAGTATCTTTATAAATAAAATTGCAAAGTAGAAATTAGACAAGTGTGGAGATTGAATTAGCTCTAAGAATAAGAGCTGGGTTTTGCACAGGGTGTTTACTAAACTGTAATAATTTTGTGAGTTCTAATTCGTGATTGGGCACTAAATGACCAATTTTAACTTGAGGTGTAAATCAGAGGTGAGAGAGCCAAAATGTGAAGTGAACCGTCTGATGCCCCACAGCACAAATCCCAGGAAGTTTTAAGTCCCGGACCTCATTTGCATGCCTAAATCTGACTGTACCCAAAGCCAACAGGGGTCAAAATTGGTTGATGTGTTGGGTGTGGTCAGGCCACCAGTGGTGACACACAGAAATGTTTCATGGCATGGTTGGTTCAGATTGGGGAGTCAAGTAAGTCCAGGATCATGTGATGGCCAGGGGAGAACCAAGATTTCATTGTGGGGCCAGAAGGAGCACCAATCCCCACCATCATGACCATCTCACCAACAGCATTCCCACAGGCGGCAGTGAGGACAAGTGAAGCGAACTAATGCAGGCCTCCAGCAAACTTCAGTGATCCTTACTCCTGCTCCCCTAGCTTCCACATAAAGGTATGTTGAAAACAATTCTTTGTATCTTTTTGGTGGAAGCGGCACTTGCTCAGCAATAACCTGCTCACCGATTATCAGTTTGGATTCTGACAGGACTGCACGGCTCCAGACCTCATTACAGCCTTGGTCCAAACATGTACAAAAAAGCTGATGTCCAGAGGGGAGGTGAGGGTGACTGTCCTTGACATCAAAGCAGCATTTGATTGAGTGTGGCATTAAGGAGCAAAACTGAAGCCAATGGAAATCAGGGAAAACTCCATTGATTGATGTCATACCTAGCACAAAGGAGGATGGTTGCAGTTGTTGGATGCCAAACATCTCAGTCCCAGGACATTGCTGCACGAATTCCTCAGGTTAATCTTCAGCTGCTTCATCAATGACATTCTCTCCACCATAAGGTCAGAAGTGGGGATGTTCGCTGAGCATCGCATAGTATCCAGTACCATTCGCAACTCCTCAGCTAATGAAGCAGTCCGTACTCATACACAACAAGATCTGGACAACATTCAGGCTTGAGCTGATAGGTGGCATGTAACATTCATGCCACACAAGTGCCAGGCAATGGTCATCTCCAACAAGAGAAAATTGAACCATCTCCCCTTGATGTTCAATGACATTACCATCTCAGAATCTCCCACCATCAACATCCTGAGGGTTACCATTGACCAGAATCTTAACTGAACTTGCCATATAAATATAAATAGGAATTCTATGGTGAGTAAGTCACCTCCTGACTCCTTGTAGCCTGTCTATGATCTATAAGACACAAGTCAGGAGTGTGGTGGAACACCCTCCATTTGCCTGGATGAGTGCAGCTCCAACGATACCATCCAAGACAAAGCAACCCATCTGACCACCTAGTCCTCTAAATATAGAGGCCAGCATTTCGTTAGCCTTTTTGATTATTTTTTTGTACCTGTCCATAACATTAATGATCAATGTACATGGACCCCTAAGTCTCTTTGGACCTCTACTGCTTCTAGGTTTTCACCATTTAGAAGGTACTCTAACCTATCCTTTTTTCCTCCCATTTTCCACCCAGAAATGGAGACCAATTTTTTCTCCCTTAAACTAGGTTGACCTTTCAGTGCATTACTAGAGGAGTATTGAATTGGACAAGGGTTTTCATCTTTCAGATCAGATATCAGACTGAGGCATAGCCTGCCTTTGCTGGTAGATGTAACTGATCCTTTGGCACTAACCAAAGAGCAGGCACATTCTCCTGTTGTCCTGGCTAACGCCACCAATAACTATTGTAATCAGTTACCTCATTGCTGTTTATGGGACGTTGTTGTGTGTAAATTTCTTGCCATGTTTCCCTTAATTGCAACAGTAACTATACTCCAAAAATGTTCAATTGGCTTTGGGGCATCCTGAGAAAGTGTAAAGTGACATATAACTGCAAGTTCTTTCTTTCTTTATAATTATGTCATTACTTCTTAATTCGTATTAAGCCCGTCACATTCTAGAAGTATATAATGCCTTTTGTCAGAATGACAGTAGTGAATGGTAATAAACCTATCAGCAACAAACAATTAATTAGTAATGGGTTGAAGAGTTATGGAGAACGGGCAGGAAAGTAGAGTTGAGGCCGAGGTGAGATCAGCCATGATTGTATTGAATGGTGGGGTAGCTCGAGGGACTGAATTAACTACTCCGCTCCTAGTTCTTATGTTCTTAACCAAGGCATTATATCTGGACAAAAATAAAGCTATCACAGCTCAGTGAACCCTGCAAAGTTCTCCTCAATATTATCTGGGGACTGGTGCCCAAGTGGGGGGGAGTTGTCCCGTGGACAAGTTAAGTAACAGCCTGTCACAGACATACTCAGAGAATCATAACTATCATCCAACCTCCCAGATTCCTCCATCACCATCCCTGGGTCTGTCTACACCCGAGGGAGGATAAACTCACCAAAGGTGGGAGTATAGTGGCACATAGTTGGGTGGGAGGGACCCTGAAAGTCCTCAACATTTACCTGGAAGCATGTAATCTCACGATTTCAGAACAAACATAGCAAAAGAAACCTGCTGCTCATCACTACCAACTCCCCCCAGGTACCCTGACCCCCTCAACCAATGAATCTGTGGAGTTTAGAAGAGTAAGAGGTGACTCGATTGAAACATACAAGATCCTGAGGGGTCTTGACAGGGTGGATGTGGGAAGGGTGCTTCCCCTTGTGGGAGAATCTAGAACTAGGAGTCATCATTTGAAAATAAGGGGTCACTCATTTAAATCAGAGATGAGAAATGTTTTCTCTCAGAGGGTCGAGAGAGTCTTTGGAACTCTCCTCCTCAAAAGGCAGTGGAAACAGAGTCTTTAAATATTTTTAAGGCAGAGGTAGATAGATTCTTGATAAGCAAAGAGGTGAAAGGCTATTGGTGGTAGGCGTGAATGTGGAGTTGAGGTTACAATCAGATCAGCCATGATCTTGTTGAATGGCGGAGCAGGCTTTAGGGGCCGAGTGGCCTACTCCTGCTCCTAATTCGTTTGTTCATATGCAGTGTTGAACATCACTTTGCAATCATCATATTAGAAATTTACAGCCCAGAATGAGCACATTCAGCCCATTGTGTCTGTGCCAGCTGAAAAGGGGCTAGCCAGTCTAATTCCACTTTTCAGCTCTTGGTCCATCGCCTTATAGTTTATTGCACTTCAAATGCATATCCTTTATTTTATTGAACCTCTAACAAAATCAAAGACATAGAACATATTCTGGTTGGGAGACTTCAATATGCACCACCAAAAGTATTTCGGTAGTACAAAGATGGCTGGGTCCTGAAAGTAACATGGTAGGCCTGCATCAGATGATGAGGGAACTAAAAACTTTACCTCATCTTCACCAACCTATCTGCTGCGCACATCTCTCCACTAGAAATTTAGCACAAATGATCTTCGGATAATCCTTTTGAAGAAAAAGCCTAGTTTCCACTGTGAGGCATCATCCATCATGTAGTTTGGCAATAGCACCATGGAAAGTGAGACAGACTAAGAACAAATCTAGCTGCCCAAAATTGGACATCCATGAAGCACTGTAGCAGCAAAAGACTCGTATATGACCACAGTCTGTAACTTCATAGCCTGACACATCCCAAACTGCATGATCACCATCAAGCCTGGCGATGAACCAGACTGTTGAAGGGTGTGCCAAGAGCTGCACTAAGCATACCTTAGATTGGGGTATAAACCTAGTGAATCTCCTGCATAGGGATACCTGCATACTGAACATCAAAAGCAGCAGGCTATAAATATAGCTAAGCAGTCCCTCAATAACTGGATAAAAACAAAGCTTTGTAGCCCTACCTTATCCAATTGATAATAGTCATAAACAACCAAATAACTAAAAGGAGGAGGGAACTGAATGGATATCGTCATCCTCAACCACAGTGGAACCTAACATGTGAGTGCAGACGATAAGGCTGAGGCATTTGCAAACAACTTCAGCTGATAATTCTGCTGTTCGCTTCATCACAGATGCGAGTGCACAGTTAAGTCTCTTCGCACTATGGTGAATTAAGAAATGGCTGACTGCACTGGACACAGCAAAAGACCTCACAAAATCCTGGTGGTAGTACTAAAGATCTATGCACTAGAGATAACTTCCTCAAATCAAACAGTTTCACTACTGCTACGACACTGGCATCTACCCAAAAAAGAAATCAGGATAAATCTAGCCTGACAAATTATGATCCAATCAACTTCCTCCCAATCATCAATGTAGTCATGGAATGAGTCATCAAGTAACAACTACACATCAATAACTTGCTCATTGATGTTCAGCTCGGGTTTTGCAAAATAACAGTCGATTCCAGGCATGGACACAAGAGCTGAATGCCAGAGGAGAAGTGAGAGGGATAAACCTCCAACAGCTAGAGCCATATCTAATGCAAAGGAAGATGGTTCTGGTTGTCAGATGCCAGTCATCACAGGCCAGTCATCACAGGCCAGGACTTCATTGCAGAATTCGTCAGAGAAGTGTCCTCAGTTTAGCCAACTTCAGCTTCTTTATTAATGACCGTCACCCGAAAATAAGATCAACCCTGAGATTTTTTGCTGATGATTCCATTGTTCAACTCTATTCAAACTCTTCCAATATTGAAATAGCCCATGCCAGTTGACAACAGGACCTAGAATAACATCCAGACTTGGGCTGACAAATGGCAGATAGCACTGGTAACATGTACTGACCATCTCAAATAACACATCTCAGATAAGAGACACCTCCATCCCCCACCAAAACGGTTTAAGGGCTCTCCGCTTCTTCCTTGAACAGAGGCCTAACCAGTCCCCATCCACCACCACCCTCCTCCGCCTGGCTGAACTTGTTCTCACATTGAACAACTTCTCCTTCAACTCCACTCACTTCCTTCAAGTAAAAGGTGCTGCTATGGGTACCCGCAAGGGTCCTAGTTATGCCTGTCTTTTTGTGGGATATGTCGAACATTCCTTGTTCCAGTCCTACTCAGGCCCCCTGCCCCAATCCTTTTTCCGGTACATTGATGACTGCATCGGTGCCGTTTCCTGCTCCCGCCCGAACTGGAAAACTTTATCAACTTTGCTTCTAATTTCCACCCCTCTCTCACCTTTACTTGGTCCATCTCCGATACTTCCCTTCCCTTCCTTGACTTCTCTGTCTCCATTTCTGGGGATGGGCTGTCTACTAATATCCCTTATAAGCCCACTGACTCCCACAGCTACCTTGACTACACTTCGTCACACTCTGCCTCCTGTTAGGACTCCATTCCATTCTCCCAGTTTCTCTGTCTCCGACACATCTGCTCTGATGATGCTACCTTCCATGACAGCGCTTCTGATATGTCTTCCTTTTCCCTCAACCGAGTATTCCCCCCAACTGTGGTTGACAGGGCCCTCAACCGTGTCCGGCCCATTTTCAGTACCTCTACCCTCACCCCTTCCCCTCCCTCCCAGAACCGTGACAGGGATCCCCCTGTCCTCACTTTCCACCCCATCAGCCTCTATATCCAAAGGATCATCCTCCGCCATTTCCGCCACCTCCAGCGTGATGCCACTACCAAACGCATCTTCTCCTCCCTTCCCCTATCAGCATTCCGAAGGGATCGTTCCCTCCGTGACACCCTGGTCCACTCCTCCATTACCCCCACCACCTCGCACCTTCCCCTGCAATCGCAGGAGGTGTAATACCTGACCATTTACCTCCTCTCTCCTCACTATCCCAGGCCCTAAACACTCCTTTCAGGTGAAGCAGCGATTTACTTGTACTTCTTTCAATGTAGTATACTGTATTCGCTGCTGAAAATGTGGTCTCCTCTACATTGGGGACACCAAACACAGACTGAGTGACTGCTTTGCGGAACACCTCCGCTCAGTCCGCAAGCAACACCCCGAGCTTCCAATTGCTTGCTATTTCAACAATCCCCACGTTCTCATGCTCACATCTCTGTCCTGGGATTGCTGCAGTGTTCCAGTGAACATCAACGCAAGCTCGAGGAACAGCATCTCATTTACCGATTAGGCACGCTACAGCCTGCCGGACTGAACATTGAGTTCAATAATTTCAGAGCATGACGGGCCCCCCATTTTACTTTTATTTTTAGTTATTTATTTCTTTTTTCTTTTTTTTGTGTTTATTTTATTTCATCTTAGTTTGTTCAGTTTATTTACCCACTGTTTTTTTTTCAGTTTTGTTTTCCTTTTTTTCATGTTTGTACTTGCAGCTGTTCAATTTTCAGTCTATTAACACCCTATCTGTACTAATGCTTTGTCTTTCAACACACCATTAACATATTGTTTGCCTTTGCTCCACAACCTTCTGGTCAGCTATTCTGTGACCCTTTGTCCTATCTACACCTTCTCCTTTGTTATCTCTTGCCCCACCCCCGCTTTACTTGCTTATAACCTTTCACATTTCTAATATTTGCCAGTTCTGAAGAAGGGTCACTGACCTGAAACGTTAACTCTGCTTCTTTCTCCACAGATGCTGCCAGACCTGCTGAGTATTTCCAGCATTTCTTGTTTTTATTTCACATAAGAGAAAGGCCCGCTAACTCTTCTTGATCAACGGTACCGCCCAATGTCAAGTCAACAATGGTCAGAAGCTGAAATTGACCAGCCATATCAACACCATGGTGACAACAGCAGAACATAGACTATGATGAGTGGCTCACTTCCTGGCCTCTGAAGCCGTGTCTACAATCTACAAGGTAATGGAATACTCACTATTTGCTTGGATATATTTGCTATTGCCTGCAGCCACAACAACACTGGAGAAGCTCAACACTATCCGGGATGGAACTGTTCACTTCATTGGTGCCCTGACTCCCAACCCAATGTCCACTCCCACCACTAGGGCCTTGTGGCTCCAATATGTATAATCTACGGAATACATTATTACAGCAACTCACCAAGGTTACTTCAACAGCAGCTGCCTCCCTTGCAACCTCTACCGACCAAGCACAAGATCAGCAACTCTGTGGGAAAGCATGCCTTCAGGTTTCCCTCTAAGTCACACACCATCAGACTGGGACATATATTCTTGTATTTTCATGGACGCTAGTCCAGAATTCCCAACATAACACCATTGTGAAAGCACCATTATCACAAAGAGTGTAGCAGTTCAAGGTAAGGGCACAAGAGCTTCTTAGAACAACTCAGGTGGGCAATAACTGTGGTATTGTTTATATCATACACATTCCAAGAGAAAATAATATTTAAAAATTACCTGTAATAATGGTTTGTGCTAAATAATTTGTTGCTATCTATAATTCATGACTCTTTGTACAAATTAGAAGGATAAAAATCACAATATTAGTTTGTATTTAAGCATTCCCTTTATATGAAGTGGTATACAAAAAGCTTATTTAAATATTATGTGCAGTTTATGAAATACCTGGGACATGATTTTATAGTGGTGACGGAGTTCCAGCAATGGGCCGGAAGGTGGGGGGCGGGGGGTGATCCCTGCCTCGGCTGTCTATTGGAAACCCAGCCAAATTCAACAGTGGGCAGGCAGGCAATTAACTTCCCACTGTTGGAGACACTGACCCTCTAAGGGACAAAATCCCACTTCCAATCAGAGGACTGGCAGCTCAGCAGGCCAGCAGCGCAGCAGCACCAGCAGTGCCACTGGGAGTGGTGGCCACTGCAAGTACTGCAGGAGGCCCCGGTGAGTGGATTGGAGGGTGGTTGGTGAGGGCGGGGTGAGGGAGGGGGTTGACTTGCCACAAAGGTGGCCACTGCCACCATTGCCAGTGGAGGCAGGAGACAGCCCTCAAGTGGCTTAACTGGCCTACCCACGGACTTCCTGTTTGCACAGTACCCGCCTGGACAAAATGGCATAGGGGCAGGACAACATCGGGCACGTCGTCCAATGCCTCCCCACACCAGATTGTGTGCCGCCAGCCTCCCATGCCATCTCCAAGTTCAGGATAAAATTTACTCCCTGGCATGTATACCCACTTAGTACATAGCGACCATTTCATGTACTGTACATTGAAGTCATCAATCCACTGTTGTGTTAATTTAAAATCCTCACATATTTACTACATTCATATATTAGTGTTATGACCAGGTGAGAAAGAGGTCTAGGGGTTCCCTTTCAGCCTTCACCTGGTCTTACTGTAACAGGGTTTTATTTTTCAAACACACTGTGTTTTTAGCTCCCCCTTGGTGAATCCTTGTTCACCAATTTCCAATTAAAAGACAAAGAAATGAGCAGAAACAGGTTTTCTTAGGTTTAAAGAAGAAAGATTGAAATTTATTAAAACTTAAACGCTAACTCAGTTGACGCCTACGGATACACGACGTGCCCACGCTAGTATGCATACGCGATACATACATGCAAATAGAAACAGAAAAGAGCAGAAGAAAAATAAAGTGGAAAGATTTGAGGCAATATCTGAAGAGTTTTTTATGGTTCTTTGAGCTCACTGTAGAGTCCTTTTGTAGGTTTATCTTGCTTTTCGTTGGGGCCCAGTGTTCTTCTTAAATCTTGTTCACTGTAGGAGATTTTTCTGTCTTGGGGTTCATTTGTCTTCAGTGGGTTTCAGTTCCATGAGAAAAAGATGGGAGTAGACAGGAGGCGAGGAGGTCTTTTTCAGTCCAGGAGCAAAGAGCTTTCTGCCAGTTCAAACACTGTCTCTACAACTTAAACTTCCCAAGTTGGTCAGCAGGATGATCACGTGACTGACTGGTTTGACCTGGTCTGTTCTGTCTATTTTATGGGAGCAGGGGATAGCTCCTTTGTTCCAACACTGTCTGCTAATATGCAAAAATGTCTTTCCGGCCAGGGACCTGGCAATTCCTTGTAACAGGCCTTCTCTTCTTCCCAGCAACAATTTTAAATTTAATGTCCATGTGGTGAAATTAATGTGCATCCTTCTTGGCAGGTGGGGGCCTGCATGACAATTAGAGAGAACAGGAGTTAATTTCACATTTTCAATATTTTCTAAGACATAATAATGGAAGAGGGCAGAAACTGTTAATCTGGCGGTAAATGAAGTTTCACTTTTCCTCATGCATTTGTCTATGAGCAAATTGTTCCTGCCTGTAATGCAGCATTGAAAAACTATCAACTCAGTGCATGCATGACTGCACTCATGAGTAATGAATATGTAAAATTTAGAAAAGAAAAAGCTGAATTCTGTATCATTTGTGCAATATCATATTTATTGCCAATAGGGCAGAGTAAACACAGAGCAGCAGTTCAGTGGTAAAGGTTCCATAACTGTATGACAGGTAGCAGAATAATAATGGAGCACATATTCATGCAACTCTTTCAGAAATTGCAACCGTGGCACAGTAATCAGCTGATTCTTGTTAAAGATCTCTTGGTGTTGAATTATTGCTCATTTGCTGACACCTCATTTCCATGTTAGTAGCGTTGGCCTAACAGCTCCCATGCTGCTGGCTGCCACTGTACTCAACAAGGGGCCCAGTAGCTCTGTTGATAACAAATGGCACAGTCAGCCTCCTGTTCTTAAAGGCAACCTGTCCCTCTTAAAGGGAAGCTGCACTGAATGATGGGAGGCTACTGCTAAATAATATTGCAGCAATTCAAAACAATAAAATTGGAACACCACGACAAAAAGGAGGCTCCAGGAGGTATTAATGGTGGAGGTGGACAGGAGGAGAGACCCCATGGTTCTGCAGGGATCCAGGAGATCCCTAAGGACCATGTTCCGAAAGGATTGGGAGTAGATGACCAGGGAGGTGAATTCCTGGAGAGTGGACCTGAGCATCTGGCAGCAGTGCCACAAGGAGTCTAATGACCTCACATGGGTGGTCAAGGCCAGTGAATGCATCTTCACATGATGTATCCTATCCACTTTTCCACCACCCTCTCACACTTCTTAATGCACCACACCCCCATTAATCACCCAGCATCACTTACTGGCACTCATGACTGACAGATAACATCCAGATAGTCCACCTCCATGGAGCAGCATACAGGAGAACATGGATGGACATCCTATCACTGTCAAGGAGAATGGTGACGTCCATCTCCAATTTGGCAGAAAGCATCGCACAGAGATCTTGCTCTCTCCGCAGCCTCTGCTCCACCTCCCTATCATGTTGCAGGTGCAGAGGCACTGCAACTACAGCCTCCATACCTGTTGTAGCCGTCATGTGGACAGGGCACCTAATCCTCTTCCCTCCCTGTGAGGATGCAGGAACACTCCCTGCCAAATCCAGGAACTCACCTTACTTCCAAGTTGGGTGCCTGGCCCTTTAAGTAATGCACATGCTGGGCTCCTTGCAGCTGAATGCTTGATTAATGGGCAAATTTGTACAATGGACCTGCATGATCCAAATTTAGGCAATGGATGTCACATCAGTCAGTAGGGCTGTGTGATGTCAAGATAGCCACAGGTGCCAGCAGCCTTCTGGTACCTCACCTAAGTGACCACTCTTAATCTAGGAAGTGAGTGTTGGCCAGCTATTTAATCATAGAAAGCATCGGAACTACACCTGCCCAATGTCCACAGAAACAGACTTTTCAGTAGGAATTATAAAAATGTAAAAAAAAAATTCTTGCTGATTATTTTTTTCTCCCTGCTGCCCAGGACAATATTATCCCAGTGCAAACTCAGTGCACACTACAGATCAAACCCAGGATCTTCCAAGCTGCTATGATTTATTAACAAACTACACAATTTCTTTTCTGATCACACATGTTGGCTTATTGATCAAACAAAGTACCCACCACAAATTTCCAGCAGAAGCCACTCGGTCGAGTTTTTACACTGCCAGCACAAATGTAATCACATACTTGATACCATCTTGCATCCTGACTGCCAACCTTTTACAGGAGTAACTGTTGCTTGAAATGCATCTGTATTACTTCTTTCTCAATCTTGTTTGCCACTTGGCCCCTTTCATGCCCTCCTCTCCTGTCTCCTTCACTTTTTTCACCCAGTCATGTCTTCCTACTCACCAGCCACAGTTCAAGGCTTGAATTACCTTTGGATTAGCCCATAGCTAACCTCTGTGCCTCTCAGCATTCACCTAATGGCCCATCAAGGCACTCGACGCTACCATCTTGCAAGCAGCAACCTCAACTGATACTTATCCTTCTCTCTCACCAACCTTCTTATCCAGCAAGCCCACTGTGGCTAATCTCATCAACCTCTTCTAATCCCGTTCACCTCATCCGTTAATATCCTTTCAGATTTTGCCAGAGATTCACCTATCACGAATGGCCTCTCTGCTCCCATGTTCTTGATCGCAGACAAGACCATCTTTGGCCAATTCCTTGTATCCCTCAACCTCCATATCCCCTGATCCTGTGTCTTTCTCTAGTTTCTCTCCTAATGCCCCCTACGTCCTCACCAGACTCATCTTGTTCATGAAATCCACTTCCTGTTCCCTTGCTCCCATTCACACTAAACTATTGACCAAACAACTTCCCTTTCAACTCCACTTCCTTCTGAAACTGCCCCAAAAACACCTCTCCCCCAAGTTACTTACAGTTGCACTTTCAAGCTGCTAACTGCCTACCTTATGGTGTTCCATTTGCCACTCACTCACCTCAACTTTGTTCCGAGTAAAGACTATACTCTGTTCCACTTTGCTTGTTCCCCCTCATATGGTCTCCATCTCCCTTAATTCCAAGGTGTACAAGAGTATCTGGCCCACAATTCATTTCATCATCCATCACCACAAACGGCTGGAGAACATCAAGCACTATTGGGACTCACTGTCGTCTGCCAAAATCATCCATTGTTCTCCGTGAATATCCTGGTGAAAAAAGATGACCCTCAGCATCTTACCTGCACTACCAACCATCCAATTAAAACCCTCTCACTTGCCCCTTCAGCCTCACCGCCAACAAGTGTAAGGAGCTCATGGATGTCACGAGGATTGAATTAGTTGAGCTGCCTCTACTGATTCGCTCCCTTCCCATTGCCCACTGTCATGGTCCTGTAGTTTATTTTCTCCGGGGAATATGTGGTGTGTCTTTAAGGCTGAAAAAGGAGCCATACTGTTTTAAGAACCAGCAAGCCTCAGGAGCTGGAGAAAATGCATTTTGGTTGCCTTTAAATACAACCATATGGAGAGGGAACCAACCAGCTTCAGAGAATGCATCCTGGTTACCCGGCAACAGCCATTCAGGGACCCAAGACCAGATATACAAGGTTGAAATTATTTTTTGAACTTGCTTTTTAGTTGAAGACAGTCTGTTCTAAGGGAAGACAGACAGACAGCTGGTGTTAGCACCTGAAAGAAGAGCTCTCAACCATTTAAACTGAAGGAAGAGAATTTAGTCTGTTTAATTATTATTATCTCTCAAAATTCTAAAAATGTCAAGCCAAAACAGGGATCTCTGATAATTTAAACTGAAGGAAGGGAAGTTAGACTATGAAAATCTTTTATCCCTCAACAAACTCTAAAGTCAGATTGATTCTATTGACAGTGTTTGCAAGTGGTTAATTTGTTGAAATCCATCGCTGGAGAAGGAAAGCATCACTTACTGTTGGAATTAGACTACGGACTGTTCTGCTGTTGAAGAACCTATTTCGCCATCGAACGGCTGTGAGGACTTCAAGCAACATTGGACTGTAAATTTGCAAGGACTCTAATTTTTTCTATTTTAAAAGTTATTTATATCTTCATAGTGTTTAAGAATTTAGTTTTTTAAATTAAACAGTTAATTTGTTGATTTAAAGACACCTGATTTGGTTGGCCTCATTCGGGGATTACTAGATGGTATAATTCGGCTGGGTCTTTCTTTAATTTGGAAAATTTAAAATGATATATTAGGTGATCTGTGGAGGGACGGGATTGAATTAACAGTGCATTTCTCTCACCACAATCAGAATCGTATATTTTGATTGGGGGCTTTGACTGGAGCGGTCTGTCATAATATCACCAAATCAAACCCTCCCCTGCCTAGTCCTGATGCCATGCCTTTCTGTAGTTTCACTCCTATCTCTCTTATGTCCTCTCTGAGCTCATATTGTTCATGCAATCCATCTCCGGCTCCCAGACCTCATTCCCTCCAAACAGCTAATCATCCAATTTCCCTTCCGCACACTGTAATTAATGCCCTCTCTTTGGGTACTGTCTCCCTTACTTTCAGAACAGGTATCATTACCCCTCCTCAAAAAGCTCACCTTCAACCCTTCAAGCTACTGCCCCATCTTCAACCACCCTTTTGTCACCAAAGTCCTTAAACATTTGTCACTTTGCAAATCCACACCCATTTTCCTGTAACTATATTTTAATCTTTCCAATTAGTTTTCAATCCCTATCACAAAGCTGAACCCAAATCAAAGTTACAAATGACATCCTCTGTGACAGTAGTCACGGTGCATTTTTCCTCCTCGACATTCTGGCCACAGTTGACCACAGTATCCCCATTGTTTGACTCAGTGGGACTGTCCTTGCTTGCTTGCATATTTTCTATCTAATCATAGCCAGAACATTATTCCTGGTCCCCTAAGGATTGATCCTTGGTCCGCTTCTCTTCCTTATCCACATATTGCAACTTGGTATCATCATCCAAAGACATGGGGTCAGCTTCTGCTGATGTATGCTGATAACAGCTAACTCTCAATTTTGCACTGCCTCTCTCAGCCATAATACTTCTCTGGCATCTAGTTTTGAAGTTTCCTTCAATTTAACACAGGGAAGACCAAAGCCATTGTCTTCAAACACTACAAACTCCATATCCTTGCTATTGATTTCATCCTGCTCTGGCCAGTGTATCAGGTTGGATAAACTTAGTGTCCTATTCAGCCCTCAGTTGATCTTCCAACCTCATATATTCTCCATCACAAGGGTCGCCTACTTCCACCTTCATAACATTGCCCAGCTCCACACCTCCTTCAGCCCACCTGCTGCTGAAACCCTCATCTGTGCTTTTGTTACCTCTGGACTTGACTATTTCAGTACTCTGCAGGCCATCTTTCATTGTCCACCCTCCATATGCTTGAACTCATCCAAAACTCTGCTGCCTATCATCAACTTGTACCGTGCTATTCATCCATCATCCCTGTGCTCACTGACCACCAATGCCTCGATTTTAAAATTGTCCTCTTCATTTCTAAATTCTCTATGGTCTCAAACCTCCCTACCTCTGTGGGGAAATTCTCTACTTGTTGGAGTCATGCCTAACACAAAGGAAGATGGTTGTGGTTGTTGAAGGCCAATCATCTCAGCCCCAAGACATAACTGCAAGAGTTCCTCAGGGTAGTTTACTAGGCCCAACCATCTTCAGTTGCTTATTAATGACCTTCCCTCCAACATAAGGTCAGAGTGGGGATGTTTGCTGAGCGTTGCACAGTGTTCAGTACCATTTTCAACTTCTGAGGTAATGAAGCAGTCTGTGTCCAGATGCAGCAAGACCTGGACAATATCCAGGCTTGAGCTGATAAGTGGCAAATATCATTCACACCACATAAGTGACGGGCAATAACCATCTCCAACAAGAACCTAATCATCTCCCCTTGGCGTTCAACAGCATTACCATCACTGAATCCCCCACCATCAACATCCTGGGGTTACTAATGACTAGAAACATAACTGGACTAGCCATATAAATACTGTGGCTACAAGAGGAGGTCAGAGGCTGGAAATTCTGTGGCAAGTAATTCGACTCCTGACTCCCCAAAGCCTGTCCACCATCTACAAGGCACAAATCAGGTGTGTGATGGAATACCTTCCACTTGCCTGGATAAGCGCAGCTCCGACAACACTCAAGAAGCTCGACACCATCCAGGACAAAGCAGCCCTATGATCGGCTCCCCATCCACCACCTTCAACATTCAATCCCTCCACCACTGGTGCACAGTGGCAGCAATGTGTACCATCTACAAGATGCACTGCAGCAATGCACCAAGCCTCCTTTGACAGCACCTTCCAGACCAGCAACCTCTGTCACCTAGATGGACAAGGCAGCAGATGCATGGGAACAGCACCATCGCAAGTTCCCCTCCAAGTCACACACCATCCTGACTTGGACCGATATCATCGTTCCTTCACTGTTGCTGGGTTAAAATCCTGGAACTCCCTTCCTAACAGCATTGTGGTTGTGCCTACACGAGAATGATTGCAGCGGTTCAAGAAGGCAGCTCATCACCACCTTCTCAAGGGCAATTAGCGATGGGCAACAAATGCTGGCCTAGCCAGTGATGCTCACTTCTCATGAAAGAATAAATAAAAACTTCCGTAACCTCTTCCATCTCTACAAATCTCCAAAAACTCTGGGGTCCTCCAAACAGGTCTCTTTTGCATCCCTCATTTCTTTCACCCCACCATAGGTGGCTATGCCTTTAGCTGCCTAGGCCCCATGCTCTGGAATTACCTCCCCAAACTTTTCCATCTCTCCACTTCCCACTGCTCTTTTACAAGCTCCTTGAAACACAGCTCTTTGGTCAAGTTTACTCATATCTCCTTCTTTGGCTTGGTGTCCACTTTATGTCTGATTATGCCTTTGTGAAGTGTCTTGGAATATATTTTTACATTACAGTCGATATATAAATTCAAATTATTGTTGATGTGTAATATTTTGAATTTTGTCATGCGGTACTAGTTAAGTATTGTATCACACAGCACTTGATCTAAATTTTGTCTGTAAGCATGTATGTCAGTGTTAATACCTTAATGAATAGTTGCCTCAATTTGCCCAATACATCCTTTTCTATCTTTCAAAACACTAGGTGCCTAATTCCCGTGCTGCAAGGCAATTCAAAACAGAAGTGGTGTTTTTAGGTGCTGCCACTAACCTTATCATTGTTTATATACCAATTACAAATAGTATTTTGGGAGAGCTGAAACTGCACTCATGTCAGCCCACACCTACCACCTGATGCAAACTGACACCGCCATCTCTGAATTTATAGCCATTTGATTGCCATAGCTCCATTTCTTTCCAAATTATAAATCATTTCATATACCTGAGATTTGGAGCGAAGCTGAAAAATTTTGCCCGGATGCTGTAGTTTGGTTCTCAGTTATATCTGAAGAATTAGCCAAGTCCATCAGAATACTGACTTACTTACAATACAATGATATCCTGTTCTGGACATATTGTTAGCCACTGCTGTGATAAGAAATATCTTAGACAAGGAGGGAACAAGCCAGTAGATAACATTGTTCCATGAAATTAAAATAGGGGCTTAAATGCATTTGCTGCTTAATAAGGGGTCAACAATCAGCCGCAGAAATAGTAAGACTAGATATTGTAGGATAGCTCAGTCTCCTGTTGAGGGTATAGGTGAGAGCTCCATAACTATCCGTCTTAGGAAATCATTTTGACCTATTTTTGTCTCATATTGATTTGTTTCCACTAATTTTTTTTCTACTGCTTTTTCATTGTTTTCTGACTTTATCAATTTGTTCTACACAGTGTTTTGATGAACTAATGCATTGTGACATGAAGTAATGGACCCAGGTTTGATTCCATGATTCGCCTTATATTAACTCCCAGCGTTGCAATTCCACATTAGTGACAATCGGTTATTACATTGTCCTGTGTCTCCCATTGGCTGCCTCACAGGCATCACTGGCAGATGACTCCCTGTGTTTTCCATTATGTAATGATTTGAATTATTGGGAGGCAGAACTTAAATAGCTAAAGCTCTAGGTAAAAAAGGGGAGGAGCGTAAATACTGACAGCTTCCCCAATGACTTAATGGCATTGTAAGGTGTAATGCTAAGACATTCAAACCTCAAATATCCCTAAAGCCAACCTGCAACTTCAGATGGTGTTGGTTATCTCAAATCTTGCTTCCTGTGGTTCCAGCCACCAAAGAGATATTCCAGGGTGGCTTCCCTGTCTGCTCTGAGTTAATTGATCTCAGCAGAGGCAGCAGGTGGATGTTGCAATTGGTCACTCCGACCTGAACAATGAAAAGGCACACAGGCAAGATTAGGCCCCTTGAGCCTGTTTTGCACTTTTCAATGATACCATAGCTGATATGTATTCCAACTCCATATCCCATTTCCCCATTGCCCATAATATCTTTGGCTAACAAAAAATTGTCAATTCAGATGTAAAATTAACAATTGATCTAGCATCGTTTGCCCTAAATGTGTAGAAATGCTTCCTAATTTCAAGTTCTAGCTCTAATTTTTAAATTAGGCCTCCTAGTCCTAGATTCTCCGAGCAACAGAAATAGTTTCTCTCTACGTACCATATCTGTTCCCCTTAATATCTTGAATACTTTGATCAAATCAGCCTTCAACCT
Source organism: Heterodontus francisci (assembly GCF_036365525.1). NCBI lineage: Eukaryota > Metazoa > Chordata > Chondrichthyes > Heterodontiformes > Heterodontidae > Heterodontus > Heterodontus francisci. Next base: position 95,860,853 of record NC_090372.1, on the reverse strand, counting down.
TCTAAATTCCAGGGAACACAGCCCTAGTTTGTGAATCACTCCTTGTAATTTAACATCTGGAGTCCGGGTATCATTCTGGTAAAACTACATTTCACTCCCTTCAGGGCCAATATATCCTTCCCAAGGTGTGACGTCCAGAACTGCTAGCAGTACTCCAGATATGGTCTAAACAGGGCTTTGTATAGCTGAAGTATGTATTCTACCCCCTTATATTCTAGTCCTATAGATAGGCTAAGGGAGTAAACCCTAACAGAAAATCCGGAGCGGAACCCCGTAGGCGGTCATGTGTCACCTTTGGCATGTTTCCGGCAGTTCCTGCAGCCATACTGGTGCCAAACGTCGTGTCCTGCACTCCTTTGGACCCCACCAGAAAGGCCGAGAGGGGGGTTTTGACGACTGGGCAACTCTCAACCTCCATAAATTTGCCCAGGCATGCGCCATGGAGAGGTCACTCCATAGTTGCCTCACAGCGACTGAAACAACACGGAAGGCAGCAGTTATGGGTTATAAGTCCAGATAAATTGGCGTAGAAACTGGGCGCCACGGGTTGCCTTTGTCGGTGGGAGAGGTCATTGCACCTCACTGGACAGCTACCGCCCGCCTCAAACCGGGCAGCCCCCGGTCAATAAGGTTCTGTCCCGCCACAGTCTGCCTGCTTCAATGGGTGCTTGGAGCTCAGGGTCATTGCCCGAAAGGTGGACTGATACACCGCACCAAACAACATGAAAAAAGGAAAGAAGGTACCAGCCCTTCGCTTTGCAAGCTGGAACGTCAGAACTATGTGTCCTGGCCTGTCGGAAGACCCTACACAAATCAACGATTCTCGGAAGACCGCCATCATTAACAACGAGCTCAGTAGACTCAATGTGGACATTGCAGCACTTCAGGAGACTCGCCTCCCCGCGAGTGGCTCTCTAGCAGAGCAAGACTACACCTTCTTCTGGCAGGGCAGGGATCCTGAAGAACCAAGACAGCATGGAGTGGGCTTCGCCATCAGAAACTCCTTGCTCAGCATGATAGAGCCTCCCTCAAATGGCTCGGAACGCATACTGTCCATCCGACTGCTCACCACCTCTGGTCCAGTACACCTACTCAGCATCTATGCTCCAACACTCTGTTCCGCACCTGAAGCTAAAGACCAGTTCTATGAACAACTCCATAACATCATTAGCAGCATCCCCAACACCGAACACCTATTCCTGCTGGGGGACTTTAATGCCAGGGTTGGGGCCGACCATGACTCATGGCCCTCCTGCCTTGGGCGCTATGGCGTTGGAAGGATGAATGAGAACGGGCAGAGACTGCTTGAGTTGTGTACCTATCATAACCTCTGCATCACCAACTCGTTCTTTCACACTAAACCCTGTCACCAGGTTTCATGGAGGCACCCAAGATCACGTCGTTGGCACCAGCTAGACCTCATTGTCACAAGGCGAGCCGCCTTAAACAGTGTTCAAATCACACGCAGCTTCCACAGTGCGGACTGCGACACCGACCACTCCCTGGTGTGCAGCAAGGTTAGACTCAGACCAAAGAAGTTGCATCATTCCAAGCAGAAGGGCCACCCGCGCATCAACACGAGCAGAATTTCTCACCCACAACTGTTACAAAAATTTCTAAATTCACTTGTAACAGCCCTTCAAAACACTCCCACAGGGGATGCTGAGACCAAGTGGGCCCACATCAGAGACGCCATCTATGAGTCAGCTTTGACCACCTACGGCAAAAGTGCGAAGAGAAATGCAGACTGGTTTCAATCTCATAATGAAGAGCTGGAACCTGTCATAGCCGCTAAGCGCATTGCACTTTTGAACTACAAGAAAGCCCCCAGCGATTTAACATCCGCAGCACTTAAAGCAGCCAGAAGTACTGCACAAAGAACAGCTAGGCGTTGCGCAAACGACTACTGGCAACACCTATGCAGTCATATTCAGCTGGCCTCAGACACCGGAAACATCAGAGGAATGTATGATGGCAGGAAGAGAGCTCTTGGGCCAACCATCAAGAAGATCACCCCCCTCAAATCTAAATCGGGGGACATAATCACTGACCAACACAAACAGATGGACCGCTGGGTTGAGCACTACCTAGAACTGTACTCCAGGGAGAATGCTGTCACTGAGACTGCCCTCAATGCAGCCCAGCCTCTACCAGTCATGGATGAGCTGGACATACAGCCAACCAAATCGGAACTCAGTGATGCCATTGATTCCCTAGCCAGCGGAAAAGCCCCTGGGAAGGACAGCATTACCCCTGAAATAATCAAGAGTGCCAAGCCTGCTATACTCTCAGCACTACATGAACTGCTATGCCTGTGCTGGGACGAGGGAGCAGTACCCCAGGACATGCGCGATGCCAACATCATCACCCTCTATAAAAACAAAGGTGACCGCGGTGACTGCAACAACTACCGTGGAATCTCCCTGCTCAGCATAGTGGGGAAAGTCTTTGCTCGAGTCGCTCTGAACAGGCTCCAGAAGCTGGCCGAGCGCGTCTACCCTGAGGCACAGTGTGGCTTTCGTGCAGAGAGATCGACTATTGACATGCTGTTCTCCCTTCGTCAGATACAGGAGAAATGCCGTGAACAACAGATGCCCCTCTACATTGCTTTCATTGATCTCACCAAAGCCTTTGACCTCGTCAGCAGACGTGGTCTCTTCAGACTACTAGAAAAGATCGGATGTCCACCAAAGCTACTAAGTATCATCACCTCATTCCATGACAATATGAAAGGCACAATTCAACATGGTGGCTCCTCATCAGAGCCCTTTCCTATCCTGAGTGGTGTGAAACAGGGCTGTGTTCTCGCACCCACACTTTTTGGGATTTTCTTCTCCCTGCTGCTTTCACATGCGTTCAAATCCTCTGAAGAAGGAATTTTCCTCCACACAAGATCAGGGGGCAGGTTGTTCAACCTTGCCCGTCTAAGAGCGAAGTCCAAAGTACGGAAAGTCCTCATCAGAGAACTCCTCTTTGCTGACGATGCTGCTTTAACATCTCACACTGAAGAATGCCTGCAGAGTCTCATCGACAGGTTTGCGTCTGCCTGCAATGAATTTGGCCTAACCATCAGCCTCAAGAAAACGAACATCATGGGGCAGGATGTCAGAAATGCTCCATCCATCAATATTGGCGACTACGCTCTGGAAGTGGTTCAAGAGTTCACCTACCTAGGCTCAACTATCACCAGTAACCTGTCTCTAGATGCAGAAATCAACAAGCGCATGGGTAAGGCTTCCACTGCTATGTTCAGACTGGCCAAGAGAGTGTGGGAAAATGGCGCACTGACACGGAACACAAAAGTCCGAGTGTATCAGGCCTGTGTCCTCAGTACCTTGCTCTACGGCAGCGAGGCCTGGACAACGTATGCCAGCCAAGAGCGACGTCTCAATTCATTCCATCTTCGCTGCCTTCGGAGAATACTTGGCATCAGGTGGCAGGACTATATCTCCAACACAGAAGTCCTTGAAGCGGCCAACATCCCCAGCTTATACACACTACTGAGTCAGCGGCGCTTGAGATGGCTTGGCCATGTGAGCCGCATGGAAGATGGCAGGATCCCCAAAGACACATTGTACAGCGAGCTCGCCACTGGTATCAGACCCACCGGCCGTCCATGTCTCCGTTATAAAGACGTCTGCAAACGCGACATGAAATCGTGTGACATTGATCACAAGTCGTGGGAGTCAGTTGCCAGCATTCGCCAGAGCTGGCGGGCAGCCATAAAGACAGGGCTAAATTGTGGCGAGTCGAAGAGACTTAGTAGTTGGCAGGAAAAAAGACAGAGGCGCAAGGGGAGAGCCAACTGTGCAACAGCCCCAACAAACAAATTTCTCTGCAGCACCTGTGGAAGAGCCTGTCACTCCAGAATTGGCCTTTATAGCCACTCCAGGCGCTGCTTCACAAACCGCTGACCACCTCCAGGCGCGTATCCATTGTCTCTCGAGATAAGGAGGCCCAAAAGAATAGATATAAAGGCCAACATTCCATTATCCTTTTGGATTATTTTCTGTAGCTGTTCATGACATTTTAATGATCTATGTGCCTGAATCCCTAAATCTCTTTGGACCTCTACCCCTTCCATAGATTAGGATAAGCAGATTTGAAAAGTACTCTGTTTTATCCTTTTTGGTCTAAACTGGATAACTTCACATTTGCCTACCCTGAAATCCACTTGGTACAGATTTGCCTGTTCACTTAATCTATCGCTACCAGTTTGTAGTTTTATGCTTCCATCTGTACTGCTTACAATACCTTTGTGTCATCAATGAACTTGAATATGTGACTTTATTTCCAATCAGCTAAGTTGTTAATAAATACAGTGAATAATTGAGGCCCCGACACAGATCCTTGCCGACATCACTAGTCATATCTTGCCAATGTGAGTACCTGTCCATTATCCTTACTCTCTGTCTCCTGCCAATTTCTTAACCAGCTGAATAATTTGCTTTTAATTCCATAAGCTTGAGATAACAGTCTCTTCTGAGGGATTTCATCAAATGCCTTCTGGAACATCCCTAGACATTCTCCTATCCACTCCTTTAGTCACCTCTTCAAAAAATTTAATCAGGTTCATCAGGCATGACCTACCCTTTACAAATCCATACTGGCTTTCTCTGATCAGCTGAAAATTTTTGAGGTGTTCAGTCACTCTATCTTTAATTATAGACTCTATAATTTCCTAACAACATATGGTTGGCCAACTGGTCTATAATTCTATAATAAAAGCAACATACTGCAGATGCTGGAAATCTGAAATAAAAACAGGAAATGCTGGAAATACTCAGCAGGTCTGGCAGCATCTGTGGAGAGAGAAGCAGAGTTAACATTTCAGGTCAGTGACCCTTCTTTAGAAGGGTCTGTAATTCTTTTGTTTCTCTCTCTCTCTCAACTTTCTTAGATAGCAGAGTGACATGTGCAGTTTTCCAATCTAAAGGAACGGTGCCCAAATGTATAGAACTTTGTAAGATTATAGTTAGGTCATCTGCAATGTTCTCACCTACCTCCGTTAAAATTTCAGGATAAAAACCATCTGGTCCTTGGGATTTATCATTCCTTATTGCCATTACATTCTTCATGACTATTAATTTGCTAACGTTAATTCTGGTGAGTCCCTGTCCCTGACTCAATATTAGTTTCCTTGGGATGTCCAGCATGCTATCCTCGTCCTCTACTGTAAATACGGATGCAAAGTAATTAATCAACATGTCAGCCATTTTCTTATTTTCACTGACGATATCAATACCAGTTTTCAAGTGGCCCACATTGCTTCTGACCACCCTCTTATTCCTAACATAATTGTAAAAAAAATGATGTTGATTTTGATATCTCTTATAAGTTTGTTTTCATCTCCCCTTTTTGTAGCGCTTACTATTTATTTTGTCACCCTGGCTGTTCTTTGTATCTCTCCCATTTGCTATGACCTGTGCTATTTTTTGTATTTTTGTTTGCTTTTTCTTTTAGTTTATGTTGTCTGTTACCTCTTTAGTTATCCATGGCTTTTTATTTTGCCAAGTAGAGCTCTTGCACTTTAGAGGTATAAACTGGTTTTGTAACACATTAAATTCCTTTTTGAACATCTCCCACTGATCGTCTGTTAGTTTACCCACTAACAGACTTGCCAAGTTTACTGTGGACAGTCTCTGTCTCATCCCATTGAAGTCAGCCTGACCTAATCTTAGCAGCTATTTTACATTTCTCCCTTTCAAGCACTACATTGAATTTGATCATATTTGGATTGCTATTAGATAAATGTTCACACACCAGTAAGCTGTTAACTAAATCCAGTTCATTACTCATTACTAAATCTAAGATGACCTGCCCCCTTGTTGGTTATTGGACATATTGTTGCAGAAAACTATCCTGAGCACCGTACTTTAGGAAGGATGTGAAGGCTTTAGAGAGGATGCAGAAAAGATTTACAAGAATGCTTCCAGGGATGAGGACTTCAGTGGTGTGGATAGATTGGAGAAGCTGGAATTATTCTCTTTAGAGAAGAAAAGGTTGACAGGAAATTGGCTAGAGGTGTTCAAAATCATGAGGGGTCCAGACAGAGTAGATAGAGCGAATTGTTCCCATTGGTGGAAGGATTGAGAACCAGAGGATACAGATTTATGGTGAATGGCAAAGAACCAAAGGTGATCTGAGGATAAACTTTTTTATGCAGTGAGTAGTTAGGATCTGGAATGCACTGCCTGAGAGTATGGTGGAGGCCGATTCAATCATGGCTTTCAAAAGGGAATTAGATAAACACCTAAAGAGAAAAAATTTGAAGGGCTACAGGAAAAGGGTGGGTGAGTGGGATTAGCTGAGTTGCTGTTGCAGAGAGATGGCATGGCCTCCTTCTGTGCTGTAACGATTCTATGATTCTCCGACATGCTCAAGAAATTCACTCCTATTCTGACACGTGCTAATCTGCTTATCCTAATCTATATGGAAGTTAAAATTCCCTATTAAAACCTTGCCTTTACTACATGTTTTAATCTCTGCATTTATAGAATCTCCCACTTCGCAGCTGCTCCCAGGGGGCTGAGACACAACTCCCACTATACAGTCTTAAATTCTTTGCTATTTCTTAATTCTGCTGCTATGATCCTGTTGTTTTTTCTTTCTGGGAAGAATGTGGTGTGCCTTTATGACTGTAAAAAGAGCCGTACTGCTTTAAGGCAGCAAGCTTGAAAGACTGAGTCAAAGACTGCATTCTCGTTGCCTTGGATACAGCCACTTGGACTGAGCATCGAGAGATACATTTGTTACAATTCAATTTTGAACTGGCTGATAGTGCAAACAGTCTGTTCCAACAGGGGACACCGACAGACAGCTGTGTGTTAGCACCTGAAAGAAGGGCTCTCAGCCCATTAAAACTGAAGGAAGAGAATTTAGTCTGTTTGTTTATTATTATCTCTCAAAATTCTAAAAATAGTCAAGCCAAAACAGAGATCTCTGATAATTTAAACTGAAGGAAGGGAAGTTAGACTGTGACAATCTTTTATCCCTCAAAAGTTCTCAAGCCAAATTGATTAATTTAAAAAGTGTTGGCAAGTCATTAATTGTTGAAATACATCACTGGAGAGGGAAAGCATCAATAACTGCTGGAATTAGACTACAGACTGTTTTCCTATTGAAGAACCTTTTTCCCCATCGGATGGCTGTGAGGACTTCAAGCAACATCGGACTGTAAATTTGCAAGGACTCTAATTTTTTCTATTTTAAATGTTGTTTATGTCTTAGTAGTGTTTAAGAATTTAGTTTTTCTAATTAAACAGTTAATTTGTTGATTTAAAGGCATCTGGTTTGGTTGGCCTTATTTGGAGGTTAATAGATGGTACAATTTGGCTGGATCTTTCTTTAATTTGGAAAATTTAAAATGATATGTCAGGTGATCTGTGGAGGGACGGGATTGAATTAACAGTGCATTTCTCCCACCACAATCAGAATCATATATTTTGAGTGGGGGCTTTGACTTGAGCAGTTGGTCATAACATATTAATTGAGGGCTCGTCTGGGATCAGAATCAGACTAATTAGGAGGGCTCACATTTGGAATCATATTGATTACTCGTCTCTGGGAAAAAAATTTAATTGAGGTTTTGCACTTGGCATCATATTTAATTGCTCTCGAGTCTGGAATCATATCAATTGGAAACTCTATTGTTGGGATCTAAATCTAACACCAATTACCATGAAATTAAAAAAACCAGGTGTGTTGTATGAAAAGGTACAATCTATACCATTGTTATGGCATTAGCAGTTGCAGCAGAGTTTTTGGGAAAACAGAATGCTTCCCTGAGTGGCTTCATTACTTTAACTAAGAACAAATTAAAAGAATTGGCAATGAAATTGGGGTTGGAATTGAAATCAGGTGCCAAAAAAGCAGAGATAATTGACATAATAGCCGAACATCTGGAATTAGTAGAAGATGATGATGATGATGAAGGACAATACGAGGAACAAGAAAGGGAATACGAGAGAAATGAAGGTAGTAGCTCTAAGAGTGATGCAGTGGTATTGGCTAGGATTCAGTTAGAAATGAAAAAATTTGAGACGGAAAAAGGATTAAGAAAACTTGAACTGGAAAAAGAAGAAAGGGAAAAAGAAAAAGCAATAGCAATAAAAAACTTGAACTTCAGAGAGAGAGTGAAAGAGAAGAGAGGGAATTTAAATTAAAAGAGATGGAACTAAGACAAAGGGGTAGTCTTAAATCCAGGGAAAATTCAGGTCAGGAAGAATCTGAATTTAGATTTGGACCCAGCAAGATGTTGTTTGAATTTATACAGGCTCTCCCTAAGTTCGAGGAAAGGGACGTAGAGGCATTTTTCATATCTTTTGAAAAAATAGCCAAACAGATGAAATGGCTGAAAGAAAGCTGGACATTGCTCATGCAGAGCAGGCTGGTAGGCAGAGCTCATGAAGCTTATGCCATGCTTTCTGAAGAGGCCTCTGCAGATTATGAGATAGCAAAAAAGGCTATTCTCGCTGCATATGAGTTAGTCCCTGAAGCTTACCATCACAAGTTTAGGAATTTACAGAGATTGACTGGGCAGACATATTTAGAATTTAAGAGGGTGAAGCAAATGAATTTTGACCATTGGATATGGGCATTAAAGATAGAAACTACATATGAGAACCTTAGAGAATTGATTCTATTAGAAGAGTTTAAAAACTCCATTTCTTCAGTAGTGAGAACTCATATAGATAACCTGAAAGTTTTGAAAGTTAGTCAAGCAGCAGAGGTTGCTGATGATTTTGAGCTTGTGAATAAGCCAACCTATTTTGTCCATCACCCCCATAAACACGAGAAGCATAGAAAGTGGGAGAGTGAAAGGAAGGCAAGTAGCCAGGGACAGGAAGGAACAGCTGGGAATGCCCCAGGATCACCTCCTCAGGTCAGAAAGGAAGGTGCTGAGGGTAGAAGTGAGGTTTGAAAGCCAAAGTGTTATCATTACAACAAAACGGGTCATCTTTGTTCAGAGTGCTGGACATTGCAAGGTAATACCATAGGACTTGTTGGGGTACGCAAAGTTAGAGCAGTGGAAAAGACTCTGACTGAGAGTATAGCAGACCAGGCTATAGCTTTAATGACAACTGTGAATATGAAACCAGATACTAAAACTAAAAGGAGTGCAGAGGTTAAGAATAAAATACCTGAGAGTTATAATGAAATTTTGTCAAAGGGGAGAGTAACTCCGTATCCTGTAAGTGAGGCAGGAAAACCTATCATTATACTCAGGGACACAGGAGCAATCCAAACACTCTTGCTGGGGAAAAATATAAGGTTTCCACCAGAGAGCGCCTTGAATGCTACAGTTTTAGTTAATGGAATTGGCGGGGTGTATATATCCATACCTTTGTATAAAGTGCACCTAGAAAGTGACTTACTATCTGGGATAGTTACTGTAGGTGTTGTCCACAGTTTACCAGTAAAGGGAATTGATCTACTCCTAGGAAATAATTTGGCTGGATCAAAAGTATCAATTTCTTCTATAGTTATGAGGAAACAAGTGAAATTAAGGAAATGGAGCAATTACAGGAACAAGTTCCGGGAATATTTCCTGCGTGTGCAGTTGCCCGAGCAATGGTTAAACAGGATCCATTGTCAGAGGCAAAAGGGGCACCACAAATAGATAGCCAAGTATCTGAGACCTTATTTGGGGATTTAAATATTCCAAATGAGATGTTTAACAGATCATCTATCATTGCAGTACAGTAAGCTGATCCAGAGATATACCGAATAGCACAGATGACTCTGTCAGAAGCTGAGGCGAAAGGAGTTCCAGAAGGCTATTATATGGCAAACGGGGTTTTGAGGAGGAAATGGAGACCACCTCATAGGTCTGCCGACGAAAGCGGGACAGTTGTTGAACAGATAGTGGTACCACCTAAATATCGACAAGGATTATTAAGGTAAGCACACAACATTTCCTTTGCAGGACATAGGGTAATTTGGAAGACCAAATCACACATAAGCCAACATTATTACTTGCCAGATCTTATAAAGGATGTGAAACAATTTTGTAGGGCATGCCATACCTGTCAAATGGTGGGAAAACCACAACCTACCCTAAAACCAGGGGATGAAGTATTAGTGTTGTTACCTTTGCAGAAAGAACCATTAAAAGCACAGTTCAGGGGTCCATATAGAGTGATCAAAAGAGTGGATAAGGTAGATTACTTGATTGACACTCCTGATAGCTGGAAGAAGAACCGGTTGTGTCACATTAATATGCCCAAACAATATTACCGCATGGAGGAGGATAAGCCAGTCCTGGTATGTCAGGTAATGGGGACTGTTGAGAAGGAAAAGGATAGTGAGGATGAGGCAGAAGTAGGCCTAGGAAATTCTCAGATTGAACCTCCAACTATCCAATTAGTGAATATAGAATGGCTAGGGAAATTAGACAATAGGCTTTTACACTTAGAGGCAAAACAGCCTTCACATTGAGGATACCCTCCATCGTGTTGTGTGGCACTACCACCGTGCTAAATGGGATAGATTTTGAACAGATCTAGCAATGCAAAACTGGGCATCCATGAAGTGCTGTGGGCCATCAGAAGCAGAATCGTACTCAGCCACAATCTATAACCTCGTGGCCCGGCATATCCCCCACTCTACCATGCCATCAAACCAGGAGACCAACCCTGGTTCAATGAAGAGTGCAAGAGGGCATGCCAGGAGCAGCACCAGGCATACCTCAAAATGAGGTATCAACCTGGTGAAGCTACAACACAGGGCTATCTGCATGCCAAACTGCATAAGCAGCATGTGATAGACAGAGCTAAGCGATCCCATAACCAACAGATCAGATCTAAGCTCTGCAGTCCTGCCACATCCAGCCATGAATGGTGGTGGACAATTAAACAACTAACTGGAGGAGGTGGCTCCACAAATATCCCCATCCTCAATGATGGGGAAGCCCAGCACATCAGTGCAAAAGATAAGGCTGAAGCATTTGCAACAATCTTCAGCCAGAAGTACCGAGTTGATGATCCATCTTGGCCTCCTCCTGAAGTCCCTAGCATTACAAATGCCAGACTTCAGCCAATTCAATTCACTCCGCATGATATCAAGAAACGACTGAAGGCACTGGATACTGCAAAAGCTATGGGCCCTGACAATATTCCGGCAATAGTACTGAAGACCTCTGCTACAGAACTTGCCACGCCCCTAGCCAAGCTGTTCCAGTACAGCTACAACACTGGCATCTACCTTGCAATGTGGAAAATTGTCCAGGTATGTCCTGTACACAAAAAGCATGACAAGTCCAACCCAGCCAATTACCGCCCCATCAGCCTACTCTCAATCATCAGTAAAGTGATGGAAGGTGTCATCAACAGTGCCATCAAGCGGCACTTGCTTAGCAATAACCTGCTCAGTGACGTTCAGTTTGGGATCTGCCAGGGCCACTCAGCTCCTAACCTCATTACAGCCTTGGTTCAAACATGAACAAAAGAGCTGAACTCAAGAGGTGAGGTGAGAGTGACTGCCCTTGACATCAAGGCAGCATTTGACCGAGTATGGTATCAAGGAACCCTAGCAAAACTAAGGTCAATGGGAATCAGGCGAAAACCCCTCCGCTGGCTGGAGTCATACCTAACGCAAAGGAAGATGGTTGTGGTTGTTGGAGGTCAATCATCTGAGCTCCAGGACATCATTGCAGGTGTTCCTCAGGGTAGCGTCCCAGGCCCAACCATCTTCAGCTGCTTCATCAATGACCTACCTTCAATCATAAGGTCAGAAATGGGGATGTTCGCTGATGATTGCACAATGTTCAGCACCATTCGTGACTCCTCAGATACTGAAGCAGTCCGTGTAAAAATGCAGCAAGACCTGGACAATATCCAGGCTTGGGCTGATAAGTGGCAAGTAACATTCACGCCACACAAGTGCCAGGCAATGTCCATCTCCAACAAGAGAGAATCTAACCATCTCCCCTTGACATCCAATGGCATTATCATTGCTGAATGCCCCACATCCTAGAGGCAACCATTGACCAGAAACTGAACTGAAGTAGCCATATAAATACCATGGCTACAAGAGCAGGTCAGAGGCTAGGAATCCTGAGGCGAGTAACTCACCTCCTGACTCCCCAAAGCCTGTCCACCATTTACAAGGCACAGGTCAGAAGTGTGATGGAATACTCTCCACTTGCCTGGATGGGTGCAGCTCCACCAACACTCAGGAAGCTCGACACCATCCTGGACAAAGCAGCCTGCTTGATTGGCACCCCATCTACAAACATTCACTCCCTCCACCACCGACGCACAGTGGCAGCAGTGTGTACCATCTACAAGATGCACTGCAGCAATGCACCAAGGCTCCTGAGACAGCACCTTCCAAACCCGCAACCTCTACCAACTAGAAGGAGAAGGGCAGCAAATGCATGGGAACACCACCACCTGCAAGTTCCCGTCCAAGTCACACACCATCCTGACTTGGAACTATATCACCGTTCCTTCGCTGTCGCTGGGTCAAAATCCTGGAACTCCCTTCCTTACAGCACTGTGGGTGTACCTACTGCACATGGACTGCAGCGGTTCAAGAAGGCAGCTCACCACTACCTTCTCAAGGGCAATTAGGGATGGGCAATAAATGCTGGCCTGGCCAGCGACGCCCACATGCCATGAATGAATGAATGAAAAAAAAGCTTGAGGTCCTAACCATAGTTTTCACAACTTTTCAAAAAGTTTGTAGGGCTAAGCCAGGATGTACAACCTTAACCACACATGATGTGGGTTTAGGGAGAACCAGTCCTTTAAAACAATATCCTCGTTGCTTAGGTCCAGACGGACGGGCCCAAGTGGAAGCAGAGGTGCAATGCATACTGAAGCGCAGCTTAGATGAACCTAGTCAGGACAGCTGGAATTCGCAGATGGTTTTGAGGACTAAACCTGGTGGGTCAGCTCAAACTTGCATAGACTCTAGAAAAGTCACTGTGGTAAAGCAGGCAGACTCTTACCCAAATTCTCATTTAAAGGACTGTAAGGACAGAATGGGCAACACAATGTGTCTTAAAGAGACAGATGTGTTGGAGGGATGCTGTCAAATTCCTTTGACACCCCAGGGTAAGAAAAAATCAGCTTCTGTTACACCGGACAAGGTTTTCCAGTGTCAAGTGAAGTCACATAGGTTAAGGGGTACTCGAGAAACTTCTCAGAGAATAGTGAACCCAGTGGTGGTCAGTGCTTTTAGATATGCAATTTGCCTGGCTGAGGTGATGGACAATAAGGACACTTGGAAGGAAAACATGAAACAATTGGAAGACTATGCTTGTCCATTTAAAAATGGGTTAATTGTGGCAACGTTTTGAAAATTTAAAGCCAAAATGTTCTGGTGGAACTAGTCTTAACATTTTAGAAAAGTGTATGCCTGTAAATGTGGAAAAAAAATGTTAGCCTTTTTTCAAATTGTATTTTTTACCCATTGTAATGAAACGCATTCCAGGAATAGCCTTTCATTCCACCAGGGGCGGAGGTGTTATGATCCTGTACTTTTTTTTCTGGGAAGAATGCAGTGTCCCTTTAAGGCTGGAAAAAGAGCCGCACTGCTTTAAGGCAGCAAGCTCGAAAAAATGAATCAAAGAGTGGATTCTCGTTGCCTTGGATACAGCCAGTCGGAGACTGTGATTCAAAGTGTGCATTCTTGTTGCCTCGGATACAGCTACGCGAACTGAGCATCGAGAGATACATTTGTTGCAATTAAATTTTGAACTGGCTTATTGTGCAATCAGTCTGTTCTAACGGGACACAGACAGACAGCTGTGTGTTCGCACCTGAAAGAAGGGCTCTCAGCCCATTTAAACTGAAGGAAGAGAATTTAGCCTGTTTATTTATTATTATCTCTCAAAATTCTAAAAAAAAGTCAAGCCAAAACAGAGATCTCTGATAATTTAAACTGAAGTTAGACTGTGACAATCTTTTTTCCCTCAAAAATTCTAAAGCCAACTTGATTAATTTTAAAAGTGTTTGCAAGTCGTTAATTGTTGAAATTCATCGCTAGAGAAGGAAAGCATCACTTACTGCTGGAATTAGATTACGGACTGTTCTACTGTTGGTGAACCTTTTTCCCCATCGGATGGCTGTGAGGACTTCAAGCAACATTGGACTGTAAATTTGCAAGGACTCTAATTTTTTTCTATTTTAAATGTTGTTTATATCTTAGTAGTGTTTAAGATTTTAGTTTTTTTAATTAAACAGTTAATTTGTTGATTTAAAGACACCTGGTTTGGTTATCCTCATTTGGGGGTTAATAGATGGTACAATTTGGCTGGGTCCTTCTTTAATTTGGAAAGTTTAAAATGATGTGTTAGGTGATCTGTGGAGGGACAGAATTGAATTAACAGTGCGTTTCTCCCACCACAATCAGAATCATATATTTTGATTGGGGGCTTTGACTGAAACAGTCAGTCATAACATTACCCAAAAAGTCTCCTCTGCCTGCTTACCTCTCATTGTATCCTCTGTTATAATGCAGTGATTTCATCCTTAATCACTAAGGCCATTCTTCCCCCTCTATCATTTTTCCTATTTTTCCTGTAGACCTTATAACCTGTTATATTTAGTTCCCAGTCCTGACCATCTTGCAGCCATGTCTCAGTAATGGCCACCATGGTCATACACTCCAAGTTGAATTTGCACCTGTAATTCATTCAATTTGTTCCTCATCCTCCACTTTTGTATAAAGGATGCTTATTTAGGCCATAACCTGTCCTTCTGTTTACACGCTTTTTATTTCTCTCTCCTGGATTAATTACTTTACATTTTTTAGTTTTCCTTTTACGTGTAGTGTCTAAAGCACAATTTCTAACTGTTACTCTTTTACATTTTGTTTGTTTTGAACTTTTATTTATAATATCATTCCACCTGAGCAAACCATGCCCCCTCCCCCCATTTACTAGTTTAAAGTATTCTTGTGATTGCCCTATTTATCCTTTCCGCTAGGACCCTGGTCCAACCTGGTTCAGGTGGAACCTGTCCCAACGATACAGTTCCTTTCTGACCAATTACTGGTGCCAACGTACCATGAAGTGGAAGCCCTCTTTCTCACACCATTCCTTCAGTCACATGTTCACTTGACTAATCTGCATATGGCTCAGGTAATAATCTGGAGATTATAACCCTTGAGTCCTGTTCTTTAATTTTGCTCCTAGTTCCTGGTACTCTCCAAACAGGACCTCTTACTTACTCTCCCCTATGTTGTTGGTCCCAACATAGATCACAATGACTGTATCCTCCCCTTTCCCTCCAATATCCTTCCAAGCTAGTTCAAGATGTCCCTCATCCAAATACCAAGCAGACGACATATCTTGTAGGATTCTAGATCCTGCTTACAAAAGATGCTATGTATGCCCCTAATTATTGAATCCCCTGCAACTACCACATTTGGCTTGCTTTCCTCCTCCTGTTGGACAGCCCCCTGCCCCAAGGTTCCATGGTCAGCATTCTGGCTGTCCTCCCAACAGTCTTTATCCTTATCCTCTTATCCCCTGTTTGATAGGATCAGTTTCTGCAGATCCTCATTCTCTATCTCACCTGGGTTCCCCTTGCTCTGTACATGATCATAAATCAACCTTATTCTGATCCCTCACCTCTCTACAAGGTGTGATCAAGGTCTTATGCAAACTGTCTAGATACTCCCCCTTCTCCTTTATGCATTGGAGTGTCTTCACTCAAACTCAACAACTCTTGAGTCAGAGAGATTTGAGATGGAGACATCCATCGCAGATGTGTTCACTGAGGACAGTCTCACTACTGCAGTCCAGGCACACAACCTGCTCTGATATATCTTAGTCTAGGTTATTTATATTATTTATATCTACTTCATAGTTTGTTGTAAATTTCTTTTCCTTCTTCTACATACTAAATCACTACAAAAATTTGAGTAACATACTGTCTCAAGCTGACATGACAAGAATTGGAGGCAAAAGCAGCACCTCCTTCCCCTTTTACACCGATTCCCACTCTCACCAAATTCCAAACTTCTATTCTCTGCTTCTGATGTCTGTGCATTATCCAGCATATCACCCTTAATCACTAGTCAGTCACCATACTGGAAAGTCTACACATTTGGAAGGTGAGTGAGATCAAGATCGGTTTTGGCTATGATGCCCTCGACAGTTGACTGGATGGTCCACAGTCATTCAGGGAGACTTTAGGGTTCAGCTGTGAGTAGGCTTGGCATCGGCAATGCACCTCTAGCCCTCGCCCAATGTGGCTGTGGGGAGGTTTCAAATCACTTTCAGATTCGGGCTTCGTTAACATTTTCTCAGTGAGTTGCAAACACTGAACAGGCACCTCTCTGCAGCCTTTCTGCCTTCTCAGGGGAAAATCAGCCACCTACTGTAATGCAGGTAACAACAGGTAACTCTTGTTGGGGTGAGAACGAATATCAAAGAGGGTGGGGCCAAGAACAGGATGGCAGCAGTCCCTAAGATTTTTGTGGGGCCCCGAAGAACACTCCTGCTATTCCTGGTCCCACAAAATTTTTTAAGTAAACCAAAAATGTTATTGTTTGGAAGAGGCCCCCAGTGGTACCTTTAAGGATTGCTGGTTATGTGTCTCAACATCTGGAGAAATGGGACTGTCATATGTCATGCGTACTTTGGCTATTTCTCCTTGAAAGATACAATTGGGTTCCTACAACAGTCATAGGATACTGATTTGCATATTTAAATAGCCTCAATGCCTGTTTTGGGCACGGGTGCTGGGTGCCCATTTAAGTTAATTCAGGCACGGCAAATTGGTACACAAAGTCCCACCAAACTTTCAACAGCTCATTGCCTGTTTTCCAGGCAAGAATCAGGTGGCCAGCTCTTGAAAGACTCCTCATTTGTCTCGGTTCACAACAAAGCAAGTTCCACTAGGGTGAAGTTCCAGCGGGCGACTAACATCTGTAGAACCACTTCCCAGCAAGAACTGGTGACTTTAGGAGAAGGAGATTGAAACAGGGAAAAATGTTGAAAATACAGCCAGTGTCTATATTACAAAATGTATTTTAGTGGAGACATAAAGCTCAAAGTCACTGAAAAGACAATGGATGTTGTGACATAGGGATTGTAGATTTTTCTAGATGGATGAACTAAAATGGGATAATGATTCGACAAGAGTGTTTCTACTTTAATATGGAAACTATTGTACTACAAAACTGCCAAAAGATCAGAAAGCTCCAGCTCTACATTGCTTTACAGCTGACGATTACTCGAAAAATATTTAAGATGAATCAATTGTATTTAGCATAAGCTTCTGTTAAAGCTGCATTATTTCTTTTTTTTTTTAACATTTTTTTTTGATTTTTAACATAGCTAGTGGAGAAAAAGGAGCCAGGAAAAAAACATTAAAAATGAGACAGTTGCCTTCTGTCGTGGCCTCAACTGATTTACAACCACATCGCGTTTGATGTTGACTGAGATAATTTCATCAGTCTCCAACACTTGTGATCATGGCCAAAATGACTAGTCAGGTGAAGACGTAACAGTAGATTACTTGTCACCTGTAGGAAGTAGTTGTCGTGATCTGAGAAGTGGGTTTACTCAAGAATGCAATCATCTATTAGTTACTCACATAACCGCAGTTAGTAGCCTGGGAGTTGCACTAAGAATGTAATCACCATATTGAAAGGTTGTTTCAAAACAACAGATGTGCTCATAACCCATGACCATTTCATTTTTGGGAAAAACTATGTCGTTCTGCTTCTTCCACTTATTAACTTTGGATATGTGAAAATACATGAGTGAGTAACTGTAAGTGCAGATCTCTGAATGTATTTCAGTGTGTGCCTACAATGTAGCAAAAGACTAAACAGAAATAACACGCCAGTAAATGAATTATATACAATGTAGAGATAGCCTTTGGCTAGTGCACAAGGTATTTGCAGCTTTGGTGCCTCTTGCCGCTAATAAACAGAGACAGAAACAGTAGTGACTGGCGTCAGAAACATTCTGCATTCACCCCTCGAAGGCATTGCTTAATACATGCCAAATCTTGCAGTTGGCTCAGCAAAGTCTTTCAGTGATGTTTATGATGTACAGATCCTCATTTTATACCCCAGTAAATTTCATTTATCTGTGCTCAATGAAAGTGGATTTCATGACATTTCAACCTTTCTGGCTTGAAACGTCTACATTAAAGGATAAAACAAATTGTTTTCTTGTTTTTATGTGAGCATAGTACAACTTGCAAAAAAAAAATACAAATTTAGGATTTTGAACTATCATATTTACAATGGGACGCTATCATTAATTTAAAATCTATAATCTTAATAATCTCAGAGTGAATGATCAATTATTTATATTGCTCAAGAGATATTATTGAATTATGACAAATTTTGCAATAGATGAAACATACTGGCCTACCAGAACTGTCTTAAGTTTAATGCACAACTGATAAAATACCACAATGTACCTCTATATTTCTATGTAACATAATTTGTGTTAGACCAGTAACATTGGAGTAATATCTTTGATCTTCAGTTAGATTAATGAGTGTCCCAATATGAGGGGAAGAATCAGCAGCTAAGAATGTATTTGGAAACAAGATAGTGTGTAAGACTCCTCCAGAAGTGGCCTAATGTTCATGTCACAGGTTCAGTAATAACTTCAGAAATCTTAATGTATCATTCCTCTTTACAAATGACAATTTCTATCTGCCTGCAAATTTTACAACTACTTTCTTTAAAAACTTAAATGAGACAAAACAAACCTTTCTTTAGGATAGCAACAACAGCCCATTCCAAGGTAACACATTTCCTAACTACGACTTGCAAAGCTAAGAGTAAGCAAAAAATGTGCACAAGTTTGTTCTTGCTTTTCTTTAGGGAAACCGGTGTACAAACACAAATGTTTTTAATCATATAAGCGTGTTGAAGGCTTAAAACATAGCCCCTGTCTCCAGAAAACTTTTAGATAGTAATTATTTCTTCTTTGCGAGAGGAAGCATGGTGCTAACAAAATATATCAGCAACCTTTTAAAAGTTGTTTAACGCCAAGTTTAAGTTTGTATAACATATCCATAGCTCAGCTGGTACAACAACAAACTGCAGTGGAAAGCAAAGTCATATTTCAGTGAGCGACTGGTCTATCTATGTAACAGACTCCCCAGGGAGATAGTGGAAGCAGTCAGTATTGATTGATTCAAATGCAAATTAGATTTTCTTTCAAGAAATAACATTTTGGGATACAGTATGTGAGTAATTTGAGACATGACATGTGGTAAGTGCAGCATGGTTGGTAGAAAAAAGGCGACTTTGCACCTGTGGTTCCCAAAGTTCTCCACCACAGTGGGCAAGGGTGGTGGGGGGGGCGGTCTCATATCATTTCTGGATCTATTGTAGACTATCTGATAGAGATTGATTGCTACAATTAGTCAACAATTGCATTATCATTCTATCATGCAACTACCAGGATGATAGACGGCAAAGGAGATGGACCTTGATCTTTTGTCGTCGAGCAATTCCTATCTTCCTGTATGACTGGCACAACCTGTTGGTGTTTCATAGCCTCGATAATAAAACAACTAAAAACTTGTAAGTGGGGAAAAACTTATTTTCAGAAGTCAAAGTACACCTCAGTACGTGCAGTTATGTTCAATTGTTGAAAGTCATTTTTGAAGGGGTTCATCAATAAAACACAAATTATTTTTTCAAAATATTGGATAGAAGGTATGCAAAAATGTTTCTGTCAGTTTTGAAATGCTGAAAATTGGACAAACTCTAGAAGCAGATGAGCATCAACTTCTACTACTTTCAAAGCTAAAACTTTGCATTTGTGTAGATAACAATAATACAAAAAGTTAATTATTGAAAAATATTTTAAAACTTGCAAACTGCATAAACAGCAAGCCAATTCAAAAGAGATGAGGAGAAACCACAAATGTTGGAAATATGAACTAAAAGTGAAACATAGAGAAAATGTCCGTGAGGTAAATCAGCACCTGAAAGAGAAAGCTAAATTAACATTTCAGATGAGCTGCTCATCAGGATACTGGTGACATGCCAAATCCAAATCATTAACCTTGCTCTTCAATTTCTTTTGTCTGAGAGAAGCTGATAGAGCAAGCACACAGCTTTGCGAGGAATACAGACATCCCAAGGCTGTGAGGTGTTATTCACGCACATCCCTTTGCAGGTGCCACATGTCAATTCTGAGATGAAGCACAACAGAAAGGGATTCCACTCCCTCAATGTCCAGCTAGTGCAACCATACGCAGCATATCACGCAGCCCAATGGCTGCAGTAAAGATGCCTTCATTCTGCGGAAGTCTGCTATGCCACCTGCATTTGAGTCAGCATGGCAAACCAAAGGGTGGCTACAGCATGACAAGTACTACCCTTTGATGACATAGCTCATGTTTCCGATGGGCAACCCACGCACATATGGGCAGCAGGCATACAATGAAAATCTTCCTGCTACACTAGATGAGACAGAGCAGGCTATTTGGGTGCTGAAACAATGTTTCCACTGCCTGGACCAGTCTGGAGGAGCCCTGCAATACTCAGCAGAATGCATGTTAAGATTCATGGTGCCCTGCTGTATGCTACACAATACCATCATCATGAGGGCACAGCTTTTGCCACCAGCTATATGGTGAGCTACTGAAGAAGAAGAAGAGGTGGAAGACAAGGAAGGGAGGAGACCACCAATACAGCCCCTTTCTGGCGGGGCTTTACATGATCGACTTATCCAATTGAGATACTAGTAACCATAACCTCAATTCCCCATTCACCACAGTCCTACACCTTACCTTCCCTCTGTTACTGACCATCACAGTGTCCACTTGGCCACAATGCAAAATAAATATTACAAACTAAATTTATAATGAAAAACATGCCATATTGCCTAAAGAATTCAACTAATCAGCCTTGTGCTTTTCTTTAATTCCTGTTTTCCATGTGCCTTTGTCTGTTCTCGTGCTCCTAAGCTATGCTATCCCAGTGGCTGCAGCATGGCTGCTGGAAAGCTGCTGACCTTTCTGTAGATGGCCTTGGAGGATGATCTCAAGCACGTCTGGCCATATAATGTGCAGCTTTAGAAGGCAGCACCTTGGTATGGGTGGCAGCAGTCTGGGCTGGCTTGCTGGCAGGCAACAGCAAGGGCAATGGTGGATTGGCAGGAGTGGGAGAACAAATGCGATCATCCTGAGAGGTCGGCAGGTTTGTGCTCCATGGAGCCACTACCACAGCTCTGGAGTGGCGCCTCAACAATCCGAGTAATGTATTGGAAGACGGATTGCTAGACTGCTGTGACACCCTGCAAGCCCTTTTGAACTCTAATGGCATGATGGTAACTGTCGGAGTTTGTGTGGTCGTAAGCTGAACTTGCATAAGAACAGTCTGGGCATCCATGGCAGAAAGCTGACCTTGCATCATTGAAGTCTGAGTTTCCACTGCAGCACCCATACTTTGGGTGGCTTCTGCTTCTACTGCAATGAAAGCTGACACGTTGGCCATTGTGGTTGGGTCCACAAGTGTACTAATGGAGTTGGCCACCACTTCCATACTGGAAAGGATGGGCTCCAAGCTCTGTGCAAAGCCCTGTGCTAAGTTGGTGCCAGACTCCTCCATGCTCCTGGACATTGACTTCACAGGCTTGCTGGTAGACCTGCCAAAAGACCAAGTATTTCATTGTCCATATCCATCAGCATTCTTCTGTAACCCACCCCATCAAAGTCCTCATCTGAATCCACTGCAGCAGAACTCACATGTGACCTCGCCCTTCGGCAAGCTGACACCTGCTCTACCTGTGTCCCCTGTCCTGGCTGCAGAGCATTTGTGCCCAGTATCTCACCACATGCCTATCCCACCTCTGAGCTGTCCTCTAAAGTATGCGCAATGTCATTATCTGAGGTGGTGGCTGCGAGTACGAGAGGGAATGATGGTGTTTCTTCATCACTGTCTGGCTGCTTTTCCTTCTCTTGCTCTTCCACCACTGCCTGGACATTTTGCAGTTCTTGGGTATCTGAAAGGAGAAAGGTACAAAGATAGAATTGTGATGAGGGGAAAGCAAGATGTGCATCCTTACACCGTCTGCAGCTTGTAAATCAGAAAATGTTGTGGGATGAGGGGGAAGTGGGAAGCAAGGATGAGAATTAAGTATGGGAATACCGTCATCTTCAATGGTTTCAGTCCCACAACTGGCCACAGCCATGACCTCAGCGATGGCCGCTCTAATGATGGTGACCACAGTCGCATCATAGTGGGTAAGAATATGTAGCCATGCCCGTCCCCAACATTTAGTTCCTGTTGCCTCCAGTTATGCGCCAAATTGACCTGCAAGGGAAAGGGAAGTGTGTTAGTGAATGTGGTGCAATGTGTTTGGCTAGAGTAGCTATCATGGTTGAACAGCTGGCAGTGTGTGAAATCTGTGAGATGTGGGTGTGAGGCTTGCAACAGTGTGAAATGTGAGGGTGAGGTGAAGCTATGAATGTCAGGTATGAGTCGTGATTGATAGGGATTGTTGGTAGTTGAGTGATGGGGGTGGTATGCAGTAAGCAGTGTATGAGGCTAGTAGTGCAGTTGGTGGAATGCGGCATTTCAAGATACATTCACTGACCTTCACTTCTTGTGTGAGGTCACTGAATTTCTTGTGGCACTGCACCTGGTTCCTTGGGGCTTGACTCCGGACATTGACTGTCACAGCAATCTGCTTCCACTGATTTCGCAAATTTTGCTTCCTGGTCCCCGTAGATGAATCCACTTACCTTCCAGGAGTGGAGCGGACCTGTGGGGAAAACGCCAAGAAAGGAGCTGATAAATAGAGCCCGAAGATCGAGGCCCAGTCAATGACCTTCCAGGAGCGGAGCGGAGCAGAGCGGAGAGGAGCGGACCTGTGGGGAGAACGCCAAAAGCGGAGCCAATAAATTGAGCCCGAGGATCGAGGCCCAGTCACTTACCTTCCAGGAGCGGAGCGGAGAGCAGTCCAGGCATGACGAAGTTTGAAAACAAGTGAGCAGTGACGTCACAAGAAAGCTACAAGGTAATTGGTTGATGAGTATCTGCTGTTAGGGAATAATTCTAACTAGCTGGGTAAGTAACTAAAAGTAAAGGGAAAGGTCTACAGTTTTTTTTCATATAGTAGGTAGCTTTTTTTTTTAGGGAATCAAGGTCCCGAGTGTAAATAATCCAATTTTTGGGTAAATTAAGGGGATAAATTAAGAGTAAGTCATGGCAGGGCAGCTCAGCAGCAAACGCTCCTCCTGTGCAATGTTGGAAGTCAGGGACACTTCCAGTGTCCAGGGCAAACACATATGCAGGAAGTGTCTCCAGCTGCTGCTACTCAACATCCATGTTAGGATCTGGAGCGGCGGCTGGAGACACTGTGGAGCATCCGCGAGGCTGAGATCATCGTTGATAGCATGTACAGGGAGGTGGTCACACCGCAGGTAAAGACTGCTCAGGCAGAAAGGGAATGGGTGACCGCCAGACAGAGTAGAAGAACTCAGGCAGGTAGTGCAGGAGTCCCCTGGGTCCATCTCCCTATCTAACAGATTTTCCACTTTGGATACTGTTGGGGGAGATAGCGTCTCAGGGGTTGCACCAATAGCCAAGTCTTTGGCACCACGGGTGGCTCAGCTGCACAGGAGGGGAGGAAAAGGAGTGGAAGAGCCATTGTGATGGGGGATTCTATCGTAAGGGGTACAGATAGGTGTTCCAGGATGACTCCAGGATGGTATGTTGCCTCCCTGGTGCTAGAGTCAAGGATGTCACGGAGCGGCTGCAGGACATTCTGAAGGGGGAGGGTGAACAGTCAGAGGTCGTGGTACACATTGGTAACAATGACATAGGTAGAAAGAGGGATGAGGTCCTGCAACAAGAATTGAGGGAGATAGGTAGCAGATTAAAAAGCAGGACCTCAAAGATTGTAATCTCTGGATTACTCCTGGTGCCACATGTGAGTGAGTATAGGAATAGGAGGATAGAGCAGATGAATGCATAGCTGAGGAGATGATGCAGGAGGGAGGGCTTTAGTTTCCTGGATCACTGGGCCTGTTTCTGGCAAAGATGGGACCTGTACAAGTTGGACGGGTTGCACCTGAACCAGAATGCGACCAACATCTTTGCTGGGAGGATTGCTAGCGCTGTTGGGGAGATTTAAACTAATTTAACAGGGGGGTGGGATACAGAGTAGAGGTACAGTAGGGGGTGATGCACAGTCAAATATAGAAGAGAAATTGAGCCAGTCTGGAAGACAGAGCAAATATAGACTTGTCCAGGCACAAGTGAAAAATGCAAGGCTGGATTGCATCTATTTTAATGCGAAGAGTCTTACTAGTAAGGCAGATGAATTGAGGGCATTGATTAGCACATGGGATTATAATATTATTGCTATCACAGAGACATGGTTGAGGGAGGGGCAGGACTAGCAGATCAATATTCCAGGGTATAGAATCTTCAGGCGAGACAGGGGAGGGGGTAAAAGAGGAGGTGACACTGTACTGTTGATCAAGGAGTCAATTACTGCAGTAAGGAGGGATGATGTCTTAGAAGGTTCCTCAAATGAGGCCATATGGATAGAACTTAAAATCAAAAAGGGGGCAATCATTTCACTGGGAGGGTACTACAGGCCTCCAAACAGTCAGGGAGAAATAGAGGAGCAGATATATAGGCAAATCTCAGAGGGGTGTAAAAATAATAGGGTAATAATAGTAGAGGATCTCAACTTCCCCAAATCAACTAGGATAGTCTTAGTGCAAAAGGCTTAAAGGGGGCAGAATTCTTAAAATGCATACAGGAGAGCTTTTTGAGCCAGTACGTAGAACGTCCTACAAGGGAAGGGGCAGTACTTGACCTAATCCGAGGGAATGAAGCCGGACAAGTGGTAGAAGTGTCAGTGGGGGAGTATTTCGGGGATAGTGACCATAACTCTGTAAGATTTAAGGTAGTTATGGAAAAGGACAAAGATTAACCGGAAATAAAGATACTGAATTGGGGGAAGGCCGATTTCAATATGATAAACCAGGATCTGGCCAAAGTGGACTGGGAGCAGCTACTTGTAGGAAAGTCTACATCAGACCAGTGGGAATCATTCAAGGCGGAAATAGTAAGAGTTCAGAGCCAATATGTACCCATTAAGGTGAAGGGTAGGACCAACAAGTCCAGGGAACCCTGGATGTCAAGGGATATAGAGTATTGGATCAGTAAAAAAAAGAAGGCTTATGGCAGATTCAGAGCACTGAAAACAGCGGAGGCCCTAGAGGAATATAGAAAGTGTACGGGGGTACTTAAAAAAGTAATTAGGAGAGTGAAGAGGGGACATGAAAAAACACTGGCAGGCAAGATAAAGGAAAATCCTAAGTCGTTTTATAAGTATATTAAGGGCAAGAGGATAACCAGCGCAACAGTCGGGCCCATTAGGGACCAAAGTGGCAATCTGTGTGTGGAGCCGGAGGACATAGGTGAGGTTTTAAATGATTACTTTTCATCTGTGTTCACTATGGAGAAGGACGATGTAGATATAGAGATCAGGGAGGGGGATTGATATACTTGAACATATTAGCATTGAAAGGGAAGCAGTATTAGCTGTTTTAGCGAGCTGAAAAGTGGATAAATCCCCAGGCCCAGATGAGATGTATCCCAGGTTGTTATGTGAAGCAAGGGAGGAGATAGCAGGGGTTTTGACACAAATTTTCAAAACCTCTCTGGCCACAGGAGAAGTACCAGAGGATTGGAGGACAGTGAATGTGGTATCATTATTCAAGAAGGGTAGCAGGGATAAACCAAGTAATTACAGGCCGGTGAGTCTAACATCAGTGGTTGGGAAAATATTGGAAAAAATTCTGAGGGACAGGATTAATCTCCACTTGGAGAGGCAGGGACTAATCAGGGATAGTCAGCATGGCTTTGTCAGGGGGAGATCGTGTCTAACTGACTTGATTGAATTTTTCGAGGCGGTGACTATACGTGTAGATGAGGGTAAAGCAGCTGATGTAGTCTATCTGGACTTCAGTAAGGCTTTTGATAAGGTCCGTCATGAGAGATTGGTTAAGCAGGTAAGAGTCCCTGGGATCCAGGGCAATTTGGCAAATTGGATCCAAAATTGGCTGAGTGGCAGGAGGCAGAGGGTGATGGTCGAGGGTTGTTTTTGCAAGTGGAAGCCTGTGAACAGTGGTGTGCCACAGGGATCGGTGCTGGGACCCTTTCTGTTTGTAGTGTACATTAATGATTTAGACATGAATATAGGAGGTATGATCAGTAAGTTCGCAAATGACATGAAAATTGGTGATGTCATAAATAGTGAGGAGGAAAGCCTTAGATTACAAGATGATATAGATGGGCTGATAAGATGGGTGGAACAGTGTCAAATGGAATTTAATCCTGAGAAGTGTGGGGTGATGCATTTTGGGAGGACTAACAAGGCAAGGGGATATACAATGGATGGTAGGACCCTAGGAAGTACAGAGGGTCAGAGGGACCTTGATCTACTTGTCCAGAGATCCCTGAAGGCCACAGCACAGGTATATAAGGTGGCTAGGAAGGCATATGGGACACTTGCCTTTATTAGCTGAGGTATAGAATATAAGAGGTTATGCTGGAGCTGGATAAAACGCTAGTTAGGCCACAACTGGAGTATTGTGTATAGTTCTGGGCACCACACTATAGGAAGGATGTGATTGCACTGGAGAGGGTGCAGAGGAGATTCACCAGGATGTTGCCTGGGCTGGAGCATTTCAGCTAGGAAGAGAAACTGAAAAGGCTCGGGTTGTTTTCCTTAGAGCAGAGAAGGCTGAAGGGGGACGTGATTGAGGTATACAAAATTATGAGGGGCATTGATAGGTTAGATAGAAAAAACTTTTTCCCTTAGCCGAGGGGTCAATAACCAGGGGGCATAGATTTACGGTAAGGGGCAGAAGGTTTAGAGGGGATTTGAGGAAACATTTTTTCACTCAGAGGGTGGTTGGAATCTGGAACGCACTGCCTGAAGAGATAGTCGAGGCAGGATCACTCACAACATTTAAGAAGTATTTAGATGAGCACTTGAAATGCCATAGCATACAAGGCTATGGTCCAAGTGATGGAAAATGGGATTAGAATAGTTAGGTGCTTGATGGCCGGCACAGACACGATGGACCGAAGGGCCTGTTTCTGTGCTGTATAACTCTATGACTCTATGATATCTCTCCTCCTCTCCCCTTCCTCCGACAAGGTGTCCAGTGCAGCATCAGAGAGCCCTGTTGCACCATAATTCACTCTTCATGCTCAGACTCTGTTCCACAAACAGTTCCAGTACCTGCTCTAGCCAAAATACACCTCCACTTTTCGAGGTTCAGCTGGTTTTCAGTAGTGCAGGCTGGCATTAAGTGGCACGAGTCACACATGAAGCTGAACCCTTTGCTGAGGCATGCAGTTACTCAACAGTACATTTAGCACAGATTGCACACAGCAAATAGCAAGCAGAACGAAGTTGATGTGCTGTCTACATCAGATGCAAGGCATGCGGGTTAATCATGCATCACAATCCCCACAAACTTTTTCAGGGGCTATCCAATTAAACTTCCTTTGAAGCTTTTTTGTTCACTTTGGTTACAAAGACAATTTAAACTTCATTCAAATTGTGTTTAATTTGTAGTGCAGCAACCATTAATTAACCTTATTTTTGCACATTCAAATTTGCCATCACGTACCTTTCTTAAACAACTGAATCAGCACAATGAACATTCCCTTAGAGTGATGGAGAATGAAGAGGAATCAGCCTATATCACTCTGAGGGTTCAGTGCAGAAAGGTCCACCCAAATACTCAAGTGCCTATTCACAGACATATTATATTCCAGGTGTCAAAGGAACTGTGCCATCAACAGACTGAGATTCACCCAGGAGAAAGTTACAGTGGAAGACCTGGCGGAGGTGACACCAATTGTAAATTTTTATGTAACTGGCTCCTTCCAAGGTGCTATGAAGGGGCACATGCCAGATTAACCAGAATGCAGCACACTATTCTATCCATTTGTGCACTGCTGCCTGCTTTTAATGAGCGACTGAGTTCATTCACTGCTCTAAAGATGAAGCAGCAGAAGAAGGCAGAACATTTCTACAGGGTGACAGGAAACTCCCCCAGCTTCAGATCCTAATTGATGCCACTCATGCAGCCGAAGAGACTCTT
Source organism: Heterodontus francisci (assembly GCF_036365525.1). Classification (NCBI taxonomy): domain Eukaryota; kingdom Metazoa; phylum Chordata; class Chondrichthyes; order Heterodontiformes; family Heterodontidae; genus Heterodontus; species Heterodontus francisci. The sequence goes on along the minus strand of NC_090372.1, from coordinate 95,832,768 downwards.
TCCATTACTCCAGTGACATGCGTTAACAGAAAATAATTATTTTTCCTCATTCGTTCATGGGATGTAGGGGGTCGCTGGCTAGGCAACTGTCCATCCCTAATTGCCCTTGAGACGGTGGTGGTGAGCTGCCTTCTTGAACCACAGTGATTGGGGTGTAGGTATACCCACAGTGTTCTTCGGAAAGGAGTTCCAGGATTTTGACCCAGTGACAGTGAAGGAACAGTGATATAGTTCCAAGTCAGAATGGTATGTGGCTTGGAGGGGAACTTGCAGATTGTGGTGCTCCCATGCATCTGCTGCCCTTGTCCTTCTAGGTGGTAGAGGTAGTGGGTTTGGAAGGTGCTGTCTTGGTGCGTTGCTGCAGGGCATCTTGTAGATGGTACACACTGCTGCAACTGTCCATCAGTCGTGAAGGGAGTGAATTCAAGAACACAAGAACACAAGAAATAGACCATATGGCCCATCAAGCCTGCTCCGCCATTCGATACGATCATGGCTGACCTTGGGCTTCAATTCCACTTTCCTACCTGCTCCCCACATCCCTTGATTCCCGTGAGACCAAAATCTATCTATCCCAGCCTTAAATGTATTCAATGATGGAGCATCCACAACCATCTGGGGCACAGAATTCCAAAGATTCAAAAGAATGTTGAAGATGGCGGATGGGGCGCCAATCAAATGGGCTGCTTTGTCCTGGATGGTGTCGAGCTTCTTGAGTGTTGTTGGAGCTGCACCCATCCAGGCAAGTGGAGAGAATTCCATCACACTCCTGTCTTGTGCCTTGTCGATGGTGGACAGGCACTGGGGAGACAGGAGTTGAGTTACTCACCGCAGAATTCCGAGCCTCTGACCTGCTCTTGTAGCCATGGTATTTATGTGGCTGGTCCAGTTCAGTTTCTGGTCAATGGTAACCCCCAGGATGTTGATAGTGGAGGATTCAGTGATGGTAATGCCACTGAACTTCCAGGGGAAATGGTTAGATTCTCTCTTGTTTTAGTTGGTCATTGCCTGGCACTTGTGTGGCGTGAGTGTTACTTGCCACTTATCAACCCAAGCCTGGATGTTGTCCAGATCTTGCTGCATCTGGGCACGGGCTGCTTCATTATCTGAGGTGTAATGGTGCTGAATATTGTGCAATCATCAGCGAACATCCCCACTTCAGACCTTATCGGGGTCAACAACGTGTTCATACACGGACAGCAGTGTCCATGGTAAAAGATTTTGGGGTTCATGACTGCTAATTTCACAGACCAGAAATTTCCCATTGGCTTCTTCAGATTGGCTTTAAAAAAAATCACGTCACTATCACAGCTGACGGGTGCTGACAGCGGGAACAGTGGTTTCTGAACTTCGGACAGATTTGGGGTTTTCCGGTGGGTTCTGATTTTTTTAAAGCCTGACAGAAAACCCTGGTTCTGCCTGAAGTTCAGAAACTGCTGTTCCCGCTCTCAGTAATGTTCAGAGAGAGAGGTAGAGGGAGAGAGGGGAGGTGAGGGAGAGCGGTGAGAGAGAGGGGAGAGAGAGGAGGGAGGTGGAGAGAAAAAGAGGGAGGAGAGAGGGGGGGAGAAGGGAGAGAGAGAGGGTGGAGACAGAGAGGGAGTGAGGGAGAGGGGGGAGAGAGAAGGGGAAAGAGAAAAGGGATGGGGGAAGAGAGGGAGGAAAGAGAAAGGGGGAGAGAGAGGGGGAGAGAGGATGGAGAGAGAGAGAGGGGAGGGAGAGTGGAAGAGAGAGGGGGGAGAGAGAGGGGACAGGAGAAAGAGAGAGGGGGTAGAGGGAGAGAGGGAAATAGGGGAGTGGGGGAGAGGGTGGTGGGAGAGAGAGTGAGAGCGGGCTGGACACAGAGGGAGGAGAGAGGGGGGAGCGAGAGAGGGGAAAGAGACAGACACAGGGATGGGAGAGAGTGAGGGGTGTGAAATGGACACAGAGACAAGATATGGATTGACACAGGGAGGGAGAGAGCGAGTGAGAGAAGAGACAAAGAGATTAAGATCTCTCCGGACAGATAGACATTTATCAGGATTCTCTGCATTGCTACATCAAGTGTGCAGGCAGACATTGACTACTTGTATAAGCAAAAATAATGCCACGTATCTCACTAAATAGTGAGAAATGCCTTTTAAATTGGACTGTGTTTTGATGGCATTAGGTTGGCTGTACAGTTTATATACAGGTTAATTGCCCCCATGTCTGTGGCTGAGTCAATAATTTTGTCAAATGTCCGTGGTGCAACATGTTGGTGCCTATCCCTGGACCTTATCATGGAGGGAAGGTTTATTGATGAGGCAGCTGAAGATGGTTGGGCCGAGGACATTACCCTGAGGAACCCCTGCAGTAATGTCCTGGGACTGAGATGATTGACCTCCAACAATCACAACCATCTTCCTTTGTGCTAGGTATGACTCCAACCAGCGAAGAGTTTTCCCCCTGATTCCCATTGACTCCAGTTTTGCTCGTGCTCCTTCATGCCATACTTGGTCAAATGCTACCTTGATGTCAAGGGCAGTCACTCTCACCTCACCTCTGGAGTTCAGCCCTTTTGTCCATGCTTGGACCAAGGCCAGGAGGTCAGGAGCTGAGTGACCCTGGCGGAACCCAAGCTGAGCATCAATGAGCAGGTTATTGCTGAGCAAGTGCTGCTTGATAGCACTGTCAACGACCCCTTCCATCACTTTTCTGATGATCGAGAGCAAACTGAGAGGGCGGTAATTGGCTGGGTTGGATTTGTCCTGCTTTTTGTGTACAGGACATACATAGGCAATTTTCCACATTGGCACTTCTGGCTGAAGATGGATGCAAATGCTTCAGCCTTGGTCTTTTGCACTGATGTACTGGGCTCCCTCATAATTGAGGATGGGGATATTTGTGGAGCCTTCTCTTCCCGTTAATTGTTTAATTGTCCACCACCATTTGCGACTGAATGTGGCAGGACTGCAGAGGTTAGATCTGATCATTTAGCCTTGTCTATTGCATGCTGCTTCCATTGTTTGGTATGCAAGTAGTCCTGTGTTGTAGCTTCACCAGGCTGACACATCATTTTTAGGTATGCCTGGTATCGTTCCGGGCATGCCCTCCTGCACTCTTCATTGAATGAGGGTTGGTTCCCCGGCTTGATGATAATGGTAGAGTGTGGTATATGCCAGGCCACAAGGTTACAGATTGTGGTTGAGTACAATTCTGCTGCTACTGATGGCCCACAGCGCCTCATGGATGTCCAGTTTTGAGTTGCTAGATCTGATCGAAATCTGTCCCATTTAGGACGGTGGTAGTGCCACACAACACGATGGTGGGTATTTTCAATGTGAAGGCAGGACTTCGTCTCCACAAGGATTGTGCAGTGGTTACTCCTGCCAATACTGGCATTGACAGATACATCTATGACAGGTAGATTGCTGAGGATGAGGTCAAGAAGGCTTTTCCCTCTTGTTGGTTCCCTCATCACCTGCCGCAGACCCAGTCCCAGAGCTAATTCCACCTGACAAATATCCAGCTTGCTTGTGATGACCAGGTGGTTGTCTGATACCCTGGAAGCATTCCCAACTTGTTTATTCTTGTCAATAAAAACAGACAATGTTGTGAACTCTCAGCCAGTCAGGCAGCATCTGTGGAGAGAGAAAAACAGAGCTCACAGCCCCACATTTTCTGGGGCAGGATTTGCAAGTGGGATGGAGGAGTTCTGTTTTGGAAACCCAGAAGTCTGGGTTTCCCCAAACACTGTGTGTAGTTTGTCTTCAACAGGATTCCCACCCAGAAACCAGCCTGATTGACAAGCTTGGCGCCTTGCCGGGCAGGGAGTGTTGCAGCAACAAAAAAAAAAGAGGTTGCCACTCAGAAGCAGGTATGTTTGTGCTGTTGGGGTTGAGATCAATGGGAGTGATGGTGGGTACAGTGCGATTTGGAGGATCAGTGGGTGCTCATAGATGGTCATAGAGAGATCAGGGCAGAGATGGGGGGTTGGTGTCAGATTGGGATCAGTGATCACAGTGGGAGTCAAATTGTTTGGAGGGGCAGTCAGTAATCACAGGAATCGGATTGTGGGAGGGGTCCAATTGCGGCTGGAGGTGGGGGAGGAAATTAAATGGCATGGAGGGAAGAAGGTTAGCTTTGGGGTTCGGGAGACAGCATTCCTGCTCCTCCTCAAATAGTGCTGGAAAAGCACTTATATTTTCCATGCAGCAGTAGTCAGTTCTCTGTAGCTGTCAGGGTTCCCGTGACCCGAGAAACCCAGCTGCCAGCATTAAACCTGGAAGAGAGGTAAAATATGAGGTGGCAGTCACTTTAAAATATTTAAATGAACCGCCAACCTGCTAGAAGCATGTTGGATGCCCGCCACATGTCCTGGAAGTGGGCCGGATGGAGGTGGATTGGGTTTGGATTTGAGATTTTTAACAGTTTTACATCCCACCCAACCCAATTCAACCTGTTATTTGGAGGTTAAAACTCCCCTCAACATTTCAAGGTGATGACTTTTCATCAGCATTGGAAGATACTCGAGGTAAACAGGTTTTAAGCATAAGAACATAAGAAGTAGAAGCAGGAGTAGGCCATTCGGTCCCTCGAGCCTGCTCCACCATTCAATGAGATCACGGCTAATATGAAGTCCACTTTCCTGCTGGCTCCCCATAACCCTTGACTCCCCTATAGTTCAAGAAATATAATGTGGGAAAGTGTGAACTTGTCCATTTTTGCTGGAAAGATGGAAAAGTAACATATTACTTAAATGGAGAAAGATTGCAGAACTCTGAGATGCAGAGGGATCTGGGTGGCCTGGTATACAAATGCTACAGTTGTATAGGGCATTGGTGAGACCACATCAAGAGTATTGTGTACAATTTTGGTCCCCTTACTTAAGAAAGGATATAATTGCATTGGAAGCAGTTCAGAGAAGGTTCACTCAACTAATTCCTGGGATGAGAGGGTTATCTTATGAGGAAAGGTTGGACAGGTTGGGTCTGTATTCATTGGAGTTTAGAAGGATGAGAAGTGATCTTATTGAAACATATAAGATCCTGAGGGGACGTGACAAGGTGGATGCTGAAAGGATGTTTCCCCTTGTGGGAGAGACTAAAACTAGGGGGCAGAGTTTAAAAATAAGGCATCTCCCAGTTAAGACAGAGATGAGGAGAAATTTTTTCTCTCAGAGGGTCGTGAATCTGTGGAATTCTCTTCCCCAGAGAGCAGTGAAGGCAGGGTCATTGAATGTTTTTAAGGCAGAGGTAGACAGTGTTACGACCAGGTGAGAAAGGGGTCCAGGGGTTCCCTCTCAGCTTTTTCCTGGTTTGGCCAAAACAGGGTTTAATTTCTAAAACACCGTGTTTTTAGCTTCTCCTCAGTGAATCCTTGTTCACTGCTGTCCACTTGTAATGGCAAAGAAATCAACCAGACAGGTTTTCTTAGGCACAAGTCAAAACTCCAAGTTGGCTAGCAGGTTAGTCATGTGACTAACCGCTTATTTGGACAACTGCTCCTTGGGTTTGTGGATTGTCCATCTTCGTAGGCACCCTCATTGGGGGGGTGGGGGGGGCGGGGAATTGGAATGCTGGCTTTTTACACATTCAATGTCTGGTGATCCATTTGGGTTAATTGAATTGGGGAGCAGTTCCATTGTCTTCTCCAGGCAATTGTCTCTTAGAATGCAAGTATTTCCAGCTACTGTCCTTTTAAAATGCAGGTACAGCCATATTTCAGTGAAGTAAGAGTTTAAAATTAATATTCCATATGACAAAATTAATATGCCTCATTCTTGGCAGGTGTAGTTTTCATCACAACAGATTCTTGACAAACAAGGGAGTCAAAGGGTTTTGAGGGTAGGCAGGAAAGTGGAGTTGTGGCCACAAACATATCAGCCATGATCTTATAGAATGGTAGAGCAGGCTCGAGGGCAAAATAGCCTACTCCTGCTCCTAGTTCATTTGTTTGTATGCTCATATGTAGAATCTATCTATCTCAGCCTTGAATATATTCAATGACCCAGTCTCCACTACTCTCTGGGGAAGAGAATTCCAAAAATTAACAACCCTTTGAGAGGAGAAATTCCTCCTTATCTCTGTCTTAAATGGGCGATTCCTTATTCTGAACCTATGCCCCTAGTTCTAGATTCCCCAACAGGGGAAACATCTTCTCAGCATCTACCCTGTCAAGCCCCCTCAGAATCTTACATGTTTCAATAAGATCACCTCTCATTCTTCTATACTCCGATGAGTATAGGCCCAACTTTCTCAACCTTTCCTCATAAGACAATCCCTTCATCCCAGGAATTAATCTAGTGAACCTTTTCTGAACTACCTCAAATGTAAGTATATCCTTCCTTAAATCAATAGACTAAAACTGTACACAGTACTTGAGGTGTGGTCTCAGCAACACCCTGTACAGTTGTAGCACAAGACTTTCCTACCTTTATATTCGATTCCCCCTTGTTATGGTCAGGTCTCCAATCAGTGGATTAAAGAAAATTATCATTCAACAAATCAAGTTGGCGTGATGCCTCCCCACCATGCAAAATGAAACATGACAACAGGAGCATTTCATTATGGGATCAGAAATTAAAAAGAAACTGTACACACACACTCAGCAGTCTCACTGTCATAGCCATACTCTGGTTTAATTTTTTTTCCATTGGGGATTGGGCACAAGCACAACTGGGGAACTACAACTGCTCTGACTGGGTTCAAGCAGCTTGTGCTCTAGCATATGCTGAATTTCCTTGTGTATTTCTACAATACCTTCCATTTCCAGTTTCACTATATCAGTGAACTCAACCCTGGATTCAAAGTTGTTCATAACTTTGTGAAGACCATGGAATGTTTTTTGTTCAGGGTTTTTCTTGTGCTCCACCAGGCCAACAGCTTGCTTTGCAGAGCACTTTGCAAACCAACTGTAACCTAGTAAAACAGTGACTTCATTTGTGAGGATTAGCTGTCCTGGCATAAATGCAGGTGGGTAAAATGGCACCAGAACATCATAAGACACTTTGCCAGGTAAAGTTTTAAGCCTGCCTTGAAGTGCTTCATAGTCATGTTGTACTTTAACTCAGTGCTGGATTTTTTCCTTGCACATTGAGACCACCTATCAGTTTCGTCCTGCATCTCTTCCTGTAGTTCCAGCTCATCCAGCCTGGCCCACAATTCCTCCTCAGTTTGGATACTTGACTTGCAGTCACCACCCAATCACTACGCTCCAAATCTTCCACAAAAACCTTTTTGGTCTTAGGATTTTCCTTTGGCTTACTGTGTCTCCCTTCAGAATTTACATCTTTAATTTCTAGGTCTTCAGTCTGAATTTTCACCTGAACCTGGGTCAGTTTCCTGGGAGGTAGGCAATAGGGATTTTATTTTATGGGAGGGTTCTCTCCTACATCCACATTGTGGAGGGTTACGGTTGTGCACTCTGGTTTGTCTCTGCAGATCCCTTTAAACGCTATGAGAAGCCTTGTTAGGTCACCTCTCCGTTCCACATTTAAATAGGAGAATACGGTGTCTAATTTCCCTAACATTTCAGTGGTAGCTAACCGGACAGTAGGGGGCTTGATTTGGGAATCCTCTAGGCCTCCCTCTAGTTCATCCTCAATGTCCCTTTCACCGTCCTCTTTCCTGACTGCCTGCCAGACCTGTGCTTGTTTGTCCCCTTCCCGGTTGTGATACTGTTTTAACATATTGATGTGGCACAGCCTTTGTTTTCTCCTATGATCTGGGGTTTCAATTATATAATTTACCTGGCTAGTTCTCTTTATTACTCTGTATGGGCCACTGAACTGGGCTTTCAATGGTTCTCCCTGTATTGGTAATAGCACTAACACATAGGGCTGAATTTTTCCAGCTCATGGCACAGCGCACGTGCGAGATGTGCACCGCGGAGTCACCGCGATATTTATCGCGAGTGCTCGTTTACGTAGAGGGGGCCAAATGCTTGCTCTCAATGACGTAGAGGGGGCGGGCGCTCCATCCCCAGCTACAGCGTCCGGCTCCACCGCGCAGGTGTCGGCACCATTTTCCCCATTTTTATTAATTACCTTCACCACCGCCCCCCCCTCACCCCACCCCGTCATGCTGGGCCCCCACCTGCCAAGAATGAGGCATATAAATTTCGCCATAGGGGCATTAAATTTTTAATTGTTGCTGGGAAGAAGAGAAGGCCTTTACAAGGGCTGCCAGACACTTAGCTGGAGGACATTTGCATACCAATACGGACAAGAGAGGTTACTTCCCTTATCCACTTATCCTAAAATGGACTTTGATCACTAGGTATTGTGTGTAAGAAGAGACATTCCAGGGTCTGCTAGGAAAAGAGAATCCAGAAACACAGAACTAGGTACACCAGTTGGTCATGTGACTAACCTGCTGGCCAACTTGGGGAGTTTTGAATTATACAGACAGTTTTTGAACTCAGAGAGACTGTTTGCTCCTGGACTGAGAAGACCTCTCCTGTCAGCTCCCATCGCTTTCTCACAAACCTCTGGACCCACTGAAATCACGTGAATCTCAAGAGAGAAAAGTCTCCTACATCAAACAAGGTTTAAGAAGAATACTGGGCCCCAACAAAAAGCAAGACCTACCTGCAATCAAGGACTCTGCAGCGAGCTTGAAGAACAGTAACCAAAACCATCTTCAGATATTGCCTCAAACTTTTCCACTTTATTTTTCTTCTGCTCTTTTCTGTCTCTATCTGCATGTGTATATCGCATATGCATGCTAGTATGGGCACGTTGAGTATCCGTAGGCGTTAACCGAATTAGAGTTTAAGTTCAAGTTTAAATAAATTTCAACTCTTCTTTAAACCTAAGGAAGACTGTTTTGTGCAGGTTTCTTTGCCTTATAATTGGAAAGCAGTGAACAAGGATTCAACAAGGGGAAGCTAAAAACATGGTGTGTTTAAAATTAAACCCTGTTACGGTAAGATCAGGTGAAGGCTGAGGGGGAACCCCTAGAGCCCTTTCTCACCTGGTCGTAACACCCAAAAAATTTTCTTCCAATCCTGAAATTTCCCCCCCGAACTTTATTCACTTTGAAAATCAACCCCTTCCCACCATCTTCTCAACCAAAAGCCGGAGTTTTCCCCGCTCCCCCCACCGCCCTGAAAACTTCACTCCTTTCCCCTCCCCACCAGTGTTCCGCCATAGATCTCCGAACGGCAACCAGCCAGAATATCAGAGTGGGACGGTCGGCATGCCGAGGTGAGTATTTATTCATTTATTACCATTTATTTTAATATTAAATTAAGTTTCCATCGCCGAGTGACGGGGCGGCTGCCACGAGGCCTCATCGCCACCAGTAATATTGGACGGGCCCTTCCTGGCATCGAGGCCCATGGCAGACCTCTCCCAGAGGTATTTTCCAGGCCCCCCCACCCACGACCACGACCCCTGACCTCGGAGGGCTGGTAAAATCCAGCTCATGGTCTGAAATGTTCTGACCTTGGCATGTTTATTCACCTGCCTTTTCATAACGGTCTAGGAGGTTTTTAGGTGTTCCTGAGCCGACCGCACAGGCTCTCGTGAGCCGTTCTTGGAAAATGGAGATGTAATCCAGCAGGGAACATTCATCCCTTGGTCCCAAAAACCCACTCCTTGATTAGGTTTAGAGGACCTCTCACCTCATGTCCACAAACTAATTCAAAGGGACTAAAGCCAGTGGACCCATTGGGTGAATCTCTGGTAGCAAACAGAAAAAATCCCAGCCCTTTGTCTCGTGTGGGTACTCACAGCAGTATGCCCTGATCATTGTCATTAGGATCTGGTGGTACCGCTCCAAAGCCCCTTGTGACTGTGGGTGGTAGGCTGAGGACTTTAGCTAGGTTATGCCCAGATTAACCATGACCTTTTGAAAAATATTGGACATAAAATTTGTGCCCTGATCCAACTGGATCTCATCAGGCAGGCCATATCGGGTGAAGAATTGAGTTAGCCCCTCCACCACTACGTTGGCAGAGATAGTTCTTAGAGGGATAGCCTCTGGAAATTGTAGCCACATCCATAATGGTGAGAAGATACTGGTAGCCCCCTTTATGTTTTCAGCAGGGGCTCCACATAATCTACCAGCACTCTGCTGAATGGTTCCCAAAAGCTGGTATGGGAATTAGGGGTGCAGGTTTTATTGCAGGTTGAGGCTTCCCCACAACCTGGCACATGTGGCAAGTCTTACGGAACTCCATCACATCCTTGAGGATCTGTGGCCAGTGAAAATGCTTTCTGATGCAGTCTTGGGTCCTTCTGATGTCAACATGTCCAGCCTTTGGAATCTCATGGCCTATTCTCAATATTTCCCTCGTGTACCTCGGCGGCACCACTACCATATGAACCCCTGTCCACTTTTCATCTGCAGGCCTGTGAGGAGGTCTCCACCACCTCATCAGCACATCATCCTTTAACTAGTAGCACTCTGGAACTCCCTCTGCTTCAGCTTCAGTTTGGACAGTCTGTGCTAACGTTTTTAACACTGGGTCAGCTTGCTGAGCCTCAACCAAGGAAGATCTGTTTAACCCATCCTCTGGGTTCCCTAACTTCCCAAAGAAGGTTTCAGATAACCAGACAGTGGAGCCATCTCCCTGCAGTGCTAGTTCAGCCTCCTCTTACGGAGCTTGTTTGGCTATGGACTGGGTCACCACACAGTCAGGAAAAATGCCAGGGACATTTACCTGTAAGTGCTCTGTCTCCCTGACCTCTTTCGGTCTCTAAAACCACTGGGGAAGCTACCACCTTCGCCCCCACCAGATCATTACCCAGGAGCAGGTTGACCCCTCCACAGGTAAACTAGGGACAATCCCCACGGTTACCGGTCCTGAAACAAGGTCACACTCCTGGTGCATCTAGTATAAAGATATGGGCATACACTTTCCTTTGATATCGTTTACTAGCACGCTAGCATTCAATGCCCTCTCTGGGGGAAAGGTCATGACTTTTCCCAGCAGAAGGCATTGAGTGGCCCCTGTATCCCTAAGTATGACTATGGGCTTACCCGCCTCACTCGAGGAGTATGGGGCAACTTTTTCTCTGGGCACAAAATCGTGGTAACTCTCAGAAATTTTGTTAAGTTTTCCCACACTCTCAGTGGTAGGTTTACTGGGTTTTACCACAGCAGCTAAAGCCACAGCCTGGTCTGCTGTGATTTCCATCAGGGCCCCTTTTCCTGCACTGGTCTGGTGTACCCTGACTAAACCTATTGGTTTTCCCTGTAACTTGCAGCAGTTAGCTAAAATGTGACCTGCCTTGTTATAATGGAAACATACAGGTTTTCATGCGTCACTCCTATTCTGAGCACCTTCCTTTTTGGCCTGAGGAGGGCCTCCTGTGTTTCCAGCTCTCCCTTCTCACCTATGGATGTTCATCCTCCTATCACCCTCCCACCTTCTATCCTTTTCAGTTTAAGGAGGTGACTAGGGAAGGGGTTCCCTTGGGGCAAGGGCTTGTGAATAAGTGTATAAACATCAACCAAGATTGCTGCCTGACTGGCTCTGGGAACCTTTTGTTCCTCCATCTGGTTTCTAATGGAAAGGGGAAGCAAGTTTTTGAATTCCTCGAGGAGGATCACCTCTCTCAGGTTTTCGTAACAGCAAATAATTAGAAAGGGGCTTTTAACCTGGCCCAAGTTACTTCACTCTGTTCTAAGAATGTACTGGCTTTGAATGTGGACATTTTGGTACTCTAGCACTAAAAACCACAAGGAAACCTGTTTTGAAGTTTTTATTTTTTTTATCTGTTCTTTCCAAATTTGTTCAAAAAAATATAAATTCAGATCTCCAGTCAGTGGATTCAAGAAAATTATCATTCAACAAAGCAAGTTGGCATGACACAATAAAGGCCAACATTCCATTTGCCTTTCTAATTACTTGCTGTAACTTCATGCGCACTTTTTGTGTTTCATGTACGAGGACACCCAGATCCCGCTGTACCACAGCATTCTGTAGTCTCTCTTCCATTCAAATAATATTTTTCTTTTCTATTTTTCCTACCAAAGAGGACAACAAATTTGGTTTCCCGCTTCAAATTTCCTGTTTGTCTTTGTGATTGATCCCACAGGTGAGCCCCCAAATTTCTGTTACGGTCAAGTGAGATGAGGTTGAAGGGCTTCCCTCTTTTCCCTCTCCTTGTTTGACCACAACAGGTTTAATTCTTTCTTAAAGTGGATATACTGGCCAATTCAATAGGTGTTTGATTACTTACTTGCTATGATCATGACAAGAACCAATCGGACAGGTTTTCTTGAGTTCAAACAAAGAAAGAGGTTAACTTTATTGTACCAAAACTAAACTAATGAACATAATAAACTATGCACCAACTTTCGCTCACACACACATTAGAGGTTTGCACAACACAAATATGTTACAGAGTGGGGAAAGGTAGATTGGTTGAGTCAGAGTCCATAGAAAAAAGGGCGATACAGTCTGTGGCCTTTGGTGATTCGGCTGGCTTCTAGTTGAATTTGGTGGTCCTGAGGCTTTTAGTTTGAAGAGGTAAATGATTGGGTCGGTGATTCTCTTGCAGGCAGCGATGTGGATGATTTCCTCCAATGGGGTTTCTGATTGTAGCTGGAGTTTGCAAAGGTGGTCAGTCAACAAGCAGGATTTAAAGCTTTCAAGCTGAAATGGAGAGAGAGAGGGACCCCGCACTTTGGACCTGCAGGTGTCAGAGTCCAGAGTCATTTTTTTTTATCTGTTCCTTTTACATTTCTTCAAAAATATATAAATTCAGATCTCCAGTTAGTGGATTAAAGAAAATTATCATTCAACAAAGCAAGTTGGCGTGACACAATAAAGGCCAACATTCCATTTGCCTTTCTACTTACTTGCTGTTACTTACTGTAAGTGCAAGCTAACTTTTTGTGCTTCATGTACAAGGGAACCCAGATCCCTCTGTACTGCAGTATTCTGTCATCTCCATTTAAATAATATTTTTCTTTTCAATTCTTCCTATCAAAGTGGACAACCTCACATTTTTCCACATTATACCCCATGTGCTAGATGTTTACCTACTCACTTAACCTATCTATATCTCTTTGCAGATTCTGGATTTTCCTTATGGAAGCAGGATACAGGAACCGGGTCTGACTTTGAGTCCGAAACCTGCCTCTGTGAAGCTGATTCAGATTGTAATTTTCAAATGGGTAAGCCCTTAATTAGTATGGAGATGGTTTTCCTATCCTCTTAGAGTAAGTGGGATTGAAAATGGCATGGGTCAGATCAAGTGTGGGACTCCTATAGATTCCCATGGCAGCCATCATGGTGCTGCTGGTTGCCCTGAGGGAGAGATCTGTCTTCCACTGCACCAGAAGGAAGCGAGATGTCACAGGGCAGCTAGAGGCCTGGCACTATGGACAGGGCAGACCCTCGCTTCATTGATACCCACCTGGATCTAATGCTGCAGGCAGTGATGGAGAGAAGGGAGGTCCTCTTTCCAGAGGGTGGCAGAAGAAGGTCACCTTGTCATGCAGCAGGGCACCTCTTTATTCAGTGTTATTCCCCTCTACCCCCTCTTCCACCTCCTTTCTTACCTCCTGCTCCTCCCCCAATGAGCAGTCTCCTTCCAGGGCCTCACTGTCCTCAAGGTCCACACCTCTCTGGAGGGCCATGTTATGGACAGCGCAGCACATAACCACAATGACAGACACCCTTGCAGGAGGATATTGGAGGGTGCCACCAACTAATCCAGGCACCAGAATCACATCTTCAGAAACCTGATGGCCTGTGCAATGGTTGGCCTGCTGAGCAGGTGGCATTGGTTGTTTCGCCTCTGTGCCTCTATCTGGGGCTCCCACAGAGGGGTCAGTAGCCATCTCTTCAAGGGATTTCCCTTATCCCGTTGGAGCCAGTCATGCACTGTGTGGTATGGAGTGAAGGACCGAGGCAGCCTGGACTGGCAGAAGATGAAGGAGTCATGGCAGCTGTCAGGAATGGGAGCGCACACATAGAGAAAGCTCTTGTTTTGGTCACAAACCAGTTGGATGTTGAGGGAGTGAAAACCATTTCTGTTGATGGATCTCACTGGCCAGTCGCTGGGTGCCTTGATGGCTACATGGGAGCAAGTGATGATGCCCTGCACCTGGGGAAATCCAGAGATGCAGGCGGAACACAATGCCCTCAGTGCCTGTGCAGGCCCATCTGTGTCAAAGTGGGTGTAGTCCCTGCCCTCCTGAAAAGGGCATTCATGATCTGCCTAATGGCCTAATGAAATGCCGATGGCAAGAGGCCACCGAGATCCACAACTGATCCTTGGAATGACCTGGTTGCATAGAAGTTCAGGGTGACAGAAACCTTAACAGCTGCAGGTAGGGGACTGCCATGGGGACTGTGAGGCCTCAGGTCATTGTGGATCAGAGCACACAGGACCGAGACCATCTGCCTGGATAGGTACAGCCTCCTACAGCACTGGTACTCTGTCATATGTAGGTAGCTGACTCTTGGGCTGTGCACCCGATGTCTTGAGTAGTACCTTCATCCCCTTGCAGCCCTCTGCTGTCCTCCTCTGGCCTTCTGCTGTCCAGGAGGTTGCATTTGCTGAACCTCATCCTGCTGCTCTGTCCAGTTTCAGAGTAGCTTGTTCCAATCTGAACTCCCTCAGCCAGGGCTTGAATGTTCACCAGGCCTTCCCCTGCCAACCCCAACTGCCCCTGTGATGCCAGCAAGCTCATGTCCCTCTCCAGTTTCCTACCACTTAACAATGAGAAATTCAACTCTTCCAGCTGCAGCAATAGGTACACTGAGGCACATCTGAAACAGATGAGCTTTATCTGCTACCTCTGCTTTATTTCAATTAGCGCTTCCCATAGCCCTCATCGCCCTCCACACAGTTCATGCCTTCACAACCTTGTCGTATTCTCCCCATGGCATCTTCCCTGTTCCCAGACTTCAAAAATTGAAAACTGATATTGACAAGCCTGTTAATGAGCTCTTTAATCAGCTCAACATGCACTTAAATGAAAGCGGCCCCTCACCCATTCCCTTGCTGCCAGCATCCCTTTAAAAATGGCATCAAGTTCCGGAGGTGGTGGGGCACAGTGCCGAGCTCTGTGAATGCCATCTTCAAATCGTGCTCACCTCCGTTCCCGTACTCAATGAGCTTTGAAAATCCAGCCCATTGTGTCATCCTCACAATTTGCTTTTGCACTTATCTTTGTATTATCAGCCATTTTGGCTACATACACAGTCCTTCATTCAAGTCATTAACATAGATTACAAATAGTTGAGGCCCCAGCGATGATCCCTGTGGCACTCCACTAATTACAATTTGCTAACCTGAAAATGACTCATTTATCCTGTCACTCTGTTTCCTGTTAGTTAGCCAATCCCCTACCCATGCCAATATATTATCCCCAATACCATGAGCTCTTAATCTTGTGTAGCAACCTTTTATGTGGCATCTTATCGAATGCTATTTGGAAATCCAGATACATTACATCTACTGGTTCCCCTTTATCCACCCTGTTCATTACATCCTCAAAGAACTCTAATAAATTTATCAAACACTATTTCCCTTTCATAAAACCATGTTGACTCTGCTTGATTGTATTATGATTTTATAAATGACCTGTTACTACTTCCTTAATAATCGATTCCAGCATTTTCCCAACGACAGTTGTTAGGCTAACTGGACTATAGTTTCCTGCTTTCTGACTCCCTCCTTTCTTGAATTGTGGTTTTCCAATCTGCGGGGACCATTCCAGATCTAAGGAATTTTGGAAGATTACAACCAATGCATCCACTATCTCTGCAGCCACTTCTTTTAAGACCCTAGTGTAAGAAATGGCTATCTAATAACCTTATAAAATCTTAAGAAAATTAATTGAATATTGTAAAAATTGCTCTTTCTTTTATTAAGAAGGAATCTATAGCAGGCAGCCAGACTGACAGACACAGGACAGTGCAAGCCTGTTATCTCTCAAGGACATGACTCCAGCACAGGCTCTGAAACAAGACATTCCTAAAGCTGATAACATGAGCTTAGTACCCTCTCTAGACAGAAGTTAACAAATAATACCAAGCATGAGATAAGCTGGAAGGTGACTTTGGGGGAAGAGTGATTGATAGAGGAGGGGTTAATGTTGGGTAGCTGTCTCCCTGGGTGATTGGGCAAATGGGATTGATCAAGTGGTTGACATGGGATACCCAACAGCCTCTAGAAGTAAGGTATATAAAAAGATGCTCGGGAGGGAAGTTTTCTGTCTTCTTTGGGTGCAAGAAGAACGGAGCAGAGCTGCATAACACTTTGGTTAGCTCAAGGAGACTGAGGGCAGAAGGGACTGCCACCACCCGATATGAAAATCAGCACTCACTCGGTGTCATCCATCCATCTGTCCTCTGGGATCGGTAAACTGTTCTCACCTGTCACAGGTACAATGTCTTTTCTCTCTATTTAGCTTAATCATCACATTTAAACTGTTGTTTCTTAACAAACTGCTTTAAAATCACTTATGAGCTCGACCCCCTTTTTGGGTAATCTGTGAATCCCAGACCAAATCTTACACTAGGATGCAGGCCATCAGGTCCAGGGGACTTGTCAGCCTTTAATCCCATTAGTTTGTCTGGTACTTTTTCTCTAGTGATAATGATTGTTTTAAGTTCTTCCCTCCCTTTTGCCCTCTGATTTTCTACTATTATTGGGATGCTTTTATTGTTTTCTACCTTGAAGAAAGATACAAACTTTGCTCAAAGACTCTGCCATTTCCTTGTTTCCCATTATTATTTCCACAATCTCATCCTCTAAAACACTAACATTTACCTCAGCTATTCTCTTCATTTTATATACTTGTAGAAGCATTTTTTTTATATTTCTTGCGAGTTTACTGTCATAATCTATTTTGTCCCATTTTTTGTTCATCCTTTGCTGGTTTCTAAAATTTTCCCAATCTTCTGGCCTACCACTAATCTTCACAACATTGTACAGCTTTTCTTTCAATTTGATACCACCCTTAACTTCCTTAGTTAGCCTAAGATGGTTCATCCTTCTCATAGAGCCTTTCTTTTTCAATGGAATATATCTTCGTTGAGAATTGCGAAATATCTCCTTAAATGTCTGGCACTGCTTATCTACCATATTTCCTTTGAATGTATTTTCCCAGTCCACTTTAGCCAACTCTGTCTTCGTACCTTTTTAATTGCATTTATTTAAGCTTAAGTTTCAGACTCAAGTTTCTCACCCTCAAACTGAATGTGAGATCCTATCATGTTACGATCTTTCCTAGAGGATCCTTTACTATGAGTTTGTTAGTTAATCCAGCCAGTGCAGAGCCAGGGAAAAGCTGGGCAAGAAAGGAATAAAAGGGAAGGGTCTGTAATAGGGTGCAAGGGATGGAATGTTTAAATGATAAAAGGCATGATGGTGCAAGGCAAAAGGAAATGATAATGAGTCATGTATAGAAAAAAAAATTGGGTCCAAAGCATATGGTTACAGCAGAATAGCAGAGGCAGAGCACAGGGAAAATCTTGCAAAGAAGAGAAGACCCAGAAATGTGCTGGAAGAAAGGAAGGTCTACCCCAGGAGATCACTATCTTTCAATCAGAACTGGAAGATGTTATTGCTCTTTTTGTGTGTAAGTGACATAAGTCACACACAAATTTCCTTGTAAAAAAGGACACATCCCCATCATTGTTGCATGAAGAGTATGAGGAAACTTTATGCCCAATTCTCAAAGTCCTTTGCATATGATGAATTGCTTTGATGTACAGTAACAAAGATGCCAGCCTTCTTTAGCATGGGAAAATCACACAACCAGCAATGAGATGAATCACCAGTTAATCTGGTCTTGATGGAATAGCTCAAGAAGGAATGGTGACCAGTACATCTACCTGTTGTAGTTTACATACAGCCAATTATCTCAAACCTCCACTTGAGCCAGTAAAACCAGCACAAAGGACTTCTTCAACATTCTATCTGAAGGACAGCACCTCCCACAATGTAGCATTCCTTCAACACTTATGCAAAGCCTACCTAGTTTATTGGCAAGGTTTGATTCCACAAGCTTATGACTCAGAGATTAGAGTGCAACCACTGAGCCAAGCTAACAATTTGGTTTGTAGTTAATGGGTCTGATTTTAAATCCTGGAAAACTGACATCATAAGTCAATTCAGGGTAATTTTGACTTTGGGTGATAATGGCCGATATTGATTCAGCCGCCCATTATGTATCTCTCCTGATTTTCAGTTCTGTGGTAAATCTACCTCAGTTGGGTCTAGGAATGACACTCTTGGCAGGAGAAGAAAACGGTGTGTCAGTCAAATTTTAATGGAAAGAGAACATCACAGTTGACACCAAGGCTGAAGGGGAATGGGTTAAGAAATGGCACATCAAGATCAATGGAAAGGGACAAGTAGGTGCAGGAATGAGTCTGTGTGCAGCCCAGCACTGGCCCTCCATTTTGATGGCTGCTGTCATTGATATGTTACTGCATGAGATACTTCCAAGGGAGTTTTCCTCTGTGCCACTCCACAACACCATCCATTATGTCAGCACTGCACCATGCCTGCCGAAGGTGCGGCCAAGCTTCAGACCACAGCTGAACATTACTTTCACTGCATATGTGCAGT